>NC_088648.1:9614781-9839781 GCF_964019385.1 Sycon ciliatum | reverse complement strand
TAGCTCTGGAGTAGGCATAGTCACAGTGTGCTATATCAGTGATACTAATGCTGCAGGGGATTTCAAATAGACCTATAGCGCATGATTGTATTTTTACTTACTGAGTAAGTTGTCCGTTCGGTGAAATCTTCCTCAAACGTTTGCGGTGTAGGCTGACTGGAGTAAGTAGGTCGTTTAGAGAAGGAAAGCGTTGTGCTGAACTTGTTACTCACTGAGAGAACGTTGTGCTGAACTTGTTATTCACTGAGAGAGCGTTGTAGCCACTACAGACTGATTAGTAGTTGAGAGCACGAGTAACAATGACTGGAAAGGATAATGCACGACTAACAAAGGTAGGTAGGCACTTTTCAACAACACTAGAAGACGTTTACAACAAATGAGAAAGGGAGGGAGACGAAAACGGACAACTGGACTGTGTCGTGAGAAATGGAAGACTGAGCTGTGCCGACCGAATAGCGATGTGATCTAATGTTTGAACGAATCGTGCTTTACATGCATGTGGTAAATGGCAAGAGATGCTCACCGTCGGACCACGGATGGCTATCTACTCATACATTACTCATACTGGTTTAGTTTTGTGGCTGTGTGCCTTAGCGAGAACTCAGGCATCTCGTGTCCGCAGCACTGCGTGTGCGCGTGTGTCGTGGTTTGTCACGTGATATGCTGCACAGACAGATTCTGCTCCGCTCGCCTCGATATTTTGCCGCAAAAAGTTGCTGCGAAATCTTCGATATTTTGCCGAGCCTGTAACAAGAATCTCGGTATTTTGCTCCATTTTGCTCCGGAAAAACGTGTATTTTATCCAATTCCCGTACAATCCCGTACAACTTTTCATAAAATCGCAGGGTCGGTTTCTCAACACGGATTTCCACGCACGTGTCCCTTAGTTCTTCCAAAATCATGTGGATCCACAGTGAATCCCAGTGATATTTCGGTCACATGATCTCGTCCTGGGCATTTTTTTTTTTTTTTTTTTTTTTTTTTTTTTTACTGAATACCACAGTACCATCAGATGCTGCACAGCGGGGGCGGTGGCATATTGGATGGAAGTGGGGGCGGGGCAAAAGTAACTCCTCCGACCAAAGGTCTCGGAATCATTGTTACTCCTGTGCGCATAGGAGAAAAGAAACATGTGCATCCAAGAGGGGAGCACTGGCTTTGCAAACGATAATGGGGAGAATTTGAGATTGGGATAGGACAAAACAATAGTAAAAGCAGTGCACCGTAGGAAGATGGAGTGAACTGATAATCGGGTTTTAAGGCTGAGCGAAGGGGATCAAAGAGGGGTAGAAGGGAGCTGGAGTGCGGTCAGTATAATTAGGCTGGTGTGTTGGCAGAGATCATAGCCTGTCTGTGGCCCACTCCCACTTGCTGCGCCGCAAGTGGTCGTTGACGTTTTTCTTGAACGTGTGCATGCCTCTGCGAGAAGGGGGAGACTGCAGAAGGGTAGGTGGGAGCTGATTCCACGTTTCGATGAGGGAGTGGGGAAATGAGCGGAGCGTGTTGTTTCGTGCCTGAGGGGGAAGGATACTGGTGAGTTGCGATGGATGATGTGTTGCAGATCTGGTTGTCGCTCGAGTAGGCATGCGGTGTTGCGGTGCGGCTGCTGATGGTGGCAGAATGGCTTTCACCATTTCCGGACCCTCCACAAAGTGCAGCTTGTACAGAAAGCAGAGCCCTGCTCGGTACGGTACGGCGAATGTCGAGGCTCGGGAGGTATGCTCCATCTCCAATTATGTGCAGGGCACGGCGCTGGATGGCAGTGAGGCGGGCCAAGGTGGTGGGGGCTGCGCTCATCCACACCAGCATGCCATACTCTAGCACAGGGCGGACAAAGCCACGGTACACGATTGCCCGGTGCTTTGGGTCTAGCACAGCCGATGCCTTACGGAGGAAGCCGAGCCGCTGGGCTCCGCGTACTGCAAGCTGTCGGATATGGCTGCGGAATGCCAGCTGCCTGTCGAAGGTGACGCCAAGAAGCTTGAGCTCCTCTACTTCTGGCACGACTGCTCCTTGGAAGCGTATTGCGTTCGGGGGGGTTGGCGAGCGGTGGTGGCTGATGGTCAATGCCTGCGACTTTGTGGGCTCGAACTTGATCCTCCACCTGCTTCCCCATGCTGCCAGTGAGTCTACTGCCTGCTGGAGGATTGCTGTCTCTTCTGGCAGTCTGAGTCGGGTGGTGATGCACTTGTAGAGAGTTGTGTCGTCGGCGTATACAGCCAGCTTCGCCCCATCAGGCAGGTGGTCTTCTGCGTCGTTGACGTACAGAAGGAAGAGGGTGGGGCCGAGGATGCTGCCCTGTGGCACGCCAGATTGGATTCGGTGGGTCGGTGAAGACTGGCCACCTATGACGACCCGGATGTGGCGGTCTGTCAGGTAACTCCGGAGCCAGGCAAGGAGGAGGCCACTTATGCCGCACCGCTCAGCCTTGTGGAGGACGCCGTTGTGCGAGACCTTGTCGAAGGCCCCGGCAATATCTACTGCGAGTACCCTGACGAGGCCTCCACTGGCAGCTGCAAGGCTCCACTCATGCTGAAGAGCAATCAGCAGATCAGAGGTTCCCAGTCCAGTGCGAAAACCAAACTGCCTGTGAGAAAGGATGTCATTCTTCTTCAGGAAGTTGGACAGGCTGCGGTTCACGATGGACTCCATACACTTAGACATTATGGGCAGTAGTTATATCGGTCGGTAGTTTCTGGGGTTCGACTTGGGGCCTTTCTTGTGTACCGGTACGACGTTGGCAACTTTCCACATGGCAGGTTGATGACCACTGCAGAAGCACAGGGTAAACAGCTTGGATAGGGGCAGGGCCAGAGAGTCGGCACATTTTCTCAGCACTCTAGCAGGTACTGCATCAGGCCCTGTGGCTTTACTTGGGTTCAGGGCTCGGAGTGTCCGGCGTACGGTGGCTTGGCGGAAGTGGACTGCTGCAGTGTAGTGTTTGTTTGTTTGTTTGTTTATACGGATTCTCCAGAGGTAAATGGATACCTATCATGGTAGTCTCACCAAACCAATAAAATAATGAAAATAAAATTAACTACCTGCTGAACCAAGGAAATCCAAGTATCAGGCACCCAACATCTCGATATTTTGCTCTGATTTTACCGGCATTTTCCGCTCTTTAAATTCTTCGATATTTTGCCGAAAGAATTGCCGGCAGGATCGGTCTGGGCCTAACGTCTGCACGATGTCGTCGCGCTCTGCACAGACCGAGACCATAACAGGTGTTGTTTACATTGGTGACAAGAATCACATTCACACATGTAGCCTACACACATAATGGGGGACCTACCCCATTACCACGTAACAACACTACCTGTCACGATTGCGGGAAGAGATGGGGGAGCTCAAAAGTCAGCAAGTGCGAGCCCCGGGAGTGCCACTAACCACTCGGTACCAACCGAATACGTACGCTGCCACCCTTTCACGTGCATCTACTACAGAGCCCAATGTACAAGTAGGTCCAAATATGTACACTTCTACCATTCCCAGTGCTGCCAAACCGTCCGATTTTTCGGACAGTGTCCGATTTTTGAAGGCTCTTCCGAAAACCGGTCCGAAAAGGGAAACGTCCGAAAAGCAGCCAAAATGTCGGAGATCATTACTTTCCTATGCAGAAGTCCTGTACTTTCACTTTTCAGCGCAACTGAAGGCACAAATCACTGTACATTTGCTTCTAAAAAGGCTAGCGCTTGGCTGTGGAAGTGCAAAGTAACATGCCTAGATCAGGCTGGATGGCACGTACACTGACAGTCTGTATAGAGTCAGTCTGCGACCACACTCATTCATGACGACTCTGGGGTTACCATGGCAACGAAGCGAATTTTCATGGTGTTTTAGGCGATATTTTTCTCTGTGAAAAAATTGCCGAGGAGAAAAATTCGCACCATGTGGCCAGCCTTGGCGGTGAAGGGTGTCCGATTTTAGGCGAAAATTGTTTGGCAGCACTGCATTCCTGGCGCATCCTCTACAGAGCCCATTGTACAAGTAGGTTCCCAGTACGCACCTCCCGCACCCAAACATGGCACGCGAATGACCAGCTCTGGCACTGCTGGTGACACTGACCGTAATGGTTGGCAGTATCCTCCACACCGACACATGGCTCGTGCTCCCGCACTGCAGCGTTCTATCACATCACAGTACAAAAAGCCGATGTCCAGTAAGCGAGGCAGCCTCCAGGGGGCAGAAAGGATCAAGCGGAAGTGCTTCTACCTCGGAAATGTCGATCCTGGGTGTGAGGCTGACTCTATCAGGGAGTGGTGCAAAAAGAAAGCAGTTGACGTCCTCAGTTGCTCAATTTCGGAGTCCAAGTACTTTGGTACTGCTTATGCTCACCTTGTTGTTCCGGCTGAGCATACTGACCAGGTTCTCGAAGAAGATTTCTGGCCAAGCAAAGTTTCCATCAGGGAATGGAGATTTGCATCTGACAGCACAACCTTGGATCAGTCTGCTAGTAACTAAACCATGCAATTGGACCCACACCTACCTTCCTCACTGAACCCACACGCACACCCATTCTTTCCTACCAGACACTCCCTTCCCACTCACCAACATTCTACACCACCCCAGCTCACACTCCTATCAACAAACTGTCGTTCTGTAGTAAATAAGTGTACAGAGCTTACTATTGTTGCTGAAGAGTGGCAGCCTGACATAATCTGCCTAACTGAAACCTGGCTCAACCCGAATATTGCACTTAATATTACGCGTTATGACACCTTCCGGAGGGACAGGCCCCCTGCAGAGAATAAGTCCGGGACAAGTGCAAGAGGTTATGGTGGTGTCTCTATCCTTGTTCGACAGAATAAGTTTAAGTCTGTTGCCATGCGTACCGATCTAGCTCGCGATGGGTGCGAAGCCGTTTGGGTTCAACTCCAGCCGTATCCGGCTGCAGCTGAGCCGATCCTCCTCTGCTGCAGTTATCGTCCACCTTCTGCTAAGCCAACAGATATAGCAAGGTACTGCCAGACTCTCGAAGACGTACTCATTACTCTTCCTCTTTCATCGTCTCACGTTATCTTGACAGGTGATTTTAACAGCAAGCACACGTCATGGTGTTCGACAGATTCCACCAATACTGCCGGTGCTGAATTGTATCGCACGCTCAGTCCATTTGGTCTTCACCAACTCGTCAACACATGTACATACACGTCACCCTCTGGTGTCCAAGCCTGCTTGGATTTGGTATTAATTTTTTTAGTAACCGTGCCAATCTCTCGTTTTGCGTCGAAACTGACTGCCCACTGGGCGCCTCAGACCATGCCATTGTGTACTGCCAGTTCGACATCCCCCTGCCTCAGTCTCCCCGCGAAATAACGTCTCAAGCTCAGGAGCCTAACCCTATGTCTTTCGATCTCCGACACGTCACACCTGCTGTGTGGGAGGCGGTCAATGCAGACTTAGACTCAGTACCTTGGAACTCATTAATATCCTCAGACGTGGACAGTGCACTTAGTAACCTGCACAGTGTCCTGCAGACTGTGCTGTCCAAGTATGTTCCCCTTCATAGCTCCCGCAAACCAAATCGAACTCCCTCAACCCCAGGGTCTACACGCAAATATCATCCATGGGTTTCCACTGAACTACGCAAGGCTATCAAGTTGAAGCGTGACCCATTCAGCCTCTCCAAGAAATTCCCTACGGACTACAACCTATCAGCATATAAGGCACAGCGGAACCAGGTGAGACATCTCTCCCGCTGGTGCCACCGCCAGTACATTCGTTCAATCAAAACAACACTTACCTCAGGCAGCACTACGCTTCACCAGTTTGTCCGCAGTCAGCGATCGCACAACGTAAAACCTGGCATCCCTGACATTGCAAGCCCTGATGGGCTGCTGGTGTCCGACAGCTTCCAAAAAGCAACCATCCTCAACAAGCAGTTTACCTCTGTCGCGGTGCCTGATGACCCACGTTTAGTAATACCCCCTCTCCAATATGACACTCGTCTTACTCGCCAATTCACCCGCGTTCATATCACTACAGCAGATGTTCGTAAAGCCATCTCAAACCTGAAATCTGGGAAAGCGCCAGGGCTAGACGGTATCACGAACAATATGATAAAGAAGCTAGCTCCTGCGATTTCTTTTCCACTTAGCCGCCTATTTAACCTCTCCTTTACCACAGGCAAGTTCCCTACTGACTGGAAACTGGCTAAAATTGTGCCTATTTACAAGTGCAAAGGCAGCAAATCTCAAGCTAGTAACTATCGCCCAATTTCCCTCCTGTCCTGTATTTCCAAACTTTGCGAACGGCTCTTCTTCAATCAATTGTATAATCATATTTCTCCTGCTCTGGATCCCGCGCAATCTGGGTTTCGTCGTGGTGACTCGACCGCTCTACAGCTCACCAAGCTGATCCAAAAAATTGCCGACCATCGTCATATGGGGCGGAAAGTTGCCATGTGCTTTTTCGACCTCGAGAAAGCTTTCGACACCGTGTGGCACCGTGCATTACTTGCTAAACTTTCCAAAGTTTTCGGTGTGTGTGACTCAGCGCTGGAGTGGATTACAGACTACCTATCCGACAGAACGCAAGTTGTCTTTGTAGGTGGAACTCTCTCAGATGCTTCACCTGTTCTGTCCGGAGTGCCCCAGGGATCCATCCTAGGGCCCTCCTTTTCCTAGTGTATATAAATGATCTTCCCAGTCATGTTGAAGGTATGTCCTTATTTGCTGACGATACTGCACTGCTCCGGTTCAATGAGTGTCTAGACAGGCTGCGAGACAGTCTCCAGCGCGGTATCAACGAGGTCCATCAGTGGATGACTACCTGGAGACTAAGACCTAATATCGCCAAGACTGAGATATTATTCCTGCCGAACTCAGAGCCAACCTATGCATTCACTCTTCCCGGATCCCCCACAGACCTCACAGTGGTAAAACAACACAAACATCTTGGTTTGGTCATTGACTCAGACTTATCGTTTAGTAGACATGTCGACTATATCTGTAGCAAAGTCAGTAAAGCTGTTGGCTACCTCGTGTCTCACTGCTCCCACCTACCGCTTGAATGCATTCGCCTTTTTTATCATTGCTATATTCTCCCCATTTTTCTCTATTGCTCAACCGCCTGGTCATCCCTACTTAGTAAATCGTTAATGAGTACCCTGGAAGTCCACAATAAGAGGATACTCAAAGTCCTTTTCCGCAAACCATCATACTTTCCTTCTGCCGAGCTGTATGATATGTTTAACACCTTCCCTATCTCTAGTCAAGCGGATCGAAAACTGTGTATTGTTGTTCATTCTATTCGTCTTGACAAAGCCCCGCCACACTTGCGTAAATATAACTGGTTTCTTCCCACTCGTCCTACGCGCAATCCCTGCACTTTACCTAAAGCCCGAACCTCAGCTTATACCAGATCTCCGTTTTTTTGCTGCCTATTCTCTCTGGCTGGCCCTGCCTCTATCAGTAAAATCGTCCTGTACGCTAAAGGATTTCAAGGCCAACATGAAGCTCGTGTTCTAATAACTGCTAGTTCTTCATTCACATTTGTTTCTCTTTGCCTCCAGTAATGTGTAATATTTATTTATTTTTGCTTTGTTTTTGTTTACTGCCATGGCTGGCTACCGCCCCCCTCCCTCCATATTGGCCTATATTCTCTGGCCACGGGTAGGTGAAATAATTAAATAAATAAAATTAATGACTTGTACATGTACAAGGGGAAATCAGAGCCTCCTCATCGCAGTCATCGGGGATAATAAACACTTAAAAAGATGGCAATGTGAAGAAGAGGTTGGTGCGACTTTTTTTGTTGTATTTGTACTATATTTTATAATTTTACTTGGGCATTACCAACAGACCCTAGGTCTCCTTACAGTGTACCGAAGATGAATGAATTGGTTAAGTTCCTGGCGAAATGAATTGGGGATATGATTTGTGCGAAGGGATTCGGGAAGCGCATTGAAGCGGTCATCACCAAGGAATGAAAAAGATTTGTATCCAGCGTGAGCTTGCACAATGGGTAAGGAAAGGGAATTATTGACTTGGCCGCGGGCGACTGTATCTGTGTGAGCGCAGTCACGGCGAAGGGAGAACATGTCAGAGAGGAGTGAACTGCAGATATTGCGGATGCAACGGAACACGAAGAATATGGCCTGAGTATGATATCTTTTTGTCCAAGCTGATTATGTGGTACCTCTGAAGCAAGTATGATGTGCGCGTGAATGTGTCATGCTCAAATATGCATCTACATGTAAGTTCTCCCTTACTTACATGTATGCGTAGCAGCTGATCTCTCACGTTGTCCGCGAGACAGTGTACGTAGGCAGTGCTGGCGTACTCGAGCTTGCTCTGGACGACTGACTACTGACTTCCGCGATACACGGGGAATTGTGTGTTGCTCCCTACATGGAAGCTCGCGCTTTTCCTGCCGACGTCACTTGAATTCTCACTTGACTGACTCACGACTGCAATCCAGAGCACACGAAAAGTCCATCGAACCATCCACTCGGCAAACCTGCAAGAAAGCACCACTCCCTGCTGAATACACAGTGTTTCGGGGAATTCACCCCTCATCAGTTGAGCTTGAGTAGGCTGAGGAAGATTGTGCCTGAAGAGCACCACTATAATTATAGTGCTCTCCAGGTACAAACATCACCAGGGATACAAACTTACAAAGACGCTCCGTTTCCAGCGCGACAAACACAGACAAAGAGACGGCGAGGAGAAAACAATTAATTATGACCGCGATCAATAAGGCAAGCTGAATCAACATGTGAAGAAGAGGTTGGTGCAACTTCGGCGATAGTTGGGGAAGTGTGTGTTCCTCGATCCCTACATGGGAGCTCGCGCTTTTCCTGCCGACTTGAATTCTCACTTGACTGACTCACGACTGCCATCCAGAGCACACGAGAAGTCCATCGAACCGTCCACTCGGCAAACCTGCAAGAAAGCACCACTCCCTGCTCAATACACCGTGTTTCGGGGAATTCACCCCTCATCAGTTGAGCTTGAGTAGGCTGAGGAAGATTGTGCCTGAAGAGCACCACTTATAATTATAGTGCTCTCCAGGCACAAACATCACCAGGGATACAAACTTACAGAGACACTCCGTTTTCAGCGCGACAAACACCTCGTGAACAC
Organism: Sycon ciliatum; assembly: GCF_964019385.1. Classification (NCBI taxonomy): domain Eukaryota; kingdom Metazoa; phylum Porifera; class Calcarea; order Leucosolenida; family Sycettidae; genus Sycon; species Sycon ciliatum. The sequence goes on along the minus strand of NC_088648.1, from coordinate 9,830,695 downwards.
TAGATAGCAGCGTGAGTCAGTGTCGCTCATGGAGGTGCTGAACAAGCGCTGAGGACCGTTGGCCATTCACAACGTTGAATACCTCCAAACCATCTAATTCGCTGGAAACTTTATTTTGTGAAATATCAAAATGTGAGAACTACATGTAAGTGCAATAACAACGATGAAAGTAAGAAGGTATGGTGAAGAGAACAACGATTATGGATTGGAACAAGTTTTCTCATTTCTCTCGCAGTTTCTCTCATTGTCATAGCTCACACTTGCATTATTTTCATTGCTGCTGTTATTTTTTTTACTTATCTCACTTTGAAAATTATAATTTCATTTTAATTTCATTCATTCCTGATGATGGTCATGAAGACCGAAACGTTGAAACGATACCTCTAATGGTTTTGTGTGAAATGCAGTGCTCTCTTGAGTGTAGGCAGGTTGCCTGCAAACTATTCAAGTATCTTACTTTGGTTTCCTATTAAGATTTCATTTGTTTAGGTTTATTCAGTAGTACAACGAAGATTTCTGATGAGTGCTGTGCGAAAGCATGTTCGAATCCGTAATCATTGTTCTCTTCACCATAACTTCTTACTTTCATCGGTGTTATTGCACTTTCCACATTTTTGATATTTCACGAATACAGTTGCCATGTCGATTCGGCTTGTCCTATTGATTGCGGCCATAATAAACACTATCAATATTTTCCCGAGGTGTTCGAAGAAATGTTCAACACAAAGTTCTAGAAAACGGTCAAAAATCACAAAAGCAGAATACAGACTGGCCTACTACTAGTAGGAAAGTAGCAGTAAGTAACTACATGACTGTACTAGTAGTGAGTTGTCCAGTGGATATCGGATGTATCTCTGAGATACATGTGGTCGTGCAGCACGTGCTTAGCACATGCTCAGCACGTGGTCAGTCCGTATTATGCTTCTGTGTTTTTTCGCCTTCTTTTGGACTTTGTCTTTGTGTTGAACATTTGTTGAACATTAATTTGTTGAACATTTGTTGAACATTTTGGGTAAATATTCAGAATGCATCATGACTGTACAACGTACATGTGTATATTGTGCCCGATAAAGAGGCTCTGATTTCCCATCTTACATGTCAAGTCATGGACTGACAAGACGTTAGACCCCTTTCCAGCACTTCGCCATCATTACCATGGTTACCCCCCCCCCACACACACACCTAGCCCTTTCCCAAAGATGCTCGTCACTTTTTTCGCAACTTTTCGTTGTTTAGGAAGAAATCGCAACCTTCCCAACTTTCGCAACTTTCTTCATTTTCCCTAACTATTTCGCAATTTTCCGCAACCTTAGCGCAATTCCTCCAACCTCCCAGTAACACCCGTGGCAATGACAATTGCAAATACGTTGTTCCGCTAACTCGGCGAACATCTGGCGACAGCCAACCATTGGTTTCCGCCGTGAAGCTTTGGAACACCCTGCCACAGGAACTCACGTCCACTCGTCGTCCAACCCCGTTTAAAAGATTGCTGAAAGTGTTTTTCTACGGTTAATATGGCCGAATAGCACTTCCCTCTGGCATAGGTCCTCATCTTCCTATTTCTCCCTGATTGTTACTTCGTTCGAACTTGACTTGTAATTACCGGTACAAATACTTCCTATTGACTGTTTTCTCATTTTCTCAAGTGCAGCTTTATCGAGCCACACTTTTTATTCTATCGCCATCATAATATTGGGCATCAATGCCCGTTTGGTTTGCGATGTAAAATAAAACTTCAAACAAACAAAAACAAAAATTGGTGACATGGCATGGGGTCAAAAGGTCAAGTCACCGACTCACCAACTACATGTCGGACAAATGCATACTCGTACTCGCTCATTTCTCTCCTGCCTTCAAACTGATTTCAGAGAAACAGTAGATGAACGGTAGTTGTGATACTGTGCACTGAAGTAATAGTTCCCTTTGCCTTGCACTGGAATGATGTACATGTACATGTAGGATACTTGAACAATGCAACAGGCTACTGGCACTGTGTAAAGTGGTGGTTCACAGCAGGAAGGGGGGTAGATCTACGAGTTTGCTGTCGATGCACTTCTGCTATTTCTGCTAGGCCCCTTTTTTGTAGGTTTTGCACAAGAACTCTCCAATTCTGGTTGCGATATTAGCAACTTTTGAGCTTTTTCTGAAAATATGGATGCGATTTCAGCAACTAGCACTTGTTTTGGCACGGTTGCGAAAAGCATAAGTTGCAAAAAAATTATGGCATCTTTGGGAAAGGGCTACACACACCTACACACACATACACTCACACACACACGCACGCACACCTGATGCCGAGTTTCTATTTCATTACACACGTGCTCATTATTCACTTCCCCTACACACACATACACTCACACACACACGCACGCACACCTGATGCCGAGTTTCTATTTCATTACACACGTGCTCATTATTCATTTCCGCCTGGTTTTCCGTCAAGCGACCTAAACTTTTAAAGGTATTCGTTTTCCTGGTCTTGAAGCTGTCAACAGAGCGCAGTGAGTTTATGCAGCATTCTGCAGTTAGACTCAGAGTAAACACAATGCTGGACTCGGACCGCTGTTGGAGTGCGCATCCCAGGTATGCTAGAGCTGTTCGCCAGTTAGCTGCAGAACGTCAGTACCGTTGGTCAGTGTCGTGCAATGTTATCGCATGAGCTGATTGTTTAGTAGCTGGTGGTGTTAGTGGACATTAGAGCGTAACGTGTAGTTCCTTGGTCCTTTTTCTTTTGTCTACTCAATGACTGTCTTTATCGTGGAGATTGTGAACGCGTTCAACTAAAAATACTTACTTGGTCCTCGCCACGTGTGACTGGCGTACTTCCAGGAGTCTAAGACATACACAAAGGATAGCTCACCAGCGATATCCAATGTTCTCTTTTGACTATAAGTCGTGAAAACTGTTTGCGCTCTATTATTTTAGTATTTGCCAACCTCTAATGTACAATCAACCCTAGCAGGACAGCCTTCCCAGCAAACTCAGTGATCGAGAATATCCACTTTTTGCAGTCAGCAGAAAATCCGTCACAGGACAATCCGGCATGCCATCTGGAAAGCGCTCTTGGTGATCGCAAAGGTTCTGTGTGAATAGGGCCGGGGACTGGTTTTCACCAGTTGCTAATATCGCTGACCTGATCAGTGTATCTCCGCAAGAGCCTAGGCTAGAGGTGTTGGACGACGATTGCGTAAAGTCTGTAGCCGTGAGTACACGTATAGTGCAAGCTGGGTTTTTTTATCGCAAACAGTGCCTTGACACCAACTTTCTAGTTATAAATAAGCTGTTATTGCCTCATTTACTTGCATGGGTCATTACATGTACTTTTACCAGCAGGCGTAATCCTTTTCTGCTCATGGCAAACTGAGTGGGGCACACATGCCATTTTGTGAATTTCTGGCCTAATCTGATCGTGTATAAGAGTCCGCAATTCTCCGTCCTAGCGCCGTTATTCATCCAATTACGCACCATAATGTTTATGTCTGTCTGTTCTATGGATACATATATAGCAATGTAGGAAAAAGAAAAAACTAAAACGTTTGCGGCCAATTTTGTTTGCCCATTGTAGTACTTCCAGGCCATGTATTTCAGTCGGCCGTTGAAGTGGAAAATCTCCAGGATCTGGCTAAAAACATACTTCCAATGTACCATCTACATGTATGTTTCTGAGACTTCCTAGTTCCTACATATGTCCCAGTCCTGTTGACTTCATTGGTATTGGGATTGTATCCACCAGATGAAGGTAACGGGCATGATAACACGTGTTATCAAAATCTGACATATTTCGGTAAATATCGCTCATTTGCTGACCTTTGACTGCCGCTTACACCCCCAAAGTGCCCAAATACATGTAGGTACCGTAATAATTATATTGATTTTCTCAATCAGGACACCCCTAGCATTGAATTAAAACAGTCTAAAGTGCAAACTTTCGGATATTTTCTTTTAAAAACACCTACCAACTCATGACCGATCTGAGTGGGCTCAGAATGTGCGCTTTGGACAAGCAATCATGGAGGGAACGCTCAGCCTCAGCTGGTTTTGCTCGTGGCTGCAATGCATGGGGTAGTGAATCCAGGACAGAAGCGGACCAGGCATCATGAGGGAAGCACCCTAGTAAAATAAAAGTTAATAATAATACGAAGTAGTGGTTGCGACTTCGGCGATGATTTGTAAGAAATGGTTTGCTCCCCACACCGGAGCTCGCGCTATTCCGCCGACTTTACTTGACACTTGACTGACTCACGACTGCCATCCAGAGCACACGAGAAGTCCATCGAACCTTCGACTCGGCAAACCTGCAAGAAAGCACCACTCCCTGCTCAATACACAGTGTTTCGGGGAATTCACCCCTCATCAGTTGAGCTTTAGTAGGCTGAGGAAGATTGTGCCTGAAGAGCACCACTTATATAGTGCTCTCCAGGCACAAACATCACCAGGGATACAAACTTACAGAGACGCTCCGTTTCCAGCGCGACAAACACCTCGTGAACACCAGATAGCAGCGTGAGTCAGTGTCGCTCCTGGACGGTGAGACAAACGTCGAGGACCCTCGGTCATTCGCAACGCTGTCACCTCCAAACCAACTAGTCGCAAGCCCGCGCTGGGCACAACAGTACGAAGTAGTGGTTGCGACTTCGGCGATGATTTGTAAGAAATGGTTTGCTCCCCACACCGGAGCTCGCGCTATTCCGCCGAGTGAGTGAGTCAGTCAAGTGTCAAGTAAAGTCGGCGGAATAGCGCGAGCTCCGGTGTGGGGAGCAAACCATTTGTTAATAATAATAATAATAATAATAATAATAATAATGACTTTGCACACCTATCGTTATGCTGCTTCATCACGCGACCAGTTTTATTATCATTATTATTATTATTGCCAACTCATGAATCTTTAAAACGTCTTCGCTGTTTCATGATGTGATATTGGTGTCCAGCAGGAAAAAAATCAGAAATGCCGATGGACCAGGGCCGGAAAGGATCGTCTTTGGCAGCTCTACGTAGCGAGGCAAAGGCAGCGCATGATCAGATCAGTGAGTTCATCAAGGACCTTGAACAAGCCCTGGTCCGTCAGAAGCAACTGCTCGAGCGCCTTGACCAGCACGAGAGCTCTCAGTCTGCGCCAAACACCGACGAAGGATTGAAAAGGACTCAGGACCACTCAAGCGAAACTGGACAGAAAAAGGTGATCAGAATCATAAACTTGCATAGTCTCTGTAGTGCGAAACACAACATCTCTCCTCTAGGTAACGTTATCATCCTGTATCGCTCACATAACAGCTAGATGAGACTAGCGGAGAAAGGCAGTGTTTCGCAGCAAACAAGATTTAAAGACCACTTCTTATGGTGTCGTGTGAAGTGCACGTGGCTGAATTGAAGTTTAGTACAGTGGTATTAGGGTTCTGTTCAGTGGCACTGGATTTTTGATTCAAAGTCAAGTAGACCGACGTAAATACTATGGTCTAGACTCTAGTGTGGATCCGCCGGCTTCAACTCTGATCCATGCTTCATTCAGGCCTAGAAATGCGAACCTCGTTCTCCAGGACGATGGCAATGCTCTTTCAATCTTTGTTCGTTCTCTCACAGACTGACCCTCCAAGCAAGGGTAGCACCGCTCGTGCACTGCACCACTATCATGCCAGTGAGTACTACAGACTGCACTGTTTTGCAGACTATAATTATCATAGACTAGTAATGGTATAGGGTATCGCTGGCCATAAGTGAGGGTGCCTGGTTCGAGTCCTAGTGGTCAGACAGATGGCAGTCAATTTGTTCTTCAGACTTTTCCTATTTCAACTCCCTCAAAACGTATGAATAATGGAGTACTGTGTTGAGTCAATGTCATAATCATTTCCAGACTCCCCGAGCCCTACTTGCTCTAGATAGACAGCAGTCAAGCCAGCAGAGAATCATGAACAAATGAGTGTTGAGTCGCCCGGGAAATTGTACTGAGCAGCAACATGTGCATACATGTATGCGGACCACTGCAAATGCGAGGCCACTAGAATTCACGAGCTGATTATCTTATTGGGTGGTAAACATGGTAAAGAAAACTACAAACAATAGGAGGACAGAGAAAGTGTTTTTACTCCGAGTTTCACACACTAAGCGATCATCAGAAAACAGCAGTGTGTCCTCCTATTGTTCGAACCAGCTCTACCAATCGGTATTGAGCACTCTCTTGGACAGCCTGGAACCTCTCTGTTTTAAAGAAACCTACATATTGCAAGCTCGTCACCACCATCATCAATGAGGACTCAGAAATTCCATAACCAGTCCATAAATTTTAGCGAAGACGTAATTGTAATGAACAAGAGGAGAGAAACGAAAAGAGGAAGTGGGAAATGTGATACTAGAAGTACAAGGGAGGCTAAAGAAACCAAACAGGAACAGATAATTTATCACTTACGTGGTAATGGTTACCAACCTGGTGATGCCGTTTATCCGTTCATTTCATTTGTTCTATTTGCTTCTAATTGCATTCCACTTGAAGAGAATAATCTAATTTCAGAAATTTTCGGTGCTCAATATTTTCGGTATGAGGACAACAGGCTAGGTTAGGTGAACAGAAATTTTCGGTACAGAGAAGCAGTTCCCTATTGGATTATGTGTGTTAGTGTTTGTTCGGTGTATTGAAATTTTAGGTATGAAACAGACGCACTGAAAGTACCGAAAATAAAAGTACACCGAAAATTTTGTGAAATTACAGTACCCGGAAACTGGTTCTGGATTTTCTGAGTCCTCATTGGTAATGTGGGTGAAGAGCTTGAAATTGTTAGTTTCTCGTTACCTAATACATTTCCTGTCTCCGATAAGTTTGTTTACATTGGGTGGTCGTTGAACTCAGGGACGTAACAACTGATCGAGTATCCGTGCTGTCTTTCACTGCCCCAAGAATACTTCGGCACGATTCGAATAGGAAACTTAGAAATCACCAGACGTGAACACTAGCCTGCCCATGAATGTGGTTAGACATGGTCAAATGGTGACACTGGTTCACCCTAGCACTGTTGTCGGCATAAAGTTGATTATCATAATTCCATACATGTTTGAGGGAACATTGACTGCGCAATGACGGACTTGAGCCACGACATATTGTCATCGCAAAGATTTACTATTATTATTATTATTATTATTATTATTATTATTATTATTCAACTCGGATGGTGAGCCAATTAAATTATGGTGAAAAGGAGAAGGATAATGTGTTACGAGTTATGACTAACTGTCTACCAACGTAACCAGATCTTATACAGTCAGCGAGTGCGACCAAAATGGCACAAAACTGACAAGGAGTACTGAGACATTCGGCGACCTGACATCTAGCTCCAACACTTCTCCAAGGCGCAAACCAACAACCTTCCGACTTGGAAGGCTCAGGTTCGGAAAGGTCCAAGAGGGGAAAGAAAGCGCAACGAAGAAAAGCACGAGCTACGCATCACGGCAACAAAGAATGCCGAAAGAAACTGGATCCATTTTGTCGCAATCGCTGACTGTATAAGATTTGATTACGTTGGTGGACAGTTAGTCATAACTCGTAACATTTTGTCCTTCTCCTTTTTCACCATAATAATTATTCGGATGGAGAGCCAAGGATAAATTTATAAGAAAGAAAACGGACCAAGGAACTTCAAGTTACGCTATAATGTCCACTAACACCACCAGTTACTAAACAGTCAGCTCATGCGATAACATTGCACGACACAGACCGACGGTACTGACGTTCTACATCTAACTGGCTAACAGCTCTAGCACATCTTGGATGCGCACTCCAACAGCCTTCCAACTAGGAAGGTTCTAAGTTATAGAAATAACATAAGGAGACTTTCAGCACGTGCTTATCCTTGTTGCGCTCATCTTCCCCTCCTTTGTTATTTCTATAACTTAGAACCTTCCCAGTTGGAAGGCTGTTGGAGTGCGCATCCTAGATGTGCTACAGCTGTTAGCCAGTTAGATGTAGAACGTCAGTACCGTCGGTCTGTGTCGTGCAATGTTATAGCATGAGCTGACTGTTTAGTAACTGGTGGTGTTAGTGGACATTATAGCGTAACTTGAAGTTCCTTGGTCCTTCTTCTTTCTTATAATTATAATTCTTTTATTCCACGATGGCGTAACGCCAATAAGGACGATTGATAAGTGTGATAGAACTGATAGAAGATGCCTTGAGTGTCCGATATTTCGGAGGTTTATGAGACTTTCAGGAGCTTTCTTTTATTCTTCTCAATCCCCTCTGCAGAGGAAAGTGACGAAATATCCTTATCACCAGGAGATACTGTCCAAATTGTTAATACGACGGACGATGGCTGGTGTATGGGAATCTCGCCAAGTGGAGACTGTGGAATGTTCCCAGTTAGCTGTCTAGAGGTCTCGAGTGGTGAGTTTTTCCTTCACGCTAGATTTGGGCAACATAATGAATCTAAAACTTTCCCGATTTATTTTATGAGACATTCAGAAGTGCAGCCTGTTCATCATAATTTAGCCCAATCTACTCCGTACAAAGAGTGCTCCCACACGAGGGAGGACGCACTCCCATTAACCATGTATTCAGTATCTTCATCTGCGGCCGAGACCTGAACTTCACTTCCGACTGGATTGTTACGCTTTCCAACGGACGTAAGAGAGTTTAAAAGCACGTGTCTTTGTGCGTAGCCATGACAATCATGGTGGTTCGGTGCGAGTCTGCGAAAAGCAGATACAGCCCGACGTGGTCGTCACTTCGCAGTGGTCTGCTTCCCTGATAGGACCAGAACTCTCCCACCCACCCACAATCGGTGGTGAACTCAGGATTTACGTGCCCGTATTCTCACCCGCCCATAGTCGGTGTAGAACTCAGTAGGCATGGGCGGGTAATGCTAGTTATTTGTTGCGATAATGCTAAAGGCAATGCTCATAATATGTATAATGCTCACACTACTCCATAATGCCAGTTTGAAATTTGGAAAAGTCGATTTAAGAAGGCCGGCCATCTTGGATGAAGGCCAAAGCGTAGAAGAAAAACTTAAACAGCAGTGAGCGTTTTGTCTGAAACAATCCACTGAGAAGGTTGATTTGCAACGTCAAGTCTCCGGACGAAGCCGGACGGGTTCAGATGCACGATTTTTGGAACTGGACCTAGCCAGCTTCATGCATGACACCGTTGTCGACCGGCAATTATGCTTGTAATGCCAATTTTGCATGCGAAATGGTGCCAGCATTATGCCACCTGGAGAAAAGGGACTATAATGCCAGCCATAATGTTGGCATTACCCGACCATATCGTGTTCTTTCTTTCTCGTGCATGTTTTGGCATTATTTTTGTGTTTTGTGTTTATATGTTTTTGTTGTTTTCCGCATAGTTAATTGGGAAGGCTGGGCTGTCGGCCTGAATAGGCTATCAGCGGCAGCAAGGGCACATGTATGCTGTATGGGGCAGGGGTGTGTTGCAGGGGCAGGATGCCATTGCCAGCTATTGGCTGTGCAACTCTGTTGTTGTTTGCTGTGTTGTACGGGCGAAGCACAAAGACGTTTTCTTCTTCTTTTTCTCTCTCAGATACTTCTAAGGATACTTCCACAAGCGGTACCAAAACAGCCAAGGCGCTCTATGGCTACACTGCAGATGATGCTGACGAGCTGTCCTTCGATGTTGGTGACATCATCACGAATGTTGAAGACGTTGATAATGGCTGGGCAGCGGGTGACTGCAATGGAAAATATGGCCTTTTTCCTACCAATTTCGTTGAGCGTATTTGAATGTCTGGATGACCACATAGCAATTCCATTGACTATCGGGTTTTTTACGGATATCAAATTTGACCCGATTTGCCTTGCGAGGAACATCGATCTCACTCCCCACATTTCAAACTATCGGTGCTGAGGTACCACCGGAACCATGTGTGTTACTCTTAGACTGGTATGGATCATCCACTGGAATAAAATTTCAGGCAATATCATTACTTTCTAGAATTATCACGCGTCCACACGAGGACCATGCTTGTTCGACGCTTGTTCCCTAGCCAGGCGTCGGCGGTAGGCATTTCCCAATTCGGCCCGCTTTTTCCCCCTAATCTGCTATTGGATTGGCTAGGAGAATGTCCAAATTCGGCCATGTTATGAACCCCAAATTCAGAATTCGGCTTATAGGGGTACTTGAAGTCCCCTCTCGGAGTATAGATGCACATTCACTTGCATGCTGTAGAGGCACTGAAACAACCCTTTTCAGAAGAAATCAGCTCGAAATTTGTAAATTCGGCTCAATTATCCGCTGTTTCTTGACAGCCATTGATTTCGGCGTCTTTTCCTGCTGGCCGTTTTCGAAAATGCCTAAAGTCGCAGTCACTTTTCGCAGATAATGGCTACAAAATTGTATTTACATGCTGCTGAGGCACCAAAACATCGATTTTCGGCGAATTCCCAGCCCCACAGCCTCCAGCTTCTTCGTTAGTGTCCAGAGGCCACAGCTGTACAAGAGTGCATGCAAAATCTAAACTTTAAACATACATAAACGAGATTCAATACTGTGATAATCCCAAGCAACGGAACCAAAAGCACGGTTTGATGCATTTATTCTAGAGTCCACGTCCTCAGCTGATCCTAGCAAAGAGCCCAAGAGCCTCACTAATTTCCACTCTGGATCAGCCTTGGACGCGGTAAATGTGTGGGTTTTCTGAAGGTTAAGTTTAAGCTTGTCTTCGGCGAAAACTTTCTCGCACTTACATGTAGGTAGGAGGGCCGTAATTCTTTCTTTCTCAGTGGCATGAAAGGTAGTGTCGTCTGCGTATTGAGAGTGTGGACAGGGTCTAACTGAATAAAAGGAAATCAAATCAACTTCACGCATAGCTCCTTCAGCAAACATGATAATTATACATTATCGGGGAAAGTGGGTCGCCTTGGACAACTCCAATGTTCGCGTCAAACGGTGTACTGAGCTTGTTGCTGAGTTTTACCCGAGCAGACGTGTTGGACATGAGTGTTTCCGGCATTCTGATAGGGCAGTCTGCTGCCATCATCCTCTCCAGAGCTGTTTGGCGGATTATTGTGTCAAAGCCTTTAAGGCACCCGAGGAATACAACAGTGCAGCTGAGTAGTGCCAGTCACCAAGAGCTGAGCGTTAGTACAACACTCTGGTAAGGAAGACACCATCTGCTGTAGAGCGGCCAGCACGAAATCCTGCCTGACTCTCTCGGACATACGTGTGGAGAGACTCCGACGCCCTTACTGTCAGGATGGACGTGAGAACTTTCCTGATGACTGAGAGCAACATAATAGGCCGATAACTCTTGGGAGCCCCGGTTGACTTACCCGTTTTATGTACCGGTACAATTCGGCCACTACGGAGGTCGTTGGGACAATGCCGGACCTGCAGGAAGGCATTGAAGAACGTACCGCGCCTTTGCCTGCTGAGTAATAATAATTCTGTGCGTCTCGTATTTTTCTATTTTGTCGAACATAACTTTATGCTGCAAAATACATGTATGCTGTTGTCAATCTGCAACATTAGTAATCTGCACCACTATTTCCATTTATCCTCTTTATTCTCCTCTTTTTCCTAACTACCGTGGTATATTATAATGTAAAATATGGAAAACGGTGAGGCACAAGTGATCATGGTTATGCGTTAGAGTCCACCAACCAAACCAGATTTAGAACCGTCAGACGTGTACAAGTTAGCACCAGACTGACAAGGAGTACTGAGACATACCACCGCAAGAAAGTGAACCTGACCACTGCTCGATAGCGCTAACCAACGGCCTTCCAACTTTGTATTCTATGGATTCTCCACAGGCCTTAGCCTAAATCTAGTGAGTCTCCATTCGACTTGAAAGGTAATGGTACGAAAGGCCTAGTCGAAACTAGGCTTCTGACGTTCTGTGGTTCGTCTGCTAATTTGCTTCTCTCCAACTCAGAACCTAGTCTATACATGCCAACCTTTGCAAAACTTGAAATCGGGGCAATGACATACCTAACGTTAGGTATGAAAATGTGTACAAATATAGCTGTGAGGCATGCGACAAATACACGTTTGGGTGCCGATTACCACCCTCGATACTGGGACGGTCCTGGCCAAATCGGTATGGTTGGCTGGTAAATGCGTGCTAGTCCTATTCTACATGTATCAGTAACCATGGTAACACCGGTATGTCCTTACAGGACTACATCATTCTACATGTACATGTGCACTGATTTTGAACTGGCCTACATGATTATGTGCATCACAATGCATGCTGGGGATTTTGGCACGTAGAGTGACGTAGTCGTTCAGAGAAGACACAGAATCACCATGCGCTCACGTCAAACACCATGAACACATTCAACGCACATAGCGCCTTGTTTGGCCATTTTACACTCGCCGAATCTTGGCACCGCATCATAATCGGAGAATCATTCTACAATAATAATTGCCGTAAAATTCCGTTAATAAGCCCCGGGCGTATACTTTGCAGAGCGTCAAAAACCGGGCGTATATTTGGGCATGGGCTTATTTTAGGGCATGGGCGTTATTTCGGACGCAATCTGCAGAAGATCAATCTATCAGCAACCCACTAGTTTCAGTGAACCACCATTCACACTGAGCGCGGTACAGGTACATCAAACCACAGCTGGAACTTTGGTCGTAACCAAGAATGTAGCGATAAAATTACAGTTTTGAGAGGTAAACCACTTGTCCACTTTACGCCCTGGGCTTATTTCGGGCATGGGCGCTAAAATGGACTTGAAGTGTACACCGCCTAAAAGTAAAACTGGGCTTATTATCGGACATGGACGTTATTTAGGGTGGGCTTATTTACGGAATTTTACGGTATTTGCAGGCTGCCAGATGACGCACACACACACAAATCGTGCAGTTCCAAATATCGCTGACCTGATCAGTGTATCTCCGCAAGAGCCCAGGGCCTAGGCTAGAGGTGTTGGACGACGGTTGCGTAAAGGCTGTAACCGCGAGTACACGTATAATGCAAGCTACAATGTACCTGCACATACACGTTAATGTGCAATACACGTACATGTACACGTACATGTACACGTATTGCACTTGTAACGCTATTATTTCGCCTGATGATCGCGATCGTGTAGCGAGAAACTCGAGTTGCAACAATCTCGTTCGGCCTTCTTTGCGGTATTGAGCACTGCGCGATCATGATCATGATCCCGCTGTGTACGAGTAGATCATACAGTTACCAATGAACTGATGCATTCCTTCGGAGCAGAATTGAAACCCCAGCAGAATCTGACGTTTTTCGAGCATTATTATTATTATTATTATTTGAAACTCGGATGTTGAGCCATAAATAAATGTGGAAGAGAAAAGGACATATGGATACGAGTTAAGAGTAACTCTTCCCCTCTTTGGTCTATTCCATAACCTTGAACCTTCCAAGTTGGAAGGCTGTCGGTTAGCGCTACGGAGATGTGTTGAAGCTAGGTGTCAGGACGTCGAATGTTTCAGTACTCTGTCAGTTTTGTGCCTAGTTATTGCACTTTCTGACTGTATATAGTATCATGTTACAGTGATGGAGAGTTACTCTTAACTCGTATCCATATGTCCTTTTCTCTTCCACATTATTATTATTATTATTTATTCATATTTTACTAGGGCAGTCCCCACAGACCTATGGTCTTCTTACAGGGTGCCCTAGCCACGTGAAGATAGCGGAGCGAAATGCAGCAGGTAGGGATATGGTGCGAATCGCGGCAGGGAGGGCGTTCCATCGGTCAGCTCCAAGATAAGATACAGAGTGATAGCCAAAATACAATCTGGCATGGGGCAGTACCAGGCCGAGCAATTCCTGAGAACGGGTAATTCTAGCAGTGCGGGATAATGAGACAGCACGAGGAGTGAAAAGTCGGCAAAGTAGGGGACTAGCACGAGCATTTATGCATCTATGTAGTTCGTTCAACCTTTCACTATGCAGTCTGCAATCGTCCGTGCTGAATTCTCCAGGCAACCTATTACTGTTACTGTTAGCCTGGTAATCTCGCGCAATACACGCTGAGTGCGTTCTAGCAATGCGTTGTTTACGAGGGGTTGCACTCCCATTACGTCTACCTCTGTAATGTGCTTTGAGGTGTTGACTAAGCGTACCTGTACAGGCTGTAGCTGCACTGATTCATTGCTACATGTACATGTGCAATACCCGTACATAACGGTTACATGTTAGGGGGCACGAAATAACTAAAGCTTGTACCAAACTAAAGTTGTTTTCTGAACGTTCGGGGTGACAGACCTCGAACAAAAACGAAATTTAGTTCGTAACGAGACTGCTGGTGGAGCGATCTAACGAAAGATTTCGTGAACGAAAATTTGTACTTTATGCAGTACTACGTTCAAGAAGCACGTCCGTGCCTTGGTCTGGGCCGTTTTCTGTGTTAGCTAGCCTCTTTGCACATACACGGATCGTTCCGCCTTTCCTGCTTTCGGCATGGAAGCTTACTCACATTTAGGCATATGCGGATTATGCCGGCAGAAAAATTGGCAGAATTCGGTACTTTTTCTGGTAAGTTTCATGCATGTTTGGTATGTGGATAAAGAAATGGAGCAGAATTCGAGGAATTGCCCGCCATAAGGTTTGTATGGTTCTGCCAATTTCACTGCTTTTCGAGCAGAATCTGCCACCTTTTCGAGCATTATCCGCACACCCCTAATCACATTATGCCGTGTTGATGCTATGATGGCATGCTTTGAAGGAATAATCGTTTAGACAAGAATGCTCTTGATTTTCGCTGCTCTTGACGAGGACGATGAACCATCTTGAAGCCGAGAGCAAAACTTATGGCGACCGTCTAGGTCTCAACACGTTGATCAGCATAGTGCTGAATAATAGCTTTCGGTTTACCGGGACGGATTTGCGTGTTGCGTTGCAACTTCATGAAGGGACCAAACCAGAACGATGAAACAGAAGTCGATCCGGGAGCGGCTTGCCGATTGTGTTATCCGAATCGTCTCCGAAGGCGAAGGAGAGCGATATGGCGACAAACCTCACAGAACTTTTCACTAGTAGTACTAGTACTCAGTAGATATACCTGTTGTGCAGCCGGGGGATGGGAGACGAGATCTACTGGTACACGTACATGACTGTACTTATCTATACTGTTTTATGTATCTGAAATATTTTTACCCGCTTCCACTAGCACTTCGTCCTTTCTGTGTGATCCGCCCCTCATCTCACCAATTGTAGCAAAAATCAGGTTTAGCCCTCAAAACCCACCTCAACCTTCTTCCGTTAGCCTTAAGAACCTTCCGTAAATCGCGCGTGCGGGGCCGTCAAGCGCGAACGCGATGAGACCAGTTTCCACGTACAGTGAAACCTGTCAAGGCGACCACTCGGATAAGGCGACCACCTGTCCAAGAAGACCACTGAAACCAGGATCAAGGGATGCTATTTCCAGTCAAATGACCCTGGATAAGGAGACCACCTGGTAACACTAACAGAGATCACATTTTGAAGGTCCCTTGAGCGGTCGTCTTAGACAGGTTTCACTCTAAATTCAATGACAGTCTGTAACTCGTTGCCAACACATGTACTGTCGGTAACCTCCCGCGACAGCGCGTCCATGTTAGCGCGGTGCACTTCAGCGCGACCGCCTTAGCGCGAGGCATTTCATCTGGGTGCCATTTCAGCGCGGTGTCTTGACAGCGCCAATGATTTCAGCGCGAAATTTTAAAGCCCAGGACATGTCAGCGCCAATTTCTTCCGCGCAGCTTTTTTCCGCGGGAGGCACTTCAGCGCCGTACATGTTAATGTACGTACGGACACCAATAATTATATTAGTGACTATTAGTGACTATCAATGACTGTTGACAACTTGTACGGGGTATTACCACTGCCATGTACTTGTACACCAGTCACCCTATAAAAGACGCAGTACTTTCGGGGATAGGCCATAATTTTCCTTAATTTTTCCTATGCAAGCTAACTCTCAAAAATGGAACTGAACCGATTTGTGACAGCCAAGGGCAAGCCGGCATTCTGCCAAGGTGGTTAAACTTATCGGCTTGATAAGCGTGCTTCTGACGACGAACGATATTATTGGCGGTGCATTGACCATGCGTGTACTGTGAGAAAGGATACGATGGGCTTGGATGGTGTACCCCAACCAAGAGGCAAGAGGTGCTGCACAGCACACCCACGCTCCCAATGACTGTGTTGCGAGGAAAGCGCCCTGCCAGTTATTTGGACTTACGGGGGTCGCGATGGCAAATAATAATGGAAAAGCCAAGATCAAACGTGAACGCAGCACAAGTAAAAGAAGAAGAAAAATAGAACAGAGGATCAGAAGTGGCATTCTGCTGCGGCCAGCACAGCGGGAATGTCAGCCAAAGCTCGGTTAGATTTCGGTTGAGCCTTGCGATGTCCACGGAGGCTAGCATTCGCTGAGCGGACAAGAGAGAAAGAGACCCTTGACCTGATTCCGGCCAGTACGGTGGCTCTTTTCTCTTGTCCGAAAGCATACAGGCAACTCTGTTGTAGAGCGCAGTTGGCCGCTTTCCCGAATCCTCCAGATGCACTCAAGACGACCGGCACAAATGACGCGTGCTCAATTTTAAAATAATTATTATTAATTTTCACGGATTCGCTCCTCATACTATAGACTAAAGTATAGTAATACTATAGTATTATCTACGCATGCATCTACGCAAGAGTCACCACCAGCCAATTAGGACATGTGTCAAAGTATTGAACGTTTTCGTTCCCTTCTTGTCAAAATACTACAGGGAATGATGGAAATAAGCTAAAAGACTACAACTATAAGGAAAAGAAGTTCAGAAATATATCACTCCAATTATGTGTAGAAGTGACACGAAAAAATAGATGTGAAGAATCAAGAAAACAGCATGCAAATCCAATAAGTGACAAAAACGTAGTGACAAGAAAAAGAGAGAAATAACAAGAGATCTATTTCGCACCTTCACGACGAACAGTGCCAAACAACTGCAAAGACAACACATTCTCCTTCTGAACACAAAGCTCAGGGTCTAACTTACGTATGTACAAAGCTTCCAACACGGCAAGATGTAACAAAGACCTACCACGCGACCTTATAGTTGTAGTCTTTTAGCTTATTTCCATCATTCCCTGTAGTATTTTGACAAGAAGGGAACGAAAACGTTCAATACTTTGACACATGTCCTAATTGGCTGGTGGTGACTCTTGCGTAGATGCATGCGTAGATAATACATTTTTTGTAATATTTTCTGCCTCCGTCCTACTTTCAAATACTATAGTAGTTAGTAGATCTACGCGCGAAAGTAGTACAATAATGTACATGAGTCATGACTGTGTAGCTGTTTGCTTCGACTTTTTTTGTGGAAAAAAAGAGAACAGTTTTGGCTTTGCGTTGTCGTTTCCTCCGTGAGCGGAAAAGATTTTGATTGAGTGATGGCAGCTACGAATAAGAGGAAGAAGCGCAGGGAGAGCTCTCGGAAAGGAGAGTTGGACAAGTTGGAGAAGCGGCTAAAGAACCTGAGACTTGGAACTTCAAGTGAACAGAGTACGGGTAGGAGCGCTAGAGGTAAACGATCCAAGTCGAGGAAAATGGGTGAGTGAAATTCAAGCTGTGCGTAACGTTTGTATTGCGCACAGAAGTCTACCCGCATCAATTTTGTCATCAGCCCGGGACAGAATAATTTGAGGCTGAGCTGATAGTGTTGCAGCTGGACATTTTTTGCACGCTGCAGTTTCAGAGAGTTGGGTACGCGTTTTTGAGCTCCAGTTTTTGAAACCTTTTGAACAGCCCAGCCGGCATTAGGCCGGACTGGAGGTAAGTAGGTAGGTTGTAGCAGTAGTAGTAGTAGTGGCAGTGTAGTTTAGGTAGCTAGGTTGTGCACAACGAGAATCTTTGCGCCATGGGTGAGCTCTCAAGCGTGGAGCAGGTGAAGCTACTTTGTAGCATTCCCGGAATCCATCACAACGTGGTCAGCCTTGTGGAAACTTTGAATGCTTTCGTCAGTGAGGCCAGAAACAACGAAGTACGCCTCCAGCGGAGAGTAGACAAGCTCGCCGGCCTGGTCTTGGATATAAGGCAAGAAATGAAGTTGTTGAAGGAGTCCGCAATTATGGCAGTCAAGCAACCATTTTCAAAAAGCGAGGGGGGCAAGGAGACCAAGAGTGCAGGTAGTAGCAGTACTACGAGTAAGAGTACCTGTACCAGTAGTCCTGGACAGTCAAAGCCACGCGCAAGTGACAGTGCAAAACTGCCAAACCAGCAGGTAAAACACGTGGGAACCCACACTGAACCCCGTACCCGTAGCGCCGCCACACCCTGGCACGCAACCAAGACAGTGCCCTCTGGGGACACAGAAATGGAGTATTCTGAGTTTGATGAAGGGGATACTGGACTCCTGCCTGTCAGTGTCAAGCCCGTTTTCGGTGCTACTGCTGCCAATGCTGGGCCTAACCAGGATACCCTACCGGCCGCTGCAGGTAGTGTTGAACCTGAATCTGGCAACACAGAGCGAGAGGAAGTGGATGCCATAAATGACGACAGCTGGCAGCTGGTCGCTGCAGCCCCACCAAGACGCCGGAGAGCAGTAGTGTTTGTTTGCAACCTAAGCAGCACCTGCACAATGGAGAGTCTCACGGAGTTTGTGCACCGCCGGTCTGTAGCAGCCACAGGGAACATCATAGATGTCCACTCATGCAATGTACACACGGCAGCTAGCGGCAAGGTATCCGCCAGGGTCACCATCTATGCAGCTTGCCTGGCCACTGTGACCTCTGCCAACTTCTGGCCTCGGCCTCTCTACTGCAGGACATGGAAATTCAATCCACCCAAGAAGAGCAGCGGCAACGACAAGGTCCTCAGAAGCAGTGACGGTGGCAGTGGCGACGGCAACGACAATGCCCACAGCAGCAGTGGCAGTGGCGACGACAGCAGCGGAAACGACTGTGGCAGCAGCGGCAGCAGCAGCCGCCGCAATAGCAGCAGCGACAGTTCTCCCAAACCCGGTGCCGAGTTCGGGCAATAGATGCTTTCCTCTGGTACAGTTCTGTTGACCTGATGTTCTTTCTAGCTTCATGGGTAGCTTAGGTGAGGTACCATCACCATCATGTTTACATGAGGGTCAAACACTGCACCGTTCTTTGTTGTGACATGACGTAAGTTATTGTAAGTGCTCGCAGACTCCATACGTTCCAGCAACACCTAGCATGGTTTCCCGTGAACGTTGTGGGTGAACAAATTCCTGTCCAACATATTTATACAGACATGCCAGCACACACCATGCACCATACACCATACACACACTTGCCCTGCCCTGTCGAGTCACTGCCACGTGGGCCCGGAGGGGCAGTGGAGAGAGAATGGGAGAACGCCGCCCCATGGCACCCGGGACACAAAAACAAGAGCTTGTCTATGTAGGGAGCAACACACGTACATACATACACCACACACACACACACACACACACACACACACACACACACACACACACACACACACACACACACACACACACACACACAAAATGAGAGTTCGGGTCATCTGCCACGAGACTGACGTACGGCCGTGGAGAGCTTCAGCAGCGGTGTCTATTCCTGCCCTGGACCGAACGGAAGCAGCGGTCGCAGGACACGGTATTCACCACAACACGGCTCCACTGCCGTTGGGGGCTGAGCCACACACTTGTGACGGGCAAGAACGCCATAGCTAAGAAAGCAACGGCCACAGCGATCACACTGGCATGCTCCACGCTGCTCCTGCACACACCCTCTCTCTCTCTCTCTCTCTCGCTCACACACACACACACACACACACACACACACACACACACACACACACACATACACACAACATACACACGCGTGCGCACATACTGCAAGAAAGAATCAGAGCATGAGTGTCAGATTCTTGCATAGGAAGTGTTTACACTTATACATGCACATGCAGGCACTCAACGACCAACTATGCACCATGCCGTAAGTTCGTCAAACATAAGATTGCAATACCAAAGAACAACATAAACAAGATCACTTATTTCGTTCTCTTCCAAGTGTGTCCTCCCCAGCCAGGCCGTCTCCTGCATTCCCCTAGGCGGAATGTAGCCTACGAAATGGTTTCTCTAGACTAGGAGAAGATGCTTGGTATTCGCCATCTCTCCTGAGAAATCAGCAAAAATTTCAAAACATACGACATTATTTCGTTCGCTAATCTCCGCTACTCGTCGTCTCACCTGGCTTCAGAAGATGTTACGAGAGATAGGAGAGTCTCCAGCAGGCAGCGCATCCATCTTTAGGAAGTGGAAAGAGCAAACGGCATGGTCCTTGGTTGAGGTAAATGCTGAACGTTTGATTTGTCCCAACCAAGATTTCAGCACTTGGTTCGTCACGATTTTCGCTTGCCAGCTAACGTCTCCGCACTCCAGCTTTCCCCTGTCGGTGTTACGTCCCAGTACACAATGGAGAGGACTACTAATAAACAGTTCACGGCACTAACAGCATTGAACACAGTACTTCTTTCACTTCGTGAATACAAAAAGACAACTGAAAATGACACAATTCTGCAGTGATCGACCTTCTCTCTCACGGAGCTAAGCAGAATGTGCGTCATCACCTGTAGTCGCCATGGAAACGGGATCGGGAAATCGGCGATATGGCAAGTTTCCCTTGCCGTACGCAAGCGAGAGATATACCATCGGAACCGATATCCAATTGTCTTTCATCTGAGCCCTACTTGAAAAAATCGATGCACTTCCCCTTTAACCTCTAAAAATTACACGTAACGTGAGATTTGCACCGCGTTTTGAAAAAAGGCAAAAAACGTGCAACTTAACCTCTCTAATACCGGTATCATCGGCGTTGCATTCTTCAACTCTATTGATATCGTACCACTGCGTGCATGTATACGTACATGTACTCATCAGACCTAAATGCACATGCACGAGCGCTTTAGTGCTCATGTGAGTTCCTGTAAGGGAATCTCCAAACGTGGACACAAATGTGCAATGTTTGTTTTTGAATTATTTTTTCTTCCACCTCGGACAATTTTTTTCTTTTCTACGTTGTGATTCAAATTTGCGATGGAACATTTGTGTGTCTGGCAGCAGTATGTGTATGCATGTGCGTATGAGTGTGTATGTTCATGCCTCTGTGCCTGCGTGCGTGCGTGTGTGTGTGTGTGTGTGTGTGTGTGTGTGTGTGTGTGTGTGTGTGTGTGTGTGTGTGTGTGTGTGTGTGTGTGTGTGTGTGTGTGTGTGTGTGTGTGTGTGTGTGTGTGTGTGTGTGTGTGTGTGTGTGTGTGTGTGTGTGTGTGTGCAGGCGCTTAGCCAGAATGGATACTTTGCAGTCAGGTATCCATACGTGGTTGGCCAGAACATGATTGTCGACATACACTGTACTACTATCATATCCAGGACAAGTCTACAGGCAGTACAGGCACTGACTTCATGCCTGGATTCTACTGAGTACTGTTCACTGAAGTGAAGAAGAGTTCGCAGGATCCACATGTAATGTACTTGGTCCGACTTATTAAAATGTGCGTTTCGCTTCGAACGTCAACCAAACAAATTCAAATATTCTCAGGACGGAATTAATTATCCAGCTACCCAACACTGTCCTTCAGTTGTCGATTTGTGATGTTGAAGAAGAAATGCCTCCAACTCCAAAGGAGGCAGCGCCTCAGGATCCTAGTCGACTCGAGCATTTTGCGTCCAAATTTTGTCGTTAGAAGACTCCTGTTGCTTCTCGCGCAACACAGAGAAGGCCTGGTGCTGAAATCAACACCCCACTGCGATGGGGAATTGTCACGGAGTATCAGAAACTCCTGGGCGATCATTCTCGAGTGCCTCCTGGCGGATTGAAATCGCTGCAGTCACTGTTTTCTTGGCAGAATTTCAGCAAACGCGTCATCTAGAAACTCGTGCAGAAAGCACCAGCATCGCTCCATCCAGTGTGCTGATCTCTCTCGCAGTCGTTCACGATGTGGCGGCCGACGAATCAAGATCACAGAAGAGATCGAGAAGTGGATCGAAATGAATAATCGCCCTTGAGGTCGACTTTCAAGCGACAACCTGCAAGGAAAACTGAAGCGCATTATAGATATATCCTGCGGATACGGTGCGTGAATGGTGCGGAGTCTTCGGAGCCGCGATCGCGATGCGTCACGAGATCGCGAGTCTCTGGGGCCAGTGGATTCGTGAAACAGGCAGGGAAGAGCACACAATGTGGTCTTACTGCATGACAGTCATGTCGCGTCGACGCAGATACAGTGCTGCCAAACCGTCCGATTTTTAAGACTGTCCGATTTTTGAAGGGTCTTCCGAAAACCGATCCGAAAAGGGAAACATACGAAAAGCAGCCAAAATGTCGGAGATCATTACTTTCCTATGCAGAAGTCCTGTACTTTCACCGTTCAGCGCAACTGAAGGCACAAATCACTACACTGTACATTTGCTTCTAAAAAGGCTAGCGCTTGGCTGTGGAAGTTCAAAGTAACATGCCTGGATCAGGCTGGATGGCATGTACACTGACAGTCTGTACAGAGTCAGTGTGCGACCACACTCATCATTACAAAATTCATGACAATTCTGGGGTTACCATGGCAACGAAGCGAATTTTCATGGTATTTTAGGCGATATTTTGAATTCTCTGTAAAAAAATTACCGAGGAGAAAAAATTCACACCATGCGGCCAGCCTCGGCGGTGAAGGGTGTCCGATTTTGGGCGAAAATTATTTGGCAGCACTGCAGATATATCAGACTCATTACGTGCGCGGCACACGGTGATGAGAAGTGATCTTTTTATGCGTGGTGATGGTGACCGGTGGTGAACTTATTCGCCTCATTTGAAGGAAAAAAAAGGCAAAAACACCTACAGCCACCATTCTAGCAGTCGTACTGCACGAGGAGGAGGCGAAGTCGAACGTCTAAGGGCGCGTTTGGTTGGTACGAACTAGAACAGGATTCACCAGAACAGCGCGTTTGGTTGGGACTGCACCTGTTCTGGGTCGGCCAGAACATGTTCTGCTTGCTCCGGCCTCGAGGCCGGAGCAGACCGAGCAGTTTCCCTTTTTCACTGTGAAACCTGGCGGGAACATCGATTTTGGTCCCAAATGATCACGTGCATACGATTTTGAGTTGGATTCGTTGTACCGTACAAAGTGACCATGGTGACCCATACACATTATGAAGAATGCACATGCGCGCATCAAGTTTGGCACATTTTTTCACAAAAATGTGCTCTGTTTCTGGAGTACCATTTGGTTGGCATGAGGCTGCTCCATGTGCACCAGCTGTTCGATCCTGTTCTAGATCGTACCAACCAAACGCCCCTAAATCGTGCCTATGGAGTGAAAAAATTAAGGAAGCGCAGTGTGGCTTGGAGGAGATGAAAAAACTGTCGACGTTTTGCAGGTTGACGCACTTGCAGATGCGCCCTGAGACACCAGCAGAGATGAAAACTAGAAGGCCAGGCCAAGAAACGACACAGTAGTGATCCATCTACTGTCTCTTGGTTGATTTTTTAGTACTGGTGCTCCTTTCTACATATTATTATTATTATTATACGCATTCCCGCGTTGAAGTGTAGCAGCAGTATGCTGCGTCCACAGCTTCGCTTATGCAGAATGGCTTGGGTGAGAGGAGAGGGGAGAGAAAGCAACAAGGCAACCAACATTTATGAAATTGGTCACAATAACATGAAGAGAACCAACCTACATACATGTACGCATGATTGCACAAGAATGGAGACGACCAAATATAATGGCTATAATCATTGTGCCACAAAACCGGTACACAGGAGATCTGACGACAATGTAACGAAACATAAAACTCAGTTACTCAATACAGGTTCCACTAAATTACAAGAGAACAACGCTACAACGTTAGAATTGCCGCTAAATTATCGCAAGTGTAGAGAACGAGTTTCTACATATGCTTGAGTTTTGAAGCGAAGCGCACATTTTAATAAGTCGGACCAAGTAGCCTTGTAGGACATCTATAGTCTATTTGTGAAGCTCGAGGATAGGCTTGTACTTCTTTGAACCGCTGTTCGCGTTAGCTGTATGAACCACATAATTGCAACAGTGCTGCACAGCACCGGTGCAGTGCGGATTCACATCCACATTTTGCACTAGCCAAACCGGAGTCGAAATCGAAGTCGGAAAGTCACAGTCCTTTTGTTTCGAAAGCTTTCAGTTTGTTTCCATTTTCTTTTTATTCTTCGCCACCAATTTCCAAGTTCTGTCAGTGTGTTAGGTTCATGTGTGAAGCGATTTCACCAAGCGAAGATTGGAGATTTGTTTTCAGCGACTTCTTCCAAGCGTCATGATGGCGGTTGTTCAGACAACTCTTCAAGCGGTGACTCTGTGTCGGTGCCCGATTCTGTCGACTCTGGCGACAAATTCGCTTCAGGGCAGACCGAAAGTGTGGACCCTCCGAGAATCTCTGACTCTCAATATTAGTCGGGAACGTTGGAAGAGTTGTCGTCACCCGAGGATGGTCCCGGTTGTCTTGTAGAAGGTGATTCTTTGGAACCTGCAGCGCGACATGAAGCCGGTACTCATCTTCAGCATCTGGTTGACGATGCCGGCGTTTTGTGAACGTTGGATGACCTGGAAAAAGGGAGAAGTGCAAAGACAGTGGCTGGTGCGCAGGACTCGTGGCCGAAGTTGCCAGTTTCCGTTAAGTTCAAAGGAGACGTTTGAGCTACTGCAGCACCATTTCCGACCACCTAGGAGGTTTACCAGTCCATGCATACGGGTATGGCTTCTTGGCGATGAAAGCACGTGGCCAGCACATAAGGCTGGCTCAGTTGCTACTGGCTGGAAACCTACGCCTGGCTGACCATTTCCAAGTGTGTAAGTGATGGGTTTTGTTTCACATGCACATAGTTTGGAGGGGAGAGCGACAAGTTTGGCCATCAACTAGGTCTGCTATTTTCTAGGCGCAAGCAACTAAACCACGGAGCATTCTCCAAATTATTGTGTGAACACCACGGCTCACACCAGTCTGAACCAGTATCATGTATTTGTTGCAAATGTTACACGTGTTATCAAATCTGACACATTTCGGTAAATATCGCTCATTTGCTGACCTTTGACTGCCGCTTACAACCCCAAAGTGTCCCAATAGGTACCTTAATATATTGATTTTCTGAGTCCGGACACCTCTAGCATGGAATTAAAACAGTCTAAAGTGCAAACGTTCGGAAATTTTATTTAGGCATGAGCTACCTTAAGCGCACGAAAACCTACCAACTCATGAATCTTTAAAACGTCTTCGCTGTTTCATTCTGTGATATTGGTATCCAGCAGGAAAAAAATCAGAAATGCCGATGGACCAGGGCCGGAATGGATCGGATTTGGCAGCTCTGCGTAGCCAGTTAACGGCAGCGTGTGAACGGTTCAGTGAGCTCAAGAAGGAGCTTGAACAACTCCAGGCCCGTTATAGGCCATGGCTTGAGAGCATTGGCCAGCCGGTGATCTCTCAGCCTGCGCCCAACACCAACGAGGAAGTGAAAAGGACTCAGAACCACTCAAGCGAAACTGGACAGAAAAAGGTGATCAGAATCATAAACTTGCATAGTCTCTGTAGTGCGAAACACAACATCTCTCCTCTAGGTAACGTCATCATCCTGTATCGCTCACATACCAGCTAGATGAGACTAGCAGAGAAAGGCAATTTTTCGCAGCAAACGAGATTAAGACCACTTCTTATGGTACCATGTGAAGTGCACGTGGCTGAATTGAAGTTTAGTACAGTGGTATTAGGGTTCTGTTCAGTGGCACTGGATTTTTGATTCAAAGCCAAGTAGACCGACGTAGATACTATGGTCTAGACTCTAGTATTGATTCACCGGTTTCAACTCTGATCCATGCTTTATTCAGGCCTAGAAATGCGACCTCGTTCTCCAGGACGATGGCAATGCTCTTTCAATCTTTATTCGTTCTCTCACAGACTGACCCTCCAAGCAAGGGTAGCACCTTTCGTGCACTGCACCACTATCATGCCAGTGAGTACTACTGTATTGCAGACTATATCATAGACTAGTAATGGTATAGGGTATCGCTGGCCATAAGTGAGGGTGCCTGGTTCGAGTCCTAGTGGTCAGACAGATGGCAGTCAATTTGTTCTTCAGACTTTTCCTGTTTTCAACTCCCTCAAAACGTATGAATAATGGAGTACTGTGTTGAGTCAATGTCATAATATTTCAAGACTCCCCGAGCCCTACTGGCTCTAGATAGACAACAGTCAGGCCAGCAGAGAGCCATGAACAAATGAGTGTTGTGTCGCCCGGCAAATTGTAGATCTACTGAGCAGCAACATGTGCATACATGTATGTGGACCACTGCAAATGCGAGGCCACTAGAATTCACGGGCTGATTGTCTTAGTGGGTGGTAAAGAAAACTTCATATTGCAAGCTCGTCACCACCATCATCAACGAGGGCTCAGAAATTCCATAACCAGTCCGTAAATTTTAGCGAAGATGTAATTGTAATGAACAAGAGGAGAGAAACGAAAAGAGGAAGTGGGAAGTGTGATACTACAAGTAAAGGAGATGCTAAAGAAACCAAACAGAAACAGATAGTTTATCACTTACGTGATAATGGTTACCAATCTGGTGATGCCGTTTATCCGTTCGTTTCATTGGTTTTATCTGCTTCTAATTGTATTCCACTTGAAGAGATTTCCCGAAAAGTGGTTCTGGATTTTCTGAGTCCTCATTGGTAATGTTGGTGAAGAGTTTGAAATTTGTAGTTTCTCGTTCCCTATCAAGTTTCCTGTCTCCGATAAGGTTGTTTACATTGGGTGGTCGTTGAACTCAGAGATGTAACAACTAATCGATTATCCGTGCTGCCTTTCACTGCCCCAGGAATACTTCGGCACGAGTCGAATAGGAAACTTAGAAATCACCAGACGTGAACACTAGGATGCCCATGAATGTGGTTAGACATGGTCGAATGGTGACACTGGTTCACCCTAGCACTGTTGCCGGCATCACGTTGATTACCATAACTCCATACATGTTTTAAGGGAACAGTGCCTTTGCAATGACAGACTTGAGCCACGATATATTGTTATTACAAAGATGCCTTGAATGTCTGATATTTCTAAGGTTTATGAGACTTTCGGGAGCTTTCTTCTATTCTTCTCAATCCACTATGCAGAGGAAAGTGACGAGATATCCTTATCACCTGGCGATGCTGTCCGAATTGTTAATGCGACGGACGATGGCGGGTGTACGGGAATCTCGCCAAATGGAGACTGTGGAATGTTCCCAGTTAGCTGTGTAGAGTTCTCAATTGGTGAGTTTTTCCTTCAGGCTAGATTTGGGCAACATGATGAATCTAAAACTTTCCCGATCTATTTTATGAGACATTCAGAAGTGCAGCCTGTTCATCACAATTTAGTCCAATCTACTCCGTACAAAGAGTGCTCCCACACGAAGGAGGATGCACTCCCATTAATCAGAGTTTCATGGATTCAGTACTTTCATCTGCGGCCGAGACCTGAACTTCATTTCCTACTTGACGTTTTCTTCTTCTTTTTCTCAGATGCTTTTAAGGATACTTCCACAAGCGGTACCAAAACTGTCAAGGCGCTGCTCTATGACTACACTGCAGGTGATGCCGACGAACTGTCCTTCGATGATGGTGACATCATCACGAATGTTGAAGACGTTGATGATGGCTGGGCAGCTGGTGACTGCAATGGAAAACATGGCCTTTTTCCTACCAATTTCGTTGAGCGTATTTGAATATCTGGATGACCACATAGCAATTCCATTGACTATCGGGTTTCTTTACGGATATCAAATTTAACCCGATTTGCCTTACGAGGAACATCAATCTCACTTGCCGCATTTCAAACTATCGGTGGTGAGGTACCACCGGGACCATTGTGTGTTACTCTAAGACTGGTATGGATCATCCACTGGAATAAAATTTCAGGCAACATCATCACTTTCTAGAATTACCACGCGTCCACACGAGCGCCATGCTTGTTCGACGCTTGTTCCCTAGCCAGGCCCTGGCGGATAATGCTAGCATTATATCTACAAGTAGCATATTTAGCACTTTCTGGAAACTACATATAGCATTGTGCTAGCATGATCTGGCAAGGTTTGCAGAAAACTAGCAAATTCTTACATGATATGGGATTTTCGCCGGGGCCTATCCCTGGGTGTGCGAAGCCACACATGTGCCCACCCCTCGATTCCTTCACCTCATAGTCGTATTACCGCCAGGGCATGTGCATTTGGAATGTCCCACTGGTATCCGCTTGAAGCTGTCTCTTTCCTCTGGTTGGTAGTCTTGGGTGAGATCAGCAGCAGTTTTGTCTGGTGATTGCTCATGGGCATGGTGCCAATGGCAACAGCCGATAAGCGAGGAGCTACACATGTACGTAACATGTTGTTGTTGGACAGCATGTTACAAGGCGCAGGACCGCTGTGTTCGGAAAAAAGTGACCTTTCTACAACCATCCACGGTCTTTGTTTCCGAACACAGTGGTCCTCCGCCTTGGAACATGCTGCCAACCAACAGCATGTTTGTAACAAAACTATGGTCGGCGGTATCCAATATGAGCCAGCGCACGCGAAAAGGGGGCTAACGTACTTGCACTTGAAGCTGTCAAAAAGCACTTCAAAGATTCTGGTCAGGAAATTGCTGAACAGGGCGTAGAATCGCAAGTAACATAGTTGACACTGACGACGCAGACTAACTCCACTACCTCAACTCCAGGGTGAACTCCGATGTTGTAACAGCGAACTACCTGCATGTAGAGCCTCAAAGCGACTCTGATGAGGCTGGAGTTATCGCTGATGAAGAAAATCTAACAGTGGAAGACGAAGCAATAGTGGAGAACGTCCCTGCTGCTGCTGCTCCTCCTGCACCTGAATTTGCTCAGCTCCAGAATTGTGGATGCAGCAAGAACTGCCTCCGTAAGTTTGACAGAGTAACTCTTGAGCAGTCAACACTAAACATGAGGGAAATGGAGAAAAGTGAGAGCGATACCGTGCTATTGGGAATTTTGGAGTCCTGCCGCCACAATACCAGTCAGAACGCGCATGGGGGAAAGCGTCGCCGCGAGTCCTTCGCCTACAGCTTCCAGGGTGTCGAGGTGTGTGTTGGTGCGTTTCGCTACGCGTACGACATCGGCAAGAAGCATTTGTATGGTCTGCAGCAGCACCTGGAGAAACACGGACTGGTGCGGACTGGTGCCCAGGGACCATGGCAATACAGGCAGGCGACCACATAATGCGCTCCTGTACGCTAACGTGAAGAGATGCGTTCAGTTCATCACCAACCATGCAGAAGTCAACGGCATTCCGCATCCAGCCCCGCTGCGTGGACGTGATGATGCTCCTCCAGTGTTCTTGCCTGCTACCCAAACATACAAGAGCGTACATGCCTTGTACAAGGAATCTTGCGCGGCAGCCCAAGTTGAGATCATCGCTGAATCATCGTTCCGCTCCATTTGGGTCGACAATTACCTGGTACGAGTGGGACCGCTTCCTGCCCGACTTCTTCCGGCCAATCCCAGCCGTGAGCCAGATGCACCACTTCACCTTCGCTGCTGCCACACCAGGAATGGTTGAAGTGCATTGGCGGAAACATTGACTCTGTTGACATCCTGAAGACCACCGTGCAGGCAGTGCAAGATGCAGGCTTACCACCGGTCATTGCACATGGAGGTATGAGCAGAGCTCGTCGCCAGTACTTGCACAAAGAAATCCGTCCGTTTGTGCAAGAGCAGTTCAGGGATGACCTATGCCCACCAGTCAGTGACTAGATAATTAGAGAGCCGTAACTGTACAGTTCTAATCGTGTGCTCTTCTGTAACTGTATAATATTCACACCATGTTGCCGATGAACACAATCGCGGAAATTGGCTGCTTACGGGCCACGACTGTGCATGTGTGTGGTCTTAGTCGAAAATGCTGATTATGCCTCTTCTGTGTTGGTCCAAACTAGGCATTAAAGTGCACTCTGTACATCATGAATATTCTTCAAATGCTATGTATATGACATGTGACACGTGTATGGATTTGCTCTGATATTATGAGCATTATCATTATTACCAGTTATGAGCATGAAGCGCTCTCTTGAGCCAGAGTACTTCTCTCTTATCGGTTACCGAGTGCTGAAATACCAAGTAAGATGTTGCGACTCCGACGGTAATATAATTGTGAAGACAAGGTATTCGGAAATACAATGTCATGTAGGATGAATGGAACCCAAACCAGTGACTGCATAATCAGCATACCGTAATTCCGCGCATATAAGCCCGTGATAAGCCCACGGGCTTATATCCGCATATAAGCCCACCTCCGTTTATAAGCCCATGGGCTTATAAACAGACACAAATGCAACTCGCGTGTCAACAAGACTTTTTCACAATGTGGACTCTTCCTACCATGGACGGTACAGCAGGTCAGTGCAGTTTACCAGTAGAGTATGGTAGACACACTGTGAGCACGGACTTGTACTTTTTCGTGAACCTTCAAAATTCGAATATTGGCCCATGGGCTAAAAAACGAACATGTTTTACTGGATATTTTATCTCCAAACTGCATTATTTCACATATAAGCCCATGGGCGTATATGCGCGGAACTACGGTAAATAATTAGTGCAGTGAAACCTGTCTCATGCCACCGCTCAAGGGACCTACAAAGAGCGCGGTCTCTGTTACCAGGTGGTCTCCTTATCCAGGGTCATTTGACTGGAAATAGCATCCCTTGATCCTGGTTTCAGTGGTATTCTTGGATAGGTGGTCGCCTTGACAGGTTTTACTGACTTGACTGAGTACGAGGTCAATAATTTTTTTTATGAAAGTGCACATGCCTACATATAGAATGGAAGAGAAAAACAACAACAACATCAAGAGAACATAGGGGACTACAATGGGCGTGTAGGTGCTATTGAGCTGTGCCGGTGAGGTGAAGTGCGCTCCCCCGACCAATGGTCTCAGGATCAAGGCGCACATCACGCACCATGGGGAAAGGGAGAGAAGAAAGACCGTGTGTGAAGAGTGAGAACCTGAGAGCCAGACAATGATGGAGAGAGAGAGAGAGAGAGAGAGAGAGAGAGAGAGAGAGAGAGAGAGAGAGAGAGAGAGAGAGAGAGAGAGAGAGAGAGAGAGAGGAAGAGAGAGGGGGGGGGGGCGGGTGAGTGAGGGTGAGTGAGTGAGTACCAGATTGGTTCAGGAAACTATGGCAATGGACCAACAGCTGCGTTGCTTTCAGTGGGGGGGGGGCAAAACGGAGAAGTTAGATCGGAGCTGCTGCCACGCAGAGTAGTGTGCAGGCACTGGATCAGCGAGAAAGGGGCCACGAAAAGCAGGAAAAAGGAAAGAAGAGAAGAAATAAACATTTTACGCAAAACATTCTGCACTGAGGTGATTCGAGAGGTCTAGGGAGCAAGGTACAGTTCAGTGGGGTGAAGACAAGGTGATCGTTGTGGGACTGGATTGTAGGAAATAAAAGCCGAGTAAAAGACCGAGGCGAAGGCGAGGTTTTCTATTTCCTATACTGACCAAGTACGAGGTCAATATTAGATTTATCACGACAAACAGTCCTTATTTCAATTATTTCCAGAACGTTTACCTTATGATTGCACAACCGTTGCACCATCACCTACTCATACGACCATATATGGGATACTCCATGCTGCTCGCGAAAACGTACAGTGACCATGCACTAGGCCCCGTTCAACTGCGCAACCCATAACTAACCCCTTGGAAACAACGTTCTTGGGCGCGCGACTCTACTGTAAGCAGTCAATATAGCCCCAAGGAGTGAAATATGCAGGAATATTTGACTGCTTAGGTATAGCGATAGTCAATGGGAATCAATACTAAGAGAGTGATAATCCTCTTTAGTCTCCACATTGTCCTAACTACCACGGTTCATTATAATAATTATTATGGAAAATATGGGAAACGGTGGTGCACAATTACTGCATTAGAGTCCACCAACCAAACCAGATTTTGAATAGTCAGACGTGCACAAGTTAGTACTTACTGCTGTTTACCTACATGTACATGCTGTTGTGGTTTGTTTCGCCTTGTTTGCGTTTTCTTGCGCTTTTCTTTCTAGAACTTTGAGTTGAAGTTGTGTGGGAAACTTGTGAAAAAATATTCATTGCATGTGTTTATTTTGCCAGTAAAAAAGACTTTTCGAGGACAAGTTAGCACTTAGCACCAGACTGCCAAGGAGTATTGAGAATGGACCTACTAATGGTACGAAAGGCCAAATCGAAACTAGGCTTCTGCTAATTTGTTTCTCTCCAACCCAGTCAATACGTGCCAACCTTTGCAAAACTGAGATCGGGAGATCGATAATTATACCTAGGTTTAAAAATTGAGCTCGGATGGTGAGCCAATTAATTATGGTGAAAAGGAGAGGAAAAATGTTACGAGTTATGACTAACTGCCTCCCAAGTTAGTTGGGTCGTCTGTTGCTTTGCGTTGTCGAGTTGTAGTAAGGCCGGTATGTCCAATAGTCTTACTAGTTTCGTCATCATCCAGTAACTTCCGGCATTCTTGTTGCCGTGGCCCGTGGGGCGTAAGCTCGTGCTCTTCTTCGTTGCGCTTTCCTTCCACTTTTGGACCTTTCCGAATCTGAGCCTTCCAAGTTGAAAAGTTGGTGGTTTGCGCCTTGGAGAAGTGTTGGAGCTAGGTATCAGGTCGCCGAATGTCTCAGTACTCCTTGTCAGTTTTGTGCCTTTTTGTCGCACTCGCTGACTACATAAGCTCTGGTTACGTTGGTGGACAGTTAATCATAACTCCTAACATTGTTCCCTTCTCCTTTTCTTTTTCACCATAGGTATAAAAATGTGTACAAAATGGAGCTGTGAGCTGAGGCAAGCGACAAAATTAATACACTTTTGGGTGCCTATTACCACCCTCGATACTGATTAGTGGGACGGTCCCGGCCAAATCGGGATGGTTCATTGGTTGGCAGGTATGCAGCCTGCTAGTCCTCTTCTAATACTAACTAGCAGGAGCACCTGTAATGCTGTATCAGTGTATGTCCTTACACTATACTGATTTTGAACTGGCCTGCATCACAATGCATGCTAGCATGCTGGGGATTTTGGCACATTCAGAGAAGGCACGGAATCGCCATGCGCCCACGTCAAACGCCATGAACACACTCAACGCACATAGCACCTTGTTTGGCCATTTTTCACTTGCCGAACTTTGGCACCGCGTCATAATCGGAAAATCATTCTACAAAATTATCTGCAGACTGCCAGACGCACACACAAATCGTGCAGGCTTCGTGGCCACACGCACTCCTCATGTGACGGCAAAGGTTTGAAATGAGCTTGGCGTTTCATTTGGCTCTTTTCTTGCATAGACCGCCGGCCCGAGAAATTCCGAGATTTGGAAATCGTCCAGTGAGAAACTAATTACTTACGCTCCTTTTTTATGTGGGAGCGCCCTCCTTTCATTCTGTGTTATTGGGAAAGGCCTTCAATTCAGTGACCAGGTGTCCGGTATCAGGTTTGTGATGAAGACCGCATCGTGCTTGCTCGTTTGAACCATCCAACTGTGCCGACAATGTGGTTCATGATAGATTTGTGAGCCATTGCTCGAAACGAGTATTTTGTTGTGTATACATGTAGCCACTGAAAAACACAATCGTTATGGCTGAAAATGACCCGCCAAGTGCGGAAACAGTGGACGATCTAGCGTCCCTAATGCATCTTGACGAGGCGTCGATGCTCGAAAACCTACGTACGAGATACGTTGAAGATCGGATTTACGTAAGTCATTCTGCTGCGCGCCATTCTGCTACGTTTCATTCTGCTGCAAAGCATGCATGTCCTGTCCTGGACCAGCTCTGTGATCGGCCGAATGTATAGCGGAGAACGCTGGTCGGCTAAGACCAATATACTTTGTGAAGTAGTATATCTGCGGAGAACGCAGGGTTGGCTTCTCAAGCACAGCGATTGGCTTGAACTGAAGCCATAGCGTGAGAAACACGACATGTAGTGATCTACATGAACATCCTTTGCGGATTTCCAAAGCATCCTGTGATGTGACATGTTCATAAAGACATAAACACACACACACACACACACACACACACACACGCACACACACGCACACACATACACATACACGAACACACACACACACACACACACACGGTAGAACGAGATTATTGCTGAGACTCCTAGTTGAAACTCAGAGTTTCACATTATTTCACGAAGTGTGATCACTCTTCACTAAGCCCTCTTTAAACAGATAAAGGATTCTATATGCTGTCTATTACATGCTCAATCTGCGGACAGAACGTTTTTCGTCCTTTGTGGACTCATCAGTGCAGCACAGAGAAAATGAGGCCGAACCTCAGCAGCATGTATATCCGTGTCTAACTGTGCTGCTTTGACCGAGACTGTCCTACTTTGGACAACACACGCATACATTTTATAATTTGATACGATAATTATTGATCTGGTATACATTCTGTATGGGTACCCCTTTGTCATTGTAGCCCCAGGCGGTTACATGTGGAGCAGGACTGATAGATGCATGTGGACATCTTTCCCATCTTGGATTTGTCTGATCCAGACAGTACTGCCGGGTGCCGAAGACCTGGGGAGGGGAGGGGGGAGGGGTACAGTCTTGCATGTACATTTATGCAGAGTTTAACGTCTGAGTGTACATTATAGCTTCCGTTCTTGTCTGCAAAATGTCCAGCCTACACCGTTCTTGAAAATTGGTGAAATTCTAGCCTGGCCGTTCTTCGGCGTCCGACAGTACTGTACCGGTCTTCACACAAAGTGTGGGACAGTAGGAAATTCTTGCAGTTCACATGTCATGATGGCCACCAAGAATTCAGTGTCTTTGTTTTGATCCTACAGTTTCACAGGGGTATTCGCATGACTTATCGTATCCCCGAGGCTATGCCGTCGCTGATCTGGGTTGTGTCATGGGTTAGGATTCTACCCCTCGGTTTCATAGCTTGTTATGCTTACTACATCAATGTATGGGTGTAAAGTGCAAAGCTGGCGCCCTACGGCCCTCGACTAGTTCCGATTATATCATTGTATTTTTGTACATCCAGCCGCATTCGTGCCACTTCCAGGGCGTCAAGAGCGTGCTAGTTGAGGGCGCCATATATGCACTCTGGGTCGGATTTGACCGAGCGCAACTGTTGTGTGTGTGTGTGTGTGTGTGTGTGTGTGTGTGTGTGTGTGTGTGTGTATGATCATTGTGTTTTGAATGCTGTGTGCTCTGCTCTTCAGACATATGTGGGTGATATCCTGGTGGCTGTCAACCCGTTCAAGAAACTCGACCTGTATGGCAGTGAGGTGAGTTAGGAATGACGTAATACATTACCTGTTAGATGCAGAATGACGTCATACATTACCTGTTAGTTACAGAACGATGTCATGTATTACCTGTTACTAGGCTGTTAATCAAACAATGACGTCATCCATTACCTGTTAATTACAGTCTCTACCCCAAGAAAAGGCAGTTGTGATCATGGACCAGCAGCTGTCACGGGCCTCGCTTTCACCATACCCTACCCACTGGCACATACACTCGTAACTCATGATGCACACATGTACTCGTAACCAGTGATCGCTCAAATGGGCCCATCACTTTAAGCTTGACTCATTATCAATTCCAAGGAGCAGCCCTGGGTCTTCAAACTTCCATTCTATCTGAATGTTGAAGCCACCTTTCTAAGATTTACGCTTCTTGAAGTACAACAAAATTGAAGCCCGCACCGTGAAGCTGTATGATGTAGCAACGGCAGTCAGCTCCACCCAGCTGGTCTCTTGAAAGTAGATCACAGGCGTCACAAACACTAGGTCTTCTAAATTATTCCAGAGCTTTTCTTATCAGTGATCTTCTTAGTCGTGTTCCACAGTACCCGTGCTGTGTGTCACGGGCGGCCGAACCAGTCCACTTGGTCCGTCCATGGCCCGACCAGCTTTATGGTCACCAACTTGTGTTGACTGGCGAGGAAGTAAGGTACCCACCGTATCACGTACAAAGTTTGAACGGCTACAAGGAGTGCTTTCGATTGTGCCCGAGAATCGATTTTGAATCCAGTCATGAATCGCCCCTGGCTATTTGCATCACCCCATGTGAATAAGGTGAATGGATTCCGAACCGATTCCAAGGCTCATAACATGAAAACAAACAAAAAAGATTCCGTTCACGAATCGATTCATGGCCGTAATCGAACGCACCCAGTGTGGCCGGAGCAATGAAAAACTCTTTCCGCCTATCCTTTGTGTTCTATCACTGTAGGTGACCAGTCTCTACTGTGGCCTGTGTACTGGAGTCAAGCCATCTCCACATATCTACGCCATTGCCGAGTCATGCTACTGTGCTATGTCTCAGTCTGGCCGTAGTCAGTGCTGTGTTATCAGGCAAGTGTGCACACTGAGCAGACTTTGAGTGCCTCTCATAGCAGCGGGGTTTGCCAATTTTGAGCTCCTGTCGTATGCATATCTGTGGGTGACGAGTAGTATATTTGCGGTGTCAGCAGGCAGGTGTGCCTCCTGAGATAGGCACGTAGTACGGCCGTTGGAGGTGGTCCGGGGGGGGGGGGGGATCTCCCCCATACACAATTGAAAATAGGGTGCAAAATCCTGCATTCTGGGCACTTTTGGCATTGTGTTAAAAAAGGTGGTCCGGCTTGGGCCGGACCGGCTGGACCGGCTGCTACGCCCCTGCGAGAAGACTTTAGATATTTCTTACAGCATCAGGCGTGTAGCCATCATGGGGCACGAGGGGTACGCGCATCCCTCTAGAAACTCCTACCTAGGTTCAGCATGCACGAAAATGTGACGTAATGACCATTAATGACATGCACCAGCCATCCTACACACGTGCGGCCGTGCACTCCCCTAGAAGGGGGGGACCAGGTGCCCCCTGGTTCAGCAGGGCCTTTGCAAACTTTGAGCGCCTGTGGTAACTAATGCATAATTGCCGGTGGGCATGGAAGAGTATAATTATTATAATTATCTTGTTCCATTCATGTGAAGCAGTCAATTTTGAGGGAAATACTGTAGTGATTTCTAAACCTGAGGACTTCGATGAACCCTTTTCTGACCAAACGTCTCCTGTCAGAAACTGTACATGACATACTGACCTGAGGAATACGAGTCCTCAATGACAACAACAATGGCTACGAAAGGTTGAGAAAAATTGCTCTTTTTGCGAACATAGCTCAAGTTAGTTTATTGCCAAAATGACCTACCTGTATACACGCCATCACCTACTGTTAGTCTACTAATTTTTGGCTCATTCAAATTTCGGCCTCCGGCTCCCAGGACCAAAACACATTTCGGCCGCATTACCTTTTCGGCCTG
The DNA here is from genome assembly GCF_964019385.1 of Sycon ciliatum. Taxonomy (NCBI): domain Eukaryota; kingdom Metazoa; phylum Porifera; class Calcarea; order Leucosolenida; family Sycettidae; genus Sycon; species Sycon ciliatum. Next base: position 9,793,442 of record NC_088648.1, on the reverse strand, counting down.
TACTGCTCCTGCCGCCATTCACTGTCACACTGAACCTTGCAGAACAAAATTTCGGCTGCAGCAAATTTCCGGCCAGACATGACCAGGCCGGATATAGACGAAGATATATGCGCCGAATATTAATTTTATGGACTTACAGAACATGTCACCTACATGTTGTGCTTCTGTCTACTGTGATCTATGTAGTGGTGAGTCTGGTGCAGGCAAGACAGAGTCCACGAAGTTTCTCATCAACCATCTCATTCAGCTCTGCCCACAGAAGACTGCCAGTGGCCTGGAACAGAAGATACTCATGGTAAGAGATCATCATCGGGACGAGGGCTCATCATCGGGACGAGGGCTCATCATCGGGACAAGGGGCTGACAATTGGAAAGCATTGGTAACACTACACACTTCCCCTAACGGACAGGGTGGGTGAGGGGGGGGGGGGGGGAGAGAATGCAACAAGAGTACAAAGGTTGTACATTCCCGTACTCCCACTGAGTGACGATGCTGCGACCGGATCACCTAAGCTACCGCACTACAATACGATACCACATCATACACTGGTTATCACAAGTACTGTGGATGTCAAATTGAAACAAGTAAAACGGCGGGGCACAGGTTATGCGTTAGAGTCCACCATCTAAACCAGGTTTTGAACAGTCAGACGTGCACAAGGTAGCACCAGACTGACAAGGAGTGCTGAGACATTCCACGGCAAGGAAGTGAGCTTGAGCACTGCTCGGTCGGATGCTGTGCCCCACTGTTTTCCTTGTTTCAATTTATTATTCTCCTTGGCTCACCATCTGAATACATACTGTTGATGTCACTGATCGTTTAGAAATATTCTGCAGATGGAGAGCCAAGGTTTAATTTATACAACAGAGAAAGACCAAGGAACTACTTGGTCATTCTCTTTTGTATAAATATTCTTCAACAGGTGAAGGCTGGAAATGAATGCAGTGGATGCCATACTTGCGTGATTTGTACCCCCTAAGCAGCCCCCCCCCCCCCCTGGCCATAGTGTTTTTTCCTAAGTCCAAAACGGATAGGGCACGATTCAAGAGAGGGTACCGTTTTTCAATGCTGGTACATTTACGGCATCCAGCATTAAAAAACAGGCAGCAAAGAAGACCACAATCAATCCTGATATCACGACGGCGCCAGTGTAATGACACAAGAACATTAGCAAGCAACGCCAGGCTTGCACGTGCACTTGGTTACAAGATCCGGGGGGGGGGGGGGAGAAGGGGAAGGGGAGGGGGGCACTAATCAACAAGAGGGCATCATGAAGTGTTAGAGCTGTTCAACGTGCTTTTAGTTTAGAGCTATGCTTTGCTTATTTGCCACACTGTGACAGGTCAACCCACTATTGGAAGCATTTGGCAATGCACGCACGCTCATGAACAACAACTCCAGTCGTTTCGGCAAGTACATCCAAGTCAAGTTCAAAGGTCGACAAGGTAAGTAGTGTCACTATGATAATGTGCGTTTGACTGGTGAGGTCTGCTGGGAGAGTGGGTTTGAGATTCAGGACAGGTTCCAGGGGTTCCGCAGAACCCCCTAAATTTCGTAAATTTACTACTGGAAACATATGCATGTACACGCATGAGCTATTCAGTTTTGACTAAACTGGAAACCCCCTGTATAGATTGCTGGATCCGCCCCTGGTACGCCTGGGCTTTTGTGGTGTATTCAAGTACATTCCTGCAAGCTCACTCTCCAGTTCTCTCTCCTGCGATGTGTTAGTTTTCTGCTCAACTATATGCGTATGTGCTAGTGTCTCCACTGTCCACCACCTGGTGTGGTTGCCCGGGTCAGTATGGTGTAGAATGTTATCCAGACCCGCTGGAGCCAGTCCGGTTGGTCAGGTCATTGCCGTACCAACATTTTGGCCACTAACACGTGTTTACTGCTGTGGAGGTCATTTATACCCGCCATATCACCCGCCATAGCAGGCAGGCATAGTGGGATGGTCTAAAACCATGATTGAGAAACAGAGGGTGCCAGGTTCAAATCCTGCTTGGAAATGGAAGAAGTTTTTCCAGCCGTGCGGCGACCCACAGTTAATTTGGGAACTCGTGGCCTGGCACGAGGAAAACATGGATGCAGTGAATGGGATTTTCAGTCTTTGACCACTTGCTGGTGAGCTGATCTACTCACCTCCCACCGCTTTAGGAGCTGCATCTGTACATTGGTCTTTGAAGGGTGGTGGCGTTCCTACGGATGCGGAAAACTCAGGCCCTAGCCGAGTCTGACGCGAACCGTGAAATGTTTTAATGTTTTATCATACACAAAGTATGGAAGGCCATGATACTACCGTACCAATCAAAAACTTCTTCTGACGGTCCTGCTGTCTTACTCTTTCCACAGTATCTGCCTCATAATACCCTTGAAGTATCATTATGTACCTGTGTCCGCGCTATAACTCTGCTAACTGAACCAATAACTCTGTCTGTGGCTGTATGTATGTGCGTGAACGTGTGTCTGTGTATGCACGTGTGTGTGTGTGTGCATTTGTGTGTATGTATGCATGTGTGTGTGTGTGTGTGCACGCGTTTGTGCGTGTGTGTGTGTGCACGTGTGCGTGTGTGCAAACGTGCACGCACATCGTGTGCACAGTGATCGGTGCCAAGATCTCCGAGTACCTGCTGGAGAGGTCTCGCGTGGCAGTGCAAGGCTGGGAAGAGGGCAACTTCCATGTATTCTACTACATGTTTGCCGGCCTGTCAGTGAGTGAGCTCAGCAACCTCTGTCTGGACACTGCCAGAAACTGCCGGTGAGTTCACTCATACCTCGTTTATCCGGGCCGTCCGGGACCTGGCACTGCCCATAACTTTTAAATGTCCATAACTCCGAATCCCATACCTTTTGATGCGCAAAGGCCATAGATATGGCATATGACATCACTATTTCCACTGAAGTGGCAAAAGAGTAGTAATATTTCCAATCTCGCCCAAAGGGTGCCCGGGACTTCGCTGTTCGGATAACCGAGGTAAAAGTGTAGTATGACTATTGTATGGATTAACAAGGAAACCTTAGCTTCTAATGTTCTCCTGACGTGCAAGTCCAGGTAAGTGCAGCAGGGTGCAGACGGTGTGTTTAACTACCCAAGGATCAAGACGGTTTCCAGTCTGGACCAGGCAGTTTTGGCCCAAGTTATCCGTCCCAGCGTTCAATACTAAAATTTAATTGTTTTCCGATCTACATGTACATGTAGATCCATTGTCTACTTAGCGTGCTGCTTAGCTGCCAGAGGTGGCAGTAATCAGCGCAGCCCTGCCTGCTGAAAGCATTGCCAGCACAGCACCATGCTAACATGTATATGATGACTTTGGCTTGTGATGTGTGCTATGTAGGTACATGAAGAGGAGCTGGGAAACTATAGAACGTAATCACAGTCAGCTGAAGGAGGAGTTTGGTAACCTGGTCAACGCAATGGATATGGTCGGATTCACCATGGAGGTACGATCTTTATTGTGCAATCGCTTTCTCTGTTCAATTCATACTAGCCCTACCTTGACAACAGAGAATCTGCAGTGTTTGAGGGCTGCGGTGCCATGGTAACATAATATACATGTACATGTTGTTGGTGTTGGTGTAAGAACTTTGAAGCTCCATTGTAGCCTTGTCATATTTTCAGTACACCCAACTCGCAACACACGAACAGTCCTTGGCTACACCACAGTAACTTGTCCAAATTTCCACCCAGGAGGGCATCATCAGGGATCAATGCATGATGTTGGTGGTACGATAGTCACATGACGTGCAGAGAACGGGTCATTGGAGCCAGCTGGCCTTCTACACTTGTTGCATGCCTGTGGAAATGTGGCTGGCTTTCGCCTTGGTGTTTGAGATAACGGGCATCTTTTTGCATGTGGTGATCTATTGCAGTGTTGGTCTCTAAGGACAGATGGTCTATCATTGGGGTGACATGCAGCAGGGCTGCCACTGGATGCAGCAAGCTTACAAACACATAGAAAATATGATTTTTGTCATAATTATGTGCTTGTATATGATTGCTGGCGTGCGCCGCAGGACCAAAGCGACATGTTCCGCGCACTGGCAACTGTTCTAGCGCTGGGCAACGTGGACATTGTGGAGGACGACGCAGGTTACGCTCAGCTGTCCAATGAGAGGATCCTGGTAGATGTCGCAGCTCTGCTGGGCGTACAGGCCTCCATACTCGATGGCTACTTCACCACCAAGGAGACGCTGACAGCGGGTGAGATTATCACGACCAAGCTGACCAAGGAGAAAGCACAAGGTACGGTGATAATGAATAATTCTGGTCCAAAGCAAAATTGCATGTCCTGAAGGGAGAATAGAGCCCTGTGTGAAGCCTAGATTGCCATCACTGACAGTCACAGACAGTCACTGAGCAGCACTGGGTAGCCATCAAGCAGGGGACAGCATTGAACTATGTAACTGGGGAAACACCCAACACCGATTCCAACCAAAGGGTGAAGTAGCTGACAAAGAGGGAGAGAGAGATAGATAGAGAGGAGTTTCACGTTTATTCATACTCAACAAGCAACCCTTGTGTTAGCGTGAAACTATGATGTGAGCTTCCCCCTCTCCCCCCCCCCTCCCCCTCTCTCTCTCTCTCTCTCTCTCTCTCTCTCTCTCTCTCTCTCTCTCTCTCTCTCTCTCTCTCTCTCTCTCTCTCTCTCTCTCTCTCTCTGCTGTATAGAGGGAGAAATGCACCGGTTTGCGTAGTACGGACGAAAGTCTGATATCAAGTGTGATGCCAAGTCTGGGTGAAAGGCGTACATAGATTGCTTTCCCATTGTGCAAGCAACACCGGTCATATAAATGTAGAGGAGGAGGTTCAGTTTTTCCTGACAAATTCCCTATCTGAATCCTGGAGACTAGTACGGTGTGCATGGCTGCAAGTACATTTTCCGGTATGTAATTTCTACTAAATGAACGTGTAAAAAAAACCAAAAACAATAAACTACAAGTTACGCTATAATGTGCACTAAGCTGATTGTTTAGTAACTGGTGGTGTTAGTGGACATTATAGCGTAACTTGTAGTTCCTTGGTCCTTTTTCTTTACTATAAATTTATCCTTGGCTCTCCATCCGAGTCCATTCTTGCACACCAAATGTTTGTATGTGTGCGTGTGTGTGCGTGTGTGTGTGTGTGTGTGTGTGTGTGTGTGTGTGTATGTGTGTGTTTGTGCAGATGGTCGTGATGCCATGGCCAAGGTTATGTACGGCCGCATGTTCAGCTGGATAATACTGCGTGTCAATGGACTACTGGCACCCAAGGAAAACATCCAGGCACCGGAGTGCTCGGAAATCGGTGAGGCAATCCTCTGAAGGCAAATTGTGCCCTCTAATCTCTCCGAGTCCAGCGAATTCGTATTTGGAAATACATGTATATGGTTTGAGTTGCGATATATCTGTAAACCCCCTCTCTGCCGTTTGTGTGTAGATGGTTCTGCGTACATTCACACCCAATAGACATGACTGACTGTAGCCGGAGAACCCTGGCATGTGACAACACTGTTGCTGAAATTGAACCAAAACGCATATTCAAGCCTGTCGATAGCGTACAAGCATTCCTACTCCCAGTCGGTGATAATAGCACAAGCTTTTCATTCTCACTCTCTGGTCCCGATATTTCTGGTGTGTTCGTCTTCCTTCAGGCATACTGGACATCTTCGGTTTTGAGCACTTTGAGAAGAACAACTTTGAGCAGCTATGCATCAACCTTGCCAATGAGAAGATACAATATTTCTTCAACGAGGTATGTGACTGAGATTTGCACAGTGTGCATGTACATGTACGTGGATCTACACTGAATTGTACGAATTATTGGTGTGGAATTATTCTATTACACCGGGCATGGTGTGCCGCATAATGCACGGTTAATTACGTGCAATGAAACCTGTCTAAGACGACCGCTCAAGGGACCTTCACAAGGTGGTCTCTGTTAACCAGGTGGTCTCCTTATCCAGGGTGATTTGACTGGAAATAGCATCCCTTGGTCCTGGTTTCAGTTGTTTTGTAGGACAGGTGGTCACCTTATCCGAGTGGTCACCTTGACCGGTTTTACTACAATTGCTTGAAAAATTGCAGTGTACATAGAGCACACAAACAAATGCACTGTGAGTGGTTGTGCACTGACATCACACTGCATTCTCAATGATGTCTTTTCTCGTCGTCCCACTGCTTCAGGAGCTGCATCTGTGCCCTGATCCTTGAGCGTGGTGGCATTCCTGAAGCTGTAGAAAATTCTGCATGACTGAGTCGCATGTGAACCGGTCTATTTACCTCTATCCTGGCCAATTGGCCATGCTCTCTGTGTTCTGCAGCACATATTCTTTCTGGAACAGCAAGAGTATGCCAAGGAGGGTGTCGACTGGAATGAGATCCCGTTCATCGATAACCGACCACTTCTGGTGAGAGATTAGCATGCACACAATGACAACTGATTGATAAACACGGGGCGTATGATATCAATTATGCGCATGGCACTGCTTGTGCATTCTCTCTTGCTGTGCAATATTTGCCGCAACTGTTGTAATGTGGACAAGCAAGATGGAGCCGCTTGATTGTTTGACCCATCTGGCCACAATGCCACCATTAGATGCGGCAAGATTGTACAACACGCATGTGCTGGCTCTCATTATCTGTTTATCTGATTCAAGACTTGTCTTGCGACAAAGTGTAAACTACTACCTCACCTTGCTGTTCATCTCTGCTATGAGCCATTGAGTCTACTCCATTATTGTTTGAAGGGTTCTTTTCCAAGCTGCAACTCAAGTCTGGCTTCGGCCTTGCATGACTGAATAGTTGCAGAAATCACTCACCTCAGCCTCCTCTAAGCCATGGAATGCTGTGCTGGCTGGCCTATTTTTGCTGTTCAGGAAATGTTCTTGTCCAAGCCAGCTGGTCTGTTTGCTTTGCTGGATGAGCAATCCATCTTTCCCAGGGTGAGTGAACCAACATACCTGATGGCGCTTCCACTTCTGTCTAGTCTGGTATCATTATAGAATTATTCATTTTGCACAGCGATAAGGAGGAAGAGCAGGATTAGGTCACTGCATGTGTACAAGCCAGCATATGTACACACATGTTTGTGCCTGTGTGTGTGTGTGGGGGGGGGGGGGGTATCTGTGTGTGTGTCTGTCTGTGTATGTGTACACCTGTGCATGCATGTGGATTTGCAACTGTTGTATTGTTTTGAGGCAGCACTCACCATCAGCGTCCGGGGTCAGAGCTGAGGAGAATTCCCCCTCCCCTCCACCCCCCCCCCCCCCTCTCACTCCCCTGTATGACCTTTATCCCGGACCCTTGTGTGCTCTGACTCCAGCGAATACGGTGCTGCCCCATGTTACCAAAAGGTGTCAGTTGTGTGCTCCACTGTGAGTGCATTCTGACCAGTTCTATTGAAACACTGTCTGTCGTTTCTTGACTCTGATATCTTGCAGGCGACTGACTTCACGTATGTGCAGAAACTGGAGGAGAAGTTCAAATCGTCCAAATACTTTGTCAGTGGCCATGACCCCAAGTACCCGGACGCCCCACAGTTCACCATTGTGCACTATGCTGGAAAGGTAAATAACAGTTACAAGCTGTGCATCATTGGAGAAGTACCTTTAAACTGATTATGAGATAGAACGGTGAATTCTAAGGCTGATGAGAGACAAATAGAGTGAGTGAATGAGTGAGTAAATGTGTGTGTGTGCGTGTGTGTGTGTGTGTGTGTATTTTTGCATGACTGAGAGAGGGGGATGCAGGGTTAGAGAACCGCACCGGTCTCACACGGACCTAACTTGTCCCCTGATAATCTTAAACACGTGCATATGTGTGTACCTCTTTTATGCATGTTCACACAGGTTCACTATCTTGCAAGTGGTTTCCTGGAGAAGAACCGTGACTCTCTGCCCACTGGAGCAGTTGAGCTATTTCAAGCCAGCACCAATGATCTTGTACATGAGATCTTCATGGGTGAGTAGTATACAGCCAGGGGTGTTGGAATGGAGAGCGTTAGAAATCAGAGAGGCAACTTGAGACCAGGTATACCCCAAACGTGGTCCACTTTGATTCCGGACTTCTAAGTTCCACGTGATGATCCATGGTTTCTACCACACAGATCAGCATCAAAGCCACAACTTACTGACTGAAAGCGTATCCCGCACTGGTGATGCATGCAACACATGTGTAATTTTATCCCGGCCGAAGGCAACAGGAAAGCACAGACCAGGAGCGACGTACACTTTGTTTTGCATTTCATCTGGTTGTGCTGTGTGCCCTCCCTGGATGTTATGACTACGTCCGGTCTGCATCTCCTTTTCTTACTCCCCTGGCTCGTCCCTGCATGATCTAAAATCAGTTGAGCTGTTCTACCCTTGCACTCCATTTAAGAAAGGTGCGACTTTAGTTGCATTTACTCCATAGGGCTTAAACTGATAGTATAACTAGTGTATACACTGGCATCATTCAAGCAACAACAGGAGCTTGCCGCAGACAATGCCATGTTCATTGTGTGCATGTGTGTCATCGAATTCTTACAAGAAAATGAATGGTTACTGGTGTGCAGTGAGGTGATGTTTGTGGTGTTCATACTGCTTGCTTCTATTGCTGTTCAGGTTCCGTGACCAGAACAGGGACACTGGCCGTGAAGAGTCGGAGACGCAAGAGTGGCAAAGCCAGAGTGGTAAGTCTACGTGTACACTTTGCTATGGATGTGATTGAAGTGCAAGGAACACGGCTGTCTCTAGTCAATGTAATTGCCGCAGAGCCTATAGCTATGCATCTGCAGACGACAGGGTTGTTTTGTACGCAGCATGGATGGTGCACTTCTACCTGCACTGACGCTGGGTATAACGGGAGAAGTGCTAGAAAGGGAGCGTAGGGTGTGTGTGTGGGGGGGGGAGGGGGGGGGTGTATGTGTGTGTGTGTGTGGGGGGGGGGGGGGGTGACACGCTCTTAGCTTCAGTTCACGTTGCTCTGGTGCAGAAATACAGTGCATCCAATATCTCCTGCACCGAACAAGAACTCTGAACACAAGCATTGAGCGCTGCTATCAACATCTCAAAATGCACCGCGCACACGAACCGGCTTGTGTTCGGCTGTTCCTACGACAGCATCTTGGAACGTGCAGCAAGCGCATGTAGGCCGTCGTTGTACTCACATGTGTGAGCACCGACAACAGACAACGGCCTGATGGGCACACAGAAATAAGTGGATATCGTTATAATTGTTATTCCATGCATGTTTGGTCTATGCTCCGAACGGTGGGGGGTGAGTGGATAAGTCTCACAAACACTGGCACAAGTGTGGAGAAACCCCATTAGCCGCATCCATGTACCACCGTTAGGTGCTGCATCTGCCGCTAGGGTTTACCGGGTGTTAGCGGCCATTGTGAGTTCCCTTTGGGAACGGACATGATAATGTACCTATTTTTTTTGGTCTATGCTTTTGCTTTGGTACCTTGCAATGCAGTCTCGCAAGCGCAAGGGAGAGGAGACATTTGGCCGGTCGCGGACAGCCACTGGCAGGAGAGGCCTCACTGTCAGCACACAATTCAAGGTACATTAGACACCCTGTGTGTGTGTGTGCGTGCGTGCGTGCGTGCGTGTGTGTGTGTGTGTGTGCGTGCGTGCGTGTGTGACTATCATCTCCAGCATGTGACTTTCCCAACAGGGCGGATATACGTGTCCATTCCGATTCAGGCGCGTAGTCCACATGGGGCACAGGGGACACATGCACCCCCTAACAATTTCGACCTAGGTTCAGCATGCACGTTATGACCACGAATGACATGCACCAGCAATCCTACACTTGCATGTATGCGGCCGTGCACCCCCCTAGAAGGGAGACCAGTTTAGCCCCTGAGGATGAGATTTCTCAATAGGCGAAAGTCAATCTCTGGATAGTTAGCTACTTCGACCTTGTTTGGTGTCATAAGCAGAGCTCAACATGACTGGCTCAATCAAACACAATGAAGTTGAGTGAACACCAAAATTGGCTCGAAGAATCAAAGTCAGAGTCTTCTAACTGCTAGAAGCACAATGAGTTCTGCAATACCAAAGTCAGAGTCATGTCCTCCCGTACATTGTGTAACACCACAGCCGGCAAACTCTCTTTGATGACAGTGTTTGCTTGTGTGTGCGTGTGTGTGTGTGTGTGTGTGTGTGTGTGCATGTGTGCGTGCATGCATGTATGTGTGTGTATTCCGCAGAACTCTCTGAATCTGCTGATGGAGAAGATGTTTGCATGCACACCACACTTTGTCCGGTGTATCAAACCCAATACTGGAAAGGTGAGATGCGGCAATCATTGTTGTCAGAGAGTGCTTACATGCAATGCAAATTTGAACTCCAGTACTCTGGTGTTAACATGTCGTTAGTGTCTATGCTGAATGCTTCTTGGCTGTCACATCACCGTCGCCATGGATGTAGGCAATCAGAAGCCTGCGAGACCTGCCATATTCTCTGATTCACTAAAATTTTTGTACGCGACACGCAGTGAATGGCTGATGGTTGCTCGAGATGCTGTAAATTGGACCAGGGCGCGAATGCGGATGTACCCATTATCTTCTTGGCCAGAAAACGTCACTAGTATGTTTCTTTGATTTCTTACTGTTTTCTATGTCACAGAAGCCAGGCGTGTTTGAAGAAGACTTTGTTCTCTCCCAGGTGAGTTGGTCACACTTTACATGGTTGGAGGGGGGGGGGGGGGGGTGGAGGCTGAGTAGATGATAACTTTACTTTTCAGTGCAAGTACCTGTGTGGGCCTCGCAGTATGTGGATAACGATCTGTTGGCATGGCACAGGTACGGCCCAGAGACAGAGAGTAGGGGTGGCAACAGTGTTGGTGCTGTGCCGTTTGACCCCATTGCAGAATGCAGTACCATTGCTGTACAGTTCGAGCTATGCCCTTCCTTCTTTCTTCTTCTTTTTCTCCCCGGGTGTTCCTCTCTCTTCTTCTTTTTCTCTCCGGGCCTTCCTGTCTCTCATCTTCTTTTCTCCCCAGGCCTTCCTCTCTCTCTTCTGTTTCTCCCCGGGCCCTCCTCTCTCTCCGTCCATTTCTCCCCGCATTATTCCCATTATGAACTCAGTGTGCATGCCTGCCTGCGTACTGTTGCAGCTGCGCTACACCGGGATGCTGGAGACAACTCGCATCCGTCGAGAAGGCTTTGCGATTCGGCCCAGTTTCGAGGAGTTTGTATCTCGCTTCAAGAGTCTAGCAAACCTTCAGATCAGGCCCGACGCCAAAGGGTTAGTTTTAGTCCACCATGTACACACAGACTTCCTTGATTGAGCCATTGCATCGCATTCACTCAATCCACTAAATGTGTGCCCTGTGCAATGGGTCCGTTATTATTATTATTATTAGAAACCATTAGCAAACCGTCACGCTTACGGTCGAACGATTGGACAGCTCCGATTTCCAATCGTCAAACCATGCACGGGACAAAGCCGTGCGTTGAACCATTCAGGCACGTGATGCAAGTGATGCGTGATGCAACCGGAATCGTAATCGTTTCGTGATCACCCGTTGGGGCTGCTCCAATCGTGTTCGCGAAACGATTCGAGTTTCCCTGCGTGCCAGCCTCGTTCCCAGTTTTTCCCAATCAACGGCCCGACGGTTTGCTTATGGTCTCCAGTATCATTCGTTATGCCTGTTTTGATTCCCACATTAAATACAGTATACAACAACAACCAAATCTCTACAAAATCTTCCCTAGTCATTCCGCCACAGCACAGGGTCTTGCACACTCAACTTGACACATGTTTTGAGGGGAGATGTAATAGAGCTTGAGCCTGTATACATCTAAAATAGCGTGTGTCTATAGATTGGACATAATGTGTACGTGTTGCTGTGATCATTTGCTTTGCCTTTCACTGCTGGAACAGTTGTCGGAGAATCCTGAATGCCGCTGGCATCACCGGATTTCAGATTGGGTGAGTAATACAGTCAGACCTTGCTTATCCGGTCCTCTTTTATCCGGATCCCTCGCCATCCGGAAGAAAATCGTTGGTTACCGATTTAGAGCCTGTGGCATGCATATACACAGAATGTGTGTTCGATTATCCAGTTCCCTCACCTATCCGGATATTTGTGTGGAAAACGGATTGTGTGTGGTTATGCGAGGTCTAACTGTGCAGTGTAGCTTCATCATACTTGTATTTCCAACGGGAGTTCCATATCACAGCCGTTGTGATATGGATTGTTCTGGTAATACATTCCAGGACACAGAGCATGCAGAGCAAGACTAGCCTGCACTGAAGAGGAGTTATTGCAAAGTCGGAATTCTGCCTAAATACACTCCGTTGTGTCCTGCTGGAGCCATACAAATATAGCCAGTAATTTTTGCTTCTTTAAAAAATGTTATCTTTGAAAACCTATGGCCATGGCTACTCTTGCTTGCCTTATCAATAGCTGGACATGTTTTGTTTTGCAAGCAAGTTGGTTGCTCTCGTCACTGGAACTGGAGCTCGCACTTTCCTGCCGAGTTTGACTTTACATTTGACTGACTTTCTACTGCCATCCAGAGCACACGAGAAGTCCATCTAAACCTTCCAGCAAACCTGCAAGAAAGTACCGCTCCCTGCTCCATATTATTTTCCCGTAATGTTGTGTTTTGGTTTTCTGTTCTATCGTTGTGTGCGGACGCTGTGCAGCAAAACGAAAGTTTTCCTGAAGTACTACCATCTGGACACGCTTTCGCGGAAACTGGAAAGAGTGCACCGAGCTGCCACTGTGTTGCAGAAAGGTAAGTTTGTGTGATCAGCAAAGGGAACTTTGCGTGTAGTGAATGCGAGTCTGCCACTTGTACGAGTCTCAATGACGTGCAGCGTTATTCTTGCTAGGTTCATCTATATAGGCATTATCCAAATGATGCCATGGTCACTTAGTGTGGGCCAGCGGATTCGCTTGTGAGAGTTGAGTATAAAGCGGGGGTTGGCGGTTTTGTTTATGGGAGCTTAGTGTACAGCGTGAGTTTGTTTGAGCTGCTGGCGCTTTAGCTACTCCTTACAAAGATATTAGAATGATGATATCATCGCATATCTTCAGGCAGCTCATGATGTGTTTGTCTTTGTTGTATCTGTGTATGCATCATCAATGTCACTGTTTAGTTATCCGAGGACATGTATCAAGAAAAGGCACACGACCGCTGTTCATCAAAGCGAGACAAGAACGAGAGATGCTGCAGGCGTTCGTCGGCATCATCTCTGAGTCCTCAGCGAGAATTGGTGCCTCTCTGTCCAGCCATTGCCGACAAGATGCAGAAAGACCCGCACCGTCTATGTTTGACGAACACGGAGCAGAACCCATGTCAACATTTGATCTTCCACCACCACCGTCTACTCATGAGCTGGAGGCCAATCTTGTTGCTGTAGGTGCAAATGTTATAATGTGTGCTTTTTTGCCGAACACATTTACAATGTAAGACATGTGAACCATAGAGCATCAAGACCATGTGGTTTTACGGCATAAGCACCTACATTCTGTTCTTATTTTCCCGGAAGACGACCCATTTGGTTTTCTGTGCGCTTCATCCATGTTGCGCACTCCCTGCAGATAATCTGGCTGTGAGATGTATGTATGCCCTGCTGCCGGGTTGGCTTATATCAGGGTACCACCAGGTGATGAAGTTGACACGAGACACTCTTTTGAATGGAAGTCAAACTCTTGTCATTCGATCAGTGCGATAGCGGCACTGCACTTGAGGTGATTTGTATCTGTACATCCACGGTCATGTTATCCTTACAATAATTCTGTGTGTGTGTCTGTGTGTGTCTGTGTGTGTGTGTGTGCGCGCGCATGCGTGTGTGCGTGTGTGCATGGGTGTATGTTTGTGTGGCGCTGTTGGACTGTTTCGCGCAGTCCACGACGATATCCAGTGACTCTTCGTCGGGTGAAGACGAGGAAGAGCAGTTGGATGGGTTTGACATTGATGAAGTACAACCGGTCCCCGAACAATGGAAGCCGAAGTACAAGCATTTTGGAAAAGAAGGAACCCGTGCAGCGTAAGTTAGCCAGCCAGGAGCAATGCTCTCGTTTTCACATGCTGTCCACCTTGAATCATCTACATGTGTCTCGTTGCTTTTTGCTGTATGTACTATATGTGTGGAAGTAAATGACAGGGCAGTCGTCATTGTTGTAATGTGGTCAGCTACTGCATCGCACATTGAAGTCCGTTTCAAAGTCAAGCGGCCACTGGGTGGCTGGCCTTGCAGCCGCCAGCACTGCTGGTCCATTTTTTTACAGTGTGTACGTGGACTACAGTGCATGCACGGGCTGATAGCAGCAAGGGCACCGGCCCCGGTCATCCCATCGGATTTCCGTCAGTCCACGACAGTAGTTTGTCCGTCCGTTGCACTTTCAATCTTCCTTGCCGTCACGAGCTCCTGCACTTGACCTTGTCAACAGTAGGAACATGTATGTAGCATCACTGGGGCGGATCCAGGAGGGGTTCCAGGGGTTCCGTGGAACTCCCTAAAAATCGTAAATGTGCTACTGACAACCATATGCCTGTCCATGTACATGTATCAGCTATTCAGTTTTTACTATACTGGAACCCCCCCCCCCCCCCCATAGAGATCGCTGGATCCGCCGCTGGCCATCAGTATGCTTCCTCCAATCACTGCTGTGAAAGACTATCCAGCGGTGGTGGTTAAATGCGGGGTCGAGGGCATGGATAGCTGACATGGTGCACGGCCACTCGACATTACTCCCTTACTTTCCTTTTTCTGTCACTGTTATCTCCCCTGAACTGGTTCTTAAAATTCGCCGTATGTATCTCTCTTTTTTCTGCTCTGAAGCAATATCTCTGTCTCTATTTCGCCTGTCTGTGTGTCTGTCCAACTCACTGTCTCACATCCTCTCTCCTGCTTCTGCTCCTTTCTTCTCCCATGATTCACATCAACCAGTTCGTTGCGGTGGTTTCGTGAAACCCAAGCGCCGACAGCTGGTATCAAACAGGCGGATGGCCAGGTGTCCCTGTGGTTTCATGGCATTATCAGCAGAAGGTATGTACTATGTACTATGTACACTACAGTCTACAGTCTACAGTCCTTGTTACTCTCTAGTCTTACAAGTGGTTAACCGTCAGGACTACATGTAGTAAGCTACAATACTCGTGGCGTTGGCAGGCCATGAACAGCTGCTACTTCCGTTTCTGCTGCTGCTGGTGGTTTTGACGCTGCTGCTGCTGCTGCTGGTTTTGAATCTGTTGCTTTTGCTTTTTCTGCTGCCGCTGCTCCTGCAGCTACACCTGCCATTGCCGCTTCTGCTGCTGCTGCTTCTTCTCCTGCTGCTTCTTCTGCTGTTGCTGTTGTTTCTACTGCTTCTGCTTTCACTTTTATTGCCACTGGTGCCGTAGCTGCCGGCACCCCGCCACCGTTACTCCATGGCTGTTAGTGAATGGTGCTAGCCTGTTGAGAATATTATGTTTTGGTGATCGATCCCAATACTCTGAAGTGCGTTCTCCAATGGCTCTTTGTCATCTGCCTCGTGATATGTTGTTGCTAATATGCAGGCAAGCTGAGCAGCTTCTTGTAGATCAACCGCTTGGATCATTCCTGATACGTGTCAGTGAGACTCGGTTTGGCTACTCTTTGTCATTCAGGTAGGTACAAAGTGATGGGCCTGTTCTGGAGGATTAGAGTGGGATCTTGTGACGATGTGATGATCTGCCTCCACTCAATACGTCGTCAGAGCAGTCAGCGTTGTGTGCCAAAATAGAGCAATGCTCCACGTACACCGACATAACAGTTACCGACATAGACACAGACAGCGGGTAATGTTTCCTTGGTAACACCACAATGCACCCCTTCCCTTACACACTGGGTAGACATGCGGAGTATTGCATGAATTTGTACACGTGCACTGTACATGATGTCATCTGCGACTTCGGGTTTTCGGGTACTATTCTGTGCCCGTCTACCCGAGGTCCTCACGGGTGGCACGGGTACCCGACTACCCGTGCACACCCCTAGTAATTCTTACCCAGTAATCCGAACTCAGTATCAATGCATTATGCTATCATAACGTATGTCCGGCGTGTGAAACGAGGCTGTCGATTATGAGGCATTTTCTGCTTCGCCAAACCTTTCGACACGGGTACAATAGTTGGCTCCATTCTCACATCTCTGTCTACTTCCTGATTTCACACGAAATAGCATTGTATCGGTGCGAAAGATTTTGTTCTTGACTTGGCAAATGGACTGTGAATGTCTCTTTGCAAACTGTGTGCCAATCTTTGCTACTGTGATTTCAGGTCGATCAATCGCTGCAAGCACTTCATGATTGATCAGACAGCGTCTGGCAAGTATCTCATAGTGGGCGAATGCCGGGCGCACCCTGGCCTCAAGGAGCTGATCAGCTTCCACAAGAAGGTGAGAATGCCATGCTACTAGATGCCCGTTGGTCCAGCTTCGCACAAGTGGCCGAAAAGGGGTGCGGGGGACCATCTGCTGGAAATTTGTGAAAAATTAAGCCAAATCCTGCATTTTGAGGGCATTTGCCACTCTTTCATGATAAAATAGGAACCCCAGTAAAACTAAATATGTGGTTGGCTGGGGAGCAAATGTACCAGCCAGAGTAAAGGTCCGACTGGAGCCGAGTCAGCCGGGCTAGCCGCGATGGCTCCAACGCCCATGTCTAGCATTGGTTAGATCAGCAGTTTCATATGGATACACCACGATCTGCCTGTGCCTTGACCAACCCCATTTACTCCAGTGGCCATCCTATTATGCAAAGAAAACATCCAACAGTATGTGGTCTCATCTTTTGCAACAGTTTTGAAACCCAACAGGTGTATTGCACATGCATCCGGCTATCATTCTACAGAAGTATCATCTCAGGTTACCTGACCTCTTCTGTGGATGTGGCGTAAATTCATGGAGTTTTTGATTGATTGATTTTTGATTGATTTTTATTTCACGGATCCTCCAGAGGCAAATAGATGCCTATCGAAGGGAGTCTCCTAAGTAAGTATGGAAAATGAGAAAGTATGTTCGTAAGGGAAAAGGAGTGATGTGCGTTGGTCTATGGTGTCTGTGTATTTGTAGGTGCCCGTGTGTGGGATACCAGGTGACTTCTTGACAACGCCGTGTGGTCAGGTATGTGCGTGCCAGCAGATGGCATCTCCGCATTTGTTTGTCTTCTACACTCACGTGCACTTGTGCACGTGCACATACACACACATACAAACACACACAAACACATACACAAATGCACCCACAAGTACACACACGCACACGAATCGCATCAGAAACATTATCTTGACTTCTAATCTTCACTTGAATTGGCCTCAGTCTGAAAACTGCAGTTCAACTGGCAGGAATTTAAAATTCGCATCGTGATTTACTTCATTTCAGACTTTTCCACATTTCCGAGTTTTTCTATTGTGAAAAGAAGCAACTCACTAGGTTTAGTAGCGGTGGTGAGGCTTCCTGCAGCTTCATTCATAGGAAGCGGTTTTAGAGCAGACCCGCTCTTTGCCATTCACTCTGCAACAACATCCTGTCACTATATTTACAAAAGGAGAAGGACAAAATGTTGAGTTATGACTAATTAATTTTGTAAACATGGTGAGCCAATTAAAATTGGCTCACCATCCGAGTTTACTATGTTCACATGGTAGATAATCAGTTAGATATTGTCATGTTGTGTTGTTTCCACACTCCAGAGTGGTGCCAGGCTGGACTATGACGATCTATTGATGCACGGACCAGGATCTACGTCTTCGTCACGTAACCCCTCTCCTGCTCCACCACCAGTCAAGCCAAAAACAAACCTGGTAAGTCTCTATTTTTCCACTAGGATAGGCAGAACAGTAAGTAAGTAAATTGTCGTGTCCATTCCCGAGGAAGCTCTAGATGGCCGCTAACCCCAGGCAAATCCAGTGGCAAATGCAGTGCCTATCGGTGGAGGTTACGGGATTCGTCTCACAACCACTGGCACGCAGTATCCACAATATCAATGTTCATACTAAACCAGCAACACAGCTTCGCCTCTCTCTCTATCTATCTCTCTCTCTCTCTCTCTCTCTCTCTCTCTCTCTCTCTCCCTCTCTTTCTGTCTCTCTCTCTATCTCTCTCTCTCTCTCTCTCTCTCTCTCTCCCTCTCTCTCTCTCTTGTGTTCCTACTAAACCACATGGCTGTTGTGTGACAAGTTTTATGGTGGTTGTATGGGGCAGCTCTGTAGACGTACTTGAAAAGTATTTGTACTTCTGGCTCCTCCACCGGCTCTAGCCTAATCGAGAAAATCTCTGAGTGTGAGGCAATCTATTGATCATAATGTCCTCTTAGTATGCTATAATGCCCTGGCTGGACAGCACACTTGTTCTGGGAGGTCATTCGCACTGCCCGGGCATGTGCAGGCATGTGCAGGCATGTGCAGGCTGATTGTGTTCTCTGTTGTTGTAGAGACCTGCATGGCCTAGCCCAGTTGTTGTGTACTAGGGCCTTACCTGCTGGGGTGTGCACTCCATCATACACTCGTACCTCTGTTATCCAGGCACTCCCGGACCGGGCACTGCCCCAAACTTTGAAATGTTCGAAACTCTGAATCACATACGTTTCAATGGGGAAGGGCCAGATATCTAGCACATGACATCACTATTTCCACAAAAATGGCAAAGGAGTAGTAATATTTCCACTACGACTCACCCACGGGGTGCTTAGTACACGGATCTGCCCATAACCTCCAGATCGCGAAAGGGGAGATATGAGTGTGCCTGGACATTTCCCAGTGCTGTCCAGTGCTATTCTTCACGCAGAGTGTGGCGGTGTGCACGACAGTACCAATGGCATAATGTACTCTGCTCACGACATCATCATGTACTAGTCTTAGACATGCCTGCCATGATATCAATGTAGTGTAGCATGACTTGCACCGCTTCCAGTCGTGAACGGAAGCTAACATGGTCATGCGACTGAGATCATCGCATGTGCTAAGCATGAACGGGACCCTTGTGCTCGTTTGTAGAGTGCAGGTGCGTAGCACCTCCCTCGGAGGTGGTCCGGCCAGACTTACAGTACCAAGTACGGAAAGGTTTGACTATAACGGAGCGCCGAAGAACGAGCAGGCTAGGGTTTCACCAAGCACAGAATACCAATGTATACACGGTGGTTCAACTGTGCATAGACTGTAATACATGAGAATAAGAACGGTCTAGGCTAGGAGGCCGACCCCCAGTTTTTCGGCGCCCGACAGTACTGTAGAGTACCACCAGAGCGCCCCACTATCTCGTCCTTCCGTGGTCGTGTTGTGGAGGTGCTCTCCTGCCTGGAGATCATACGACACGAACCTTGTACACATGTTACACGTTGTGCAGTCAGTCCGTACTCGATTTACCTTCAAGCGGACACAAGCTCCACACAAAAACCTGCCAAGTGTGACCTTAGTATACTAAGGTTCTCATGCCGTACAAACTTTGTTGCACACTGCCATACGATTCTCCTTTCCTTGGCTGTAAAATCAAGGTGGTGGGCTCTCGCGAGACACGGCGCTCTGGTGGTACTTTACGGCACATGTACAACATCATGGGTATGCACTATTATAATGGAAACCCAGTATTGTTTGGTCCCCATCTCCCGAGCAAGCAAACAGTGCATCATAATTGAGCCGCGACGCGACAAAAGGGTGCTTATGGCACGCGGCATCAAACTGCGAAAACTCGTTTGAACGTTGAGTATGCAATATTGAGAGTGCACATTTTCTTTTTGAATTTGATCAGCTTCGTTGCGATTTATCAAGCTTTTTGAATGCGTTTTTTTTTGCAACAGAAGCAGTAAAAATTCAGCCATTGCGCTGTGTCCATAACTCAGTTTGTGAATTTTTTGCCATAAGCACCTTTTTGTCACGGTGCGGCTTAATTTTGTTTCTTTTATACAGACTTTATTTCTCAACATACTTAGGCTCCACTATCAATACAACCGTACCTGTAGCTTATAACGACTGCGGATATAACGACAGAATTGTCATGCCCAGAGCAAAGTCCCATCTAACTGTATGCATAATAATAATGAGACTTCGGGGTAAAAGAACACTTCGCGAATAAGGACACTTTCCTGGTGCCCCGCCGAGTGTCGTTATACGCAAAGTAGACTGTACAACCATACCTGTGGCTTGGGAGTCTGACTGGTTGCATACGTATTGCCATGAAACCACTGGAAGCAGAATACCACTCTACTTACTGCAATCACTGCACTCACTTTGTGTGCACTGCTGGCTCCTTGGGCTTGGGGTGGCACTTTTCAACAGCTACACACATTCAAGGGGTACACTTCTGGGTGCTCACACCATGAAGTGAAATCTGACAGTGTTCCACTTGGTTGCCATAACAGTTACACACTGGGTGGCCAGTGTCATACAGGGACTCACCAGAGCCATAAAGAGACTCATCAGAGCCAAGAAGGGACTCATCAGAGCCAAGAAGGGACTCGCTAGAGCCATGAAGGGACTCGCCAGAACCATGAAGGGACTCGCCAGAGCCATGACAGTACTCATGCCAATGTATGTAGTGAGGAGTAAGCTAATGTTTGATAGCCAGCATGACTGTACTGGATGTTGATGCTGGACAGTATTCAGTCCAGCAATGGCTTGGCTCATGAATACAGCTTGCATGCAGGTACCATGTACCACGAAAGTTATAATGTGTCACGTACACCTGTCGCAACAGAAGCCCTCCACGGATTTTCTCTTTATATAAACGGCAAAAAAATGGACACGATTTGAATGAAACAGTTTAACAGGTAATGGCGAAAGGTACACACACACACACACACACGTGCGCGCACGCACGCGCACACACATACATGCACACAGACGTGCACACATGCACACATACCCATGCACACATGCAAACGCACGCGCGCTCACGCGCGCACACACACACACACATGCATTATCTGCACACATGTACATATACCCATGCACACACGCACGCACACGTATCTCTAAGCTATGGGAACATGACAGACATGCAAGCATTCGATCACACTCATAATTATGCATTTACACGAATACTAAACATGCATCAGAGAATGTATCAGCAAACCTTGAAGTACACACACACGCACACAACACTTAGCAGGTAGAACTGGGGAGTTTTACGCAGTCATACGCCTTACAGGTACTGAAGTAGAACAACGTTAGGAACCACATGGGACATCTGCTAATCAGATGGATAACAAAGTCCCACGCCTTGCACTGTCCACAGCTAGTGTAATTCCAATCAAAAGGAACTATGAGTTTCTGGCCATCGTGTAGGCCAATGACATGTAGCCCACTGAAAGGAGCGTCACGCGCCTTGAATAGTCGATAGCAGTACCGTAGAATTTACAGCACCCCAGACAACTGCCGAGTGGACACATATCATGGAAATTGAAGTTCCTGCCGTAAAATGGATGTATTGTGGAAGAGCCAGGGAATGTACAAACAATGGTGAGACACGAGAGGAGGACACTGACCGGTACAAGCTCAACACGATGAGCTCTAGAAGGGTGAATTGTTACGAGTACCCGCTCTACACGATGAGGTCCAGGATAGTGACTTGGTCTTTGTAACAGCTGAGCGAGACGAACAGGCACAGATCTCCACGGACATCGGTCAGCGTCTGTTCAGCCCCGGTCCGCACGTGACGGCCATACAGCGTATGCTTGTCACAGTCAACAGACAGGTGGATAATGTCACCGACACGCCACGGCTGTCCTAGAGCCGTGCCCGTACTTTCACTGATCATGTCCCTGCTGTTACCGTACCAACCGTAGATACCATCGGTTTGAAAATCCCCGGTCGGGTCTTCATGGTTGTTGCACACAGAGAACAAGTGATGGACGCTGCCCTTGGTCAAGCGATCAATGCGAATGTCCACATCGTGACGGCCCGCACGCCATTTCAGCATGCCGCTGGCACACCGCGTACCTCCGCTGGGGTCACTGTGTGTGATCGTCCGGTTGTAGTTGGACACGACCAGACCGGGATCGCAGCGCTGGTGATCGAACACGGCCTGCTGCGCGATGGTGACGATGGCAGGGCTGCCGGCAACGTGACGGTTGCCAAGCGTGGTCGAGACGGTGAGCTGACCCTCCGCCGTCATCGTCTCAAAGCGGCCGACTATGGTGCTCCCGCACCTGCGCTTGCTTCTAAAGCTGGTCAATGAGCACTCCGTAACACCCATGGCTGGTGCGTCTACTGCGATGTTCACAGCAGCCATGTGGTCACTTGAGGCAACTACATTGCCGCCAAACTCATTCCTGGGAATGACCGTGATGAAAAGAGGCTCTCCTTTCAGCACACAGTCCGGTGCACTCATGCTAGTATCACGCACACTCATCACGTCGGTTTTGCTGACAAACCCTGCGTCGGGAATCACCTCCTCGCAGTCATCCTTCAGGTCGGGCCTGAAGAACACCATTCCGGGAGCAAGCGGATCTGCTATCCTCTCCGCGGCCGCCATGAGGTCATTGCCTGCTTCCTCCAGCCAAGCCCATGCCTTGACAAACTCAATGTTATTGTTACAGGCTGAGGCAAGCCTGATCACTTCTTGGCCTGCTTCCTGACTGGCTACGAGCTGCTGTTTGTGTTCTTGCAATGCCTGCCGGTACTCAGTCTGCAACCCGTCTAGTTTTCCCAGCAGCTCACGCTCACGTTTCTCCACTAGGGTTTTCAGACCTGCAAAAAAACCAGTAATTTCGGACGTCACCTGTATGTTATTGGCATGCAGGGTCGAAAGTTTATCGTCCGTTTCGGTTAGCGTTTTAGCTATGCGGCTGTCGTCAGAGAAGCTCGCCAACATGTTGGGGATGATGGACTTCCTGATCGTGGATGCAGCTTGCGAGAGCGGCTGCAACTCATCGCGATGTGCGGCATGTCGCTTGGATGCTAGGCCCTTCTCGCACAGGATCATTCTGCAGGCCAGACAGTAATAGGACTGCCTTGAAGAAGGATGCATGGAGCATCTAGGGCCAGAGTCGGCCATCTCCTTCTCACCAAGCGTCCCGTCCTCGAGCAACGGAACCACATCGTGCCCGTACGAGCCATGAGAGTTGGGATGTACCTGCGCGTGTAGACTGCAGAATCTCTTGCGGCAGTCTTTGCAGAACGCACTCGCGCTTGTCTCCTCCACGCAGCTCTCGCAAGCGTGTCCCTTTTCGCTCAGCGTGGCGTTGGCCGGCGTGTCTTCGTTCTTAGCAAACTCACGGCTGTTCGGTAGGTAGTCTGCCAGGATGGCTCCCGGTGGCGTTGATGTGACCTTGCCACACAGTGGACACTCAACCGTGTTGTCGTCCCCGGTGTGCGCCTCCAAGCACTTACCCATGCACAGCGAATGCAGGCACCTGAGAAGTTTGCAGGGCTTTTCGCCGTCTCGGCAGGACACGCAGTCTAATCGTACTACCGGCGACATAGTTTCAAGATGCCACTTTCAAGACGAAGGTATTATTATTTTTCTCTGTTTATCCTGGTACTATCGTAGTAGAAGACCGGAAGAGGCTGTTACCTGCAGAATATTTGGTACACTAGTTCTTTCTGCGACAGGGCACTACTCGTACTGAGAATCGTGCGTGGTTACTGCAAAAGAATAGATCTTGGGTCTCTTCTCCAAGCTTGCAAACCCGGCTGGAAGAAGGCAACATGTTGATCCTTGTACTTTACGGCTTTGCACTGTCATCGTGTCGTGGCAGCAGTCAGATCGTGTAGATAGATTTCCGTGTGCTTCCAGTTCCACGTCCTTCCTGGCCAGCTAGCTGGCTCTAGTCTAGATCTAGCCTAGGCTAGTCTAGCTACAAGGTCACACGAAAACGTGACTTTTGTGGGAATGTGTCAAGTCTGCGTTGTGTTCATGTGCACAAACTAACCACGTTTTGAAGGTCCCTTGAGCGGTCGAGTTAGAGTAATAATAAGTAATTAGTTACTAAGTAATTAGTTAGACGGATTTCAATGTACTTATTTGGTGCAAGTGCATGTGCAGTGCTAAGGTAACCATGGTAACTGGTTGCGCTCACACGACGATAAAAACATGCGTCTGACGCCAGTGATGGCGGCAAGGCGTGATCATGCATTCATGCGAATCATGGTGCACCGGTGATGCAAGAAAGGATTAGTAAAAATTTTACCTTACTACTAATACTAGTTTGCACGGCCACGGTAGATCCACACTTTTTACGTGCGTGGACGATTACGATGCACAAAAATAATCAGGGAGTAGTAAATACTGTAACTGAGTCTGTACCTATTTCGCTACTCTCCAGCGGAGAAATGATGTGGATCGCCACCAAGTAAGTTTTTCCTCGTTGTGGAGAAGACGGCTCACAATGGATGACCGACATGCTGCTCTGGTGTTTTTTTGGTGAGACTTCTCAGCACATGATTGTACAGTGTACCTCACGAGATGAAGGAGAGATCGACTCGGCTCCTCTTGTTCTTCACGTGGAAGGAGAAGCCAGGGCGTGCAGCTCTGGCTGTACAGTGATTTTCATCTCGCTCACGCAACAATGACAACATTTTGCAACTGGACCACGATGCTCGGCAGGCTGCCCAAACCTTTTAGAAGTTGTTTGCTTCGGCGGATTCTACGGTATCCCCGTAGTTCTCCGCTACTCTGCGATCTGAGTCCTGAACAACAACAAACTGACAGGCACTCGAGCAAAAAAAGCAGTCAAACAGTATGGTGCGCATCAGACATCATGCATAAACGCTCAGCGATTATACGTCATTGTACTGAAAGGGGAAGTATACCCTAAAATCAAAATTTTCACCAGTAACTGTAACAGTTGTAGTCTCCGGGGTGCTGAGTCGAATGGTCTTGGTGCGGGGAAGCTGACAGGAACGCTGTAAAAGTTGTATCCTGCAGGTAGGGTCACAGGGTGACCAGGTGTCTGGTGTACGCATGAGCAGAGTGACCGCTTACTCACCCGTGTTCGATTGGGAATAAGGGCTGAGCGCTGTATCGCAGCCTTTTCGCCTTTTCGGACCAAAACCAGTCGATTCAGCATCCAAAAGATACATCATATGGGCCAATCGTGGTCATCCGTGCTTTTATAAGATCGAAACGGCGCTTTTAGTGACTTTTTACATACAAATCCCCATCTAGTAGGGTGCAGTCACCCAGTTTCGGTGGAAGTGCGCGAGTTCGATTGGGGATAATGGAGGAGGGGAGCGTCTCAGCTTCCTCGGACCAAGACCATTCGACTCAGCACCCCGAAAACTACAACTGGTGACAATTACTTTGATTTCAGGGTGTTCTTCCCGTTGACGTCTTTGATCATTCTTTGATAACCCCGCCGCCGCGCCCGCCCCAGCTGTAGCTGACTAGTCCTAGGGCTCTACTGAGTACTGTAATTTCACAAATTTTCGGTGTACTTATATTTTCGGTACTTTCGGTGTGTCTGTTTCACACCTAAAATTTCAATACACCGAACAAACACTAACACACATACTCCAATAGGGAACTGCTTCTCTGTACCGAAAATTTCTGTTCACCTAACCTAGCCTTTTGCCCTCATACCGAACATATTGAGCACCGAAAATTTCTGAAATTAGAGTAATCCTGACTGTTGACCATGGTGCACACAATGGTGTACGCGATCTACAGACCGTAGAATCCCTCGGATAAACCCCTGGGCTTATCTGTTTCACAGCGGACATTTCCGTGGGCTTATAGTTATACAAGAACATGGCCTTATAGGCGGGCACGGGCTTATACTCGGACACCAAAATTGCGCTACTGAAAAGTACCCAGGAAGTGAGAAGCACATTGCTGAAAGGCACTTTGCAAACAAAAACAACCGATGATTGTGTTGAAATGTACAAAAAAAGAGAAAAACCCGTATAAGTACTACGTACATGGTACGACCTTGACCCATGGGCTTGTGCAACGAAGCTTCCCGATGTTCGAACTTGGCCTGGGCTTATGCGCAACCATGGGCTTATATGGGAGTGGGCTTATCCGCGTGATTCTACGGTAATTATTATGTAGTCTCGTAGACCTAGCTACGTCTCGTGGTCTCAGGTGACACGACTACATTGTAATGCGTGGTTCACAAGCGCTAACGCTATAGTATGAGTCTGCGGCGCTAGGGAATGCTTATGAAGTTATGTGCAGTCCGATTGGGTGGTAGTTTAGCGCTAAAACTAACTGTATGTTACTTAGAGTCTGCCCTAGTGGTATATCTAGCATGTACTAGTAGTAGAGCTGAAAACTGTGTGATGAGAGACCACCAATCTATCAGCTCATGTACTGGCAACACAGTACATACATACTTGCAGGTGTCTGGCTTTCCCTGTGCCAGTTGATGTCTAGATGTTGTGCAGTTCGTTACTAATTATTGCCAGTACTTGCGAAGTCGTGTGGAATGCTCTCTTAGCTCTTGTTCATTGTAGATCTACTCTTTGGCATTGTGATTTGTGCCCTTCTGCACTCAGTGGCACTGTTGCTGTAGTACACTGTTGATGGAGTAAAGATCTGTTGCTACTCACTGGGGGCATGGTGAAGCAATGTTCAGCCTCTTGCTTGTATTCACTGATAAAGCAATGGAATGTGGATTAGTGTGTGCGTGTGTGTGTGTGTGTGTGTGTGTGTGTGTGTGTGTGTGTGTGTGTGTGTGTGTGTGTGTGTGTGTGTGTGCTGTACGTGTGTGTGTGTGTGTATGTGTGTGTGTGTGCTGTACGTGTGTGTGCGTGTTTGCGTGTGTGTGTGTGTGTGTGTGTGTGTGTGCATGTGCAAAATGTGCATGGTTGCTACAACCAGCAGTAGTGTTAACTAGAAGCATTGCTTGTGGTTACAAGTTGCTGACATTCTATGTGTGACTGTGTGCTTGCTGTGCCTGCGTGATTGCTGCTCAGCCACGTGACTCGTCCGGGGAATTCCCTTCCAGGCACCAGCAGCAGCGTCTGCCACCAGCAGTGCCGCGCAAGGCCAGCAACATGCGGCCTGGGTCATCGGTGGAGGACCTGCTCTCCGTCGACACGTCCGCCCACCTACAGTCGTCACCCCCATCCGTGGTGAAGCAGAGGACGGACAGCTGGAAGAAGAGCAACGAGCGACTGAGTAGCGGCGGTGGCAGCGGAGGACAGAGAGGTCCCAGCGGTCGCATGCGCTCGGCCAGCGAATGCCCTCCGCCGCCGTCGGGTCCCTCTAAGCAACGTGTGTGGCCACCACCTGCTGGCGATCGCGGTCATGCAGCCAGGCCAGTATCAACCGCTCTGGACAGCAGCAGTCACTATCCTCAGCATCATCCACAACACAACCACCACCAGCAGCAGCAACAGCGGCAGCAGCGGCAGTCGGAACATTACCAGGTGCAGGAGCATGGGTTGGTGCAGCCTAGGCCATTGTCCCTCGACCAATCATCCCAGTCAGCAAGCACAGAGCGGCAGCAGCAGCAGTACTACCACTCTGGCGTACAGGACCATGGCATGAAAAGATCATCAGGACACATGCATGGTTCCCAGGAGACGGTTGCCATGGCTCCCTTTACGACAAAGGCGACGGCTTCTCAGCGCTCGAGAAGTGGCTCCGAAATCGGCCACCAGTCGAGCTTGACGGTTGACGATCCCAATCTTCGAAAGCAACGCTCTGCCGGTGAATTGTGGAGGCACAGTTCATCCAGCGCAAGTTCATCGTTGCAGTCGTTTGAAGAGCCTGCTCCGCCACCACCGGTTCCCAAATCATCACGTCCAAACTTGAACGCCGAGGAGGAGGAGGAGGAAGATGGCTATTCCGAGATTTCAGATGAACTACTCGGCGACTTTCCAGCACCTCCTCCGGAATTAATCACTCCACATGCGGATGATTTGACTGTCCTGGCAAAGCCCAAGCTTATCCTGCAGGACAGTGACAGCGATGATGATGATGATTTCGGTGATGCAGAGCGCTATGAAGACATCGATGAGCCGATCAGCAATGTGAATGCTCGTGCACAAAAAGCCAATCCAAGATTACCGTCACCAGCATCAACAGCAAGCAAGCAAAGTGCTCGCGGACGACGGCAGAAGTTTGGTAGCTCACGCAGGCACAGTCAAACCTCTGCAGGGTCTAGGCAATATGAAACGGGAGCAGGAGCGGCACCGCAAGTCCCTCGTTCGTCTCGGCCAGCGCACCTCAGGGCGGACATGGTGTCGCAGAGTTTTGATTCTGCCGGTATCAGCCCGTCACACCTTCGACCGATGTCGTCGGAAATGCACCGCGGCCCGTCACCTCCACCACCCGTGGAGGACATCATCAGCCGGCACGTTCACACTCCAGGTACTCCAGCACCACCAGTTCCAAAGTCCAGTCGACCAGCACTGACACCACCGGGACCTCCAGCACATAGCAGCCAGAGATCACCCCGCTCGAGTCCACCACCGGTACCGGATAAGCACATCATCAACAACATGCATGCATCACACAGTCGTGGCAGCATGCTATCCCCGGATGTGGACACGCGGCCGAGAAGCAAGACAAGCGGGGAGCTACTGTCGCCCATCCATCGTCCACCACAGCGCATCCGAAGCAAAACCAAGATACCGATGGACGAAGAAGACGAATATCTTGTGCCGCGAGATGAGCTCCTCCCAGCGTCCACCAGCAAACAGCCACCCCCACTGCCAGGTGAAACACTCGACTATCGAAAACGCCAGCAGGAGTTCCAGTGTAGAGTGTCGTCAAGTGTTCCAGTGCGCTTCGGTGAAGGTGCACTGTTCGACGACGACTTCTTTGCCGAGGACAGCACTACAGATCTGTTTGAAGACGACACCAACATCAGCGTACCGGTGGAGATGCTCCGCAGTCAGCAGAACAGTCTGCGACCGCAGCCCAGCTCGCTGTCCATACCGGAAGAGGACTTCGCAATGGACGGCGATGTCTATTGCACGCCGGAGGACGGGTTTGACCAGTTTTCTACACCGGTGTACCTTGCTGTGGCTGATGGAGAGGATCCAGTGGCGCCACCACCACCAATACCGGACCGCAACTACTCCAAACGTGACCTGGACAAGTCACTTGACACGGATATACATCGCTACAAACTTCTTCTCAAGGTGAGTATAGTACTGTTTGGTCGTCGAAGAACTGGGGGAGGGGAGGGGGGGGGGGGGGTTAGCCTCCTAGCCTAGACCGTTCTTATCTTAATATAATATACAGTGTATGCACAGTTGAGTCAGCGTGTATACATTGGTATGCTGTGCTTGGTCGTTCTTCGGCGCTCCGTTCTTCGGCGCTCCGTTCTTTGGCGTTCCGTTCTTTGGCGCCCGTCATTACTGCCGTGACGGACTTAGTGCTTACTGTAGACTGCCGTACGTTAATTTTATTATGTTTACTAATTCCGTGAGAAGGGCGTAACGCATATATTTTAATATAAATAAAACCATCGTGAAATCAAACTTCGCCGGTGAGTTTATGTGTGTGGCAGCAGTGCTCCCATTTGCCATCGTAAAATTCGCCGGTTCTGAGAGATCTCGAAAAATGTTGTGAGGTGAATATCGGGTAGTTGCCAGTAGTCTACAGTGAAATCATGGCTATTTTCTATTGACTGCCAGCTGATATGGACACGCATAAGCCACAGCGTTTAGCCTGTTGATTCAACAGGACTACCCAACTCCCCGTTACTGCATAGACGGTGTGGCTGGCATTCCATACTACCAACACCAGCAACACAGTGCCTCTATTATCGCTAGAAACAACCACTAGTACACTACTAACGTAATAGGGGTGATGCATCCTGCAACTTCATAACTCGAGAAGGAATGGTGATCAGACATGCTCTTTCCCTCCACTACTGGTTACGTTTCAATTCTTGTTGCAAACTCCGTCCAAGTAGCCACGAAATGGAACACCAATGGTAACACCACCGGTTCATTGCCTTTGTCTGATCGCATTGCCTGCCATGTCTGCTTCATGAATTCTCTCTCTCTCTCTCTCTCTCTCCCTATCTCTGTGACTAGGAGGAGCAAATGCAACTAAAGATGATCACCTGGCGCCTGGCCGATCACAGCCTCAACGCAGATGACTACGCCATGCTGGTCAAACGCGAGAACAAGTGCAAGAGCAAGATCATCAGCTTTGAGCACATGCTGGCCAGCTTGGAAGTAAGCAAATGCCGCTCTTTGAGCACTTGCTTTTTGGTACGATCAAACTCCGAGCAGTTGCTTTTGGTACAGTCAAACGCGTACAAGACGTCCCCCACCCCCACCCACCCCCCACATGGAGATTAGGAAAAGTGTACATACTTAGTATCTGAGACTTTTCTTATCCAATCATAGTCTTCATCATTGCGCAATACCATACACCCATTGCGCAATACCATACACCCACACGCCATGCAATGTCCGTGCTAAGTAAGTGTACATCTTAGCGGAGTACATGTACTAAATGCAGCAGTTCCACTGAGCCAACAAATATAATAGAAGATAGAAGAAATCACACGGAAACGAGTCAGTTTTGTGCCCTGTTATCGCACTTTCTGACTGCTTATTATCTTGTTACAGTCGTGGATAGTTGCTTCATAACTCGTTTCCATGTGATTTCTTCTATTTTTACTCCACTGTACTGTTGTTCCCTTTTAATAGCCGGTTGTGGGTACTACAGGTCTGGCATGACCATAGTGCTTCTATTCAGATTTGTACCAAAATTCCATGGTTTTACTGGGCCATGCCTGAAGACTGTCCAGGGGCGTCGGGAGGTATTCTTGGCTACGGTCAGCCATCTGAAGTACAATTTACTCGTGTGGGAGTAGTGGCTGAGCCGAATATTTTGGAAATTTAGAGCCCAGATCAGTGTAATCGTACTGTGTCCGACGCCCCTGCTGGCACATGCGTACTCTAATATACTGGTACATCATATGCTTATGAAGGAGATAAAGCGTAGAACTAGCCAGTGCAGGCTAATTTTTATTTTTCAAGGAAACCCTTCGAAAATGATACCAATCGATTCAGCATGGCATTTTCATTCCTCCTGCAAAGTTTCAGCTGATTTGGAGTCATGACAAGGACGCTATGGCGATTTGAAGATCGAAAAACTTCACTTTTGTTTGTCAAGAAGAAAGACCATGATCGCACACAAATCATACAACCCGTGTGGCACAATGATTTTTGAACGAAGTTGATCCGCGGACCCCGTGCTTCGCGCATGCAGTGATGATGCACGCATGCATACTGCACAGTACAGAGGCTTTTTTGAACGCAGATATGTAGTTCTTCGTCTTCTTCGAAATGTCTTCCAAAATAATGCGTGGTGCTGGTGTTGTTCTCAGCTTCGTCAAGGCAGAATGCAGCTGCATGTGATGCTCCTGTGTGTTCATGCATGTTCTCTTTTCGCGTCTCGACATTGTAGCGTCCAGACTCAGCTCGACTGGAGAAGATTGAGGAGACTATGCAGTGATCCACATGGAAAATCGATGAAATTTGGTAATTATCGTCGGGCGCTAAAAAGCGCTGGGGAGCATGGGGCTAAAACTTCGTAGCAGTCATCCCTACCATGACAGGCATCGACTGGTATATGTTCCATTCTGTTCCCAACCACTACGGGTTGTCTGCGAAGCTTTCTTCTTCGCCGATTCTCGGACAGATCGTACGTCTTCGCACTGTATCTCTCGTCTCCCTCAACGGATCAAAACACGGTTTTCGCCAGGACGAACACAAACCCCCAGATTTCGCGGCGGCAACATCTTCGAGTAGGGAAAAGCTAGCAGCTAACCAGGAATCACCAAAAAACACGTGTAATACTCAGTGTGATTTGCGACAGCTGTCATTGTGCCGCCGCACCATGCATGTACCATGCACGGGAATGGAACACGGATGAGTCGTTTTATTACGACAGCCTGCACTAGCAAGTAGAACGCGTTTCTTGATGGTTCTGTGCATTCTCAATGGTATAAAGTGTAGTGGATGCACATCCCACTGTTTGTCATTGTATCCTTTTATGTGATATGTGTGCATTCATCCGGCCGCGCTGTACGGCATGCCAGTTGTACCGTACGCACTTTAGCTGTACCTGCCTGCCTGGCTTTTCCTTTGATCTCTCTGTCGTTCTCTGTATTCCCACACACTTGTGATTTGTTGTAAACGAAGCTAGTTACAAGATGTCTTTGGTGCGTTTGTAGAACCACTACATGGTGTCAGAAGTGGGATTCGAACCCACGCCTACATAAGTAGTGGTTCTACAAACGCACCAAAGACATCTTGTAACTAGCATAAAGCTGTGGCAGAAAACTTTTGGTGGGTGATGCTGACAGGATCTTATCCCTTTTACAGCCGAGCATTATCTGGAAAGGGATGGGAGGGGGGGGGGGGGCAGTATAGGGAGAAAGTATGACATTCTCTGAAGATATTGATCGATTCCAATTTTTTCTTGTCTCTGTGTGCCTAATTCTGCTTGACTTTCCCCGTTGCCTCTTATCTGCTTGATTGGCTATCGGCTACCTCCACATGCCTGCCTCTCTCTGTGTGCTATCTCATCATGCCATCTCTATCTCTCTCTCTCTCTCTCTCTCTCTCTCTCTCTCTCTCTCTCTCTCTCTTCTGTCTTCCACCGCGGTTGTCGCAATGCACACATTGTTAGGTGAGCAAGACCGGTATAGAGGGTACGCCAGGCCAGGCGCAGGCGGAGGCCATTGTGCGCGGCACACCGCCAGCCGCCAGACGCAATACAGACGCACGGAGCAGCGCACTGCGCAGCGGCAGCACACTCAGCAAACGCATCAATGCCAAGAAGCAGCAGAGACAGCAGCGGCCAAGCTAACGCGACAGCACCATGGCTGATCAAGCCCTACTGGAGCGAGACCAGTGGCCCAGCACATCGGCCAAGCATCTAGACCAGAACACCAGCATGACACTCACTGGTAGTAGGTCATTTGTACTTTCATGTTTTATATCTATTTGAGGTTGCCACACTGGCATTAGTGCCGGTGATATGCAACTTGCTTGCTGCTTGCAATAATTACACACGCCACCCTGGTCTTAAAGCGACCATAGCAACACTTGATTGACAACCCCACTGCCCCACCCCGGCTCCGCCTTCCTTTGAAATCCATAGTGAGCCCAACCCTCTCATGCCCTGCCCCTCCCAATATTCTCTGAGGGGGGGGGGGCAGAGAGTGAGTGGATGCTGCAATAATTCACCACTTCGTTGCTTTTTTGAGGGGGGGGGGGGGGAGGAGTACAAAACATTATTCTCACTTGCTTTATTTAATTATGCTTATTTGATCCATTTGAGAGAGGTTCTTACAATTTATATACAATTCAAATAGATTTTTCATTCGCAATTCCTAAAAAATTATGCTTTTGCTGATAGATACTTTGCAAATTATCTGTATACTGATATCACAAGTAAATCTGCAATGTAAAAATAATGAGATGATTCACATTTACTGACTGGCTTTTGCTGTGTGGTCTGTACAAAATATTTGGAGAAATGTTCTGCGTGTTGTGTGTTCTCAATGCTAAAAATGCAGCTTGCAAAACCGGAATGCTATGCACAGAGGGAGTAAGAAATATTGCTCAACATAATGCAATTCAATTCACAAGAGAGAGGGGAAGCGGAGTTGCAACTCCGAGTTTCACGTGGTCACAATCATCGGGCGATAAATTATTTGCCCAGTGTAAACAAGCAAACAAACATTGCACTCCACTCATCAACATCATGACATGACAGCAACAAGGCATCACGCGTCCGTGTGGCCATCGTCCGACATCTCTATGACGACGACGGCACGCTTCTTGTCCTTCTCGGACAATGGTCGACCGTGGTAAAGTGCACTCTCGGCAGTGGTCATTTCCCCGCTGCCGAAATTAGCCGCCTGTAGCACGTAACGACCGGTACCGACAATGGAACGCGGCAAGCTCATCTGCTCTCTCGGAATAATCTGGTTCAGTTCCTGGTTTCCCGTTGCCGTGGAGATATCGGCGTAATCCTCAGCTCTAGTATGTGAGAGCAGCTGTACAGTGGTGTTATTGCCGGAGGTCTGTTTAGACTTGCTACGCTTAGGCGGTGTCGGTTTCCAGCTGGCCGATGTGGCGGTGGCGGCAGTTGCATTGGCGCCGTACATTGTCTTCTTGCTAGGCGACGTAGGCCATGTGCCGTATTGACCAGCCACTGGCTCTAGACCGACAGTGGTGGTGGCCAGACCAGGCTCACAGTCGCCCACATATGCGGCGGTGGCCGTCGTTGACGACGCGTCTCGCTTCTTCAGCGTGGCCGTGCGCGTGACGCTGACCCGGTTGCCGTGGAAACTGATGGGATTGGCGTGCAGGTTGACGGGAGACACGGGCGAGGGCGGGGCTACGTGCACCACTGCGCCCATGGTAACCAGGGGGTTGGCGTACATCTCCAGTTCGTGAAGTTCGTCCTCTTCGGGCTGCTCGTCTGGCGATGGCCTGAAACAAACAAAGCGGAGGACAGTCGAGTTGAGATGATCAGTGATGCCATTGCGCACAGGCAGCACATTTGCCATGTCGTAACCCGTGGGGAAGCAACCTGGCAGTTTACCCCGAGCTTTGCGTTTCAACATTCTCACAGCCTAGTCAGGAATGCATGCATCAAGTTTGCACTCACACTTCAAAAATCCCTTTCTGGCTCCAATTACGGTACAGAAGTTCAACTGGATTAGTTTGAGTGCTCGGTTCACAAATCTGGTGTATTCTTATCAGTGTTGTAGTGCAGTATGTGTGCATGGGGTGTTTTGCTGTTGTCAAAACTTTGCTTTTTGTCGAAGCTCGTGCTGGATGACCTGACCATTGTATTACTACAAACGAATGGATAAAACGGAAATCTCTGGAGATAGTACACTGTTGGTGCCGGCAGCATCAGCCAGTACAATTCAATGCATACCGATATTCGATTGTACTTCCTTCTAACTTGATCCAGAGAAATGCCACGGATGATCCAACAGCATAAATTTAATGGCAACTGAGTACCAGATACAAACTATGTACTCATGTGCTTGACAGAGTAGACACTGATCACAGCAACACGCTTGCTACCCAGAGTGGAGCAGCCCGGGGTGAGTGAGGACGCTGTTACCCTGTAGCTGGGATATCCACCTCAGCTAACACATTCACCAAGACAGTCCAGCTCAATGAAATCCAGTCATGTCACTCAAATTTGCGCCTTCCACAATTTCGAAGCCCAGCGTTGTATTGGCAGGTCTATGGCTGCGTAACGCCCGGCGTATACTTGAGTGACTCGACTGGATTGCATTGAACAGTTCTGTACATGTAACTCATGGTGCAGCTCTCGAGGGAGTCATGATTTAAAGTCACGGGTCGGAATTCACTGACCAATACTCGCTGAATGAGTCTAACCTTGGGTTGCTTCGATTGGACATACGCCGATCTCCCGCATCACTGGCCCGGTCTGCCGCCACACGCTCCTTTTCTAGGTCGAGATTGCCATGATAGGTGGTCATCATCTTGTACACTCTACACACACATTGCACACATTACACACATTACACACATTACACACAGCACACAGTACACACAGCACACATCACACAGCAGATGCACCATGCCGTCATTTACAGCATCAATCCCTATAATTATTATATGACGGGCATATCACTCTGACCAGTAGTTAAGGTTCTGTCAATTCCTATTGATGGGGAAACACTGAACCATGTTTTGAGAATACCTCAAAGAAATGTTAAATTGGTACTACGGAATACATAATATTATTATCTTCAAGCACAGAACTTTTAGAATACATCACCTAGTGGATATTTGAGGGGGCTCTGTGGACAATACACAGCACCATGGACTAATAGCATGGGTATCATTTGCACATGGTCAGTGAGAAGGGTGGATGACAAAGCGAGGAAAACCCCAAATCTACTAGTCTCTTTGCACATTCCACCAACACTATACACGCGCACAGCCACACACATGCATGCACGCACACGTACACACACACACACACACACACACATACATACATACATACATACATACATACATACACACGCACAGATAAGCCCCTCACACAGCTGAAGAACGGTGACCAAAGCTCCTATCAACCAATGAGTATGCGAGTACATACCTCATGAACAATTGCTTCCACTTGGACAGCGAGTGACGATTGACTCCCCATGTTCCCATGGCAATGCCAATGGCAACTTGAGCAATGAATCCGATGAAGATGACACCAAGGTGAGGTTTATGCTCTACTGTACAAGATGTTTCATCCCCCGACACCAGTGCAGGCAGGTTGGCATCACCGGATATCGCTGCACGTGCTATTTCTGCTCCACGGCAACTGGACAGAACAAACAATACAGGAAGAATATAATATAGTGGCTACACACACAGAGAAGACGCATGGTATTGAATGGGGTGAGTGCAAGGTCCTCAAATCTCCACTTCCTGCCCCCTTCCAAGAACTGGATACCTCCCGCCAAGGTCTGTCTGACCTGTCGGGCCCCTACACGCATCGAGTCTACACTTGACACAACAGGACTTTCGCCATGGCCCTGCCTCTCCCTCCCTCCCCCCCCCCCCCTCTCTCTATCTCTTCCTCTGTCTTACCACTAATCGCATGCCAAGGACCTGTCAACCTCTGGAGCCGGACTTTGGCAAAAGCCACATTTGTTGCATCAACATACCTGACAAACAGATGAAAGCTCTCTATCCACGAGTCCTTGCTGACACTCTCGGTGACGTGGACGGCAATGTTCAGAAGATGGAACAAGAGAAGAAGGAAGCTGAACAAACCTGGAGGGAAATGACGGGGGCAAGAGGAGGGGAAACACACCACAGGTCAGTACGTGACACATCCCGATATACACACACAGACAGCTGCATGCACTAGACTAGGAGGGAGATATTTAAGACAGACAGACTGAGCAGGGCAGGGCAGGGCAGACATACTGGCTACAAGTATTGTACTGAAATCAGAGTTGAGGCCGATACGTCGCGATGGTTTATGATGTCGTTACGGTAGTCAGCCTATGGGCTAGTAATGGTGACAGTGAATAATTGCACCGACATCAAACTGGAGGATTTAATATTACGGTTAACTACTTTTGATCCTCCCCTACACACATAACACACATACACGCTGTGCCGCTTCCAGGTTGCTTTTGGCTGGGGACAGGAATCAAATTCAGTCGGTCAAAAGCAGTGCGCGATGTACAACAAGGCAAAAGACCAGACATCATTCACTGGATTGTGCACAGTTCCACACGCACATACATACTTTCACTGGTACGTACTGTGCATTGTGTGCATTGTGCACTGCAGTGCAAGTATGCAGCTCAACAGCGTATCTTGATATGCGCTGAAGTCGCTCCGCAGGTAACATTATGGTTCGACAGGAGGCGGGAGTTGGGAGACGTGAGGAGACCAATGGTACTTTTCAGTGCTCGCCACTCAGTGAATAAACATAAGTTAGAATGCCTTTGTGCATTTGCATACACAATTTGTGTGAGATGAGAGAGTAGCATTGCAATGAAAAGAACCATCTCCTAATGACGTACTCATTCACAGTTTACATCTACAGTCTTGGCCAAAGAAATACGACCTCATGAATATTATAGAACCGGGGACTATTCGGCCCTAGCATCACGCACACTGCTCTGCGCACTTGAGCTCGGCGCTACTTTATCCGTGGGGCGGTTTATCCGTGGGGTGGGATTTCTCTAATAAGAACCATACATGTACCGTTATACTGCTGTTGTAGTCATCGTGCATTATCAGATGTCTCCATTACCAGTGCTGCAAATCACACTGATACTATGGAGCCATGCACGCACAGTACAAACAACACACTGAAATGCACCAGCGAGTACCTATCTTTACGATGGTTTCCTTGATCAGCTTATTCGACTGGCCGCTCAAGAAGCTGCCGTTGGTTTGTTGA
This sequence comes from Sycon ciliatum, assembly GCF_964019385.1. Classification (NCBI taxonomy): domain Eukaryota; kingdom Metazoa; phylum Porifera; class Calcarea; order Leucosolenida; family Sycettidae; genus Sycon; species Sycon ciliatum. The sequence continues at coordinate 9,755,651 of NC_088648.1, read as the reverse complement.
CGCCGAAGACTTTCCAAGTACATAACACCTGCAGGAAACATTGCCCGAAAAGAACGTCTGCTGCCAACTACGACTAACGTGCATCGAAAAAGTAATCGTGTGATGAGAAAATGCACAAGACTAAGATCAGAAGCGTATCAGTCCGAACAAGCTTCCATTAAATGTGTTAAAACGACCCTTGAAGCGGATTTCTCAAACACCTAGAACCTCCCCGTTGCTCTGTATTCCAGACTCATCCTAGCCTAAACCGTTTCCCATTTTCATGTATTACAGTCTATGCACAGTTGAGTCACCGTGTATACATTGGTATGCCGTGCTTGTTAAAATAATATAATTCTAGCCTGTTCATTCTTCGGCGCACCGTTCTTCGGCGAGCGACAGTACTGTACAAGTGACAGCCTGAAAGTATGTAAAGTGGATGCATTTTGCAATTTTTCAACTCTTTTGCAATGGTGATCAGTGAGAAGATTACTTCTTGCCACGATGTCATACAGTTATTCATCACATGGTCGTACCTCTGGTTAAGAAGATAGCTCCGAGTAGGATAGTGACGCCTTCAGGTATGAGAAGGAGCATGATGCGAGCGTAGTTATTCTCACGGATCAGACTCAGGTGACATATGCGACCCAGCCACAGACCATCCAGCTACATAGTGGTGAACAGCAAACACACATCATACATGTAAAGCACACACCGTACATATACATGCCGTCTTGTCTACTTTGATTATCCATTGTGCCACACACAGTTTTGCCATGCTCAGTTCTATCATTCAGTTCTACTATTCAGTAACATCACAATCGTTTACATGTATATCACAGTTACCGTACGTATGGAAGATTCCGCTGAGTGACACTCTCGCTACGTTATATGTGTGCAACACAACACTCTGGCTAACGCTACACTCTGGCTACGCAACACTTGGCAACGGTAATATTGGGATTTTTCAAGAAATGCATCCATCGTAAGACTACCGCCAAAGAATCCCTAAGTCAGAGGAGGTCTTGACAACTACTCTGATATTGCCGACAGTGGTGAAGACTAGCGCACTACGTAGTCGGCAGCAGATACAGCAGTCAACATGGTGCAAAACTGGCATATGCATGGCACTGTTTGGTGGGAAAGCACAGCTCGGTATACTAGGAAAGGTGTGCGAGTACAAGAACAAGATCCTCCCAGTCGAACCATCTTGCAGGTTGTGAGAACGCATCATGCAAGCGCCTTCCTTTACGCATTCAGGACGTGCAATGTGTTTCATAGTTCCTTAGTTCCGGTTCTATTCCTTACTCTCTGGCTTTACATCTTCAATACTGTTGGGCAGAATACTGAGCGAGCATATCCGGACTGGGTTTTTTTCTGCAGGTCCTCTAGTTGGGTCATTTTGCAATTCTGATGCTAGTTGACAAGGCGGTGTTCAACACCAGTGAGCTTCATGAACACCATGTAGAGGCATCAAAGGAAAGTCACTTGCTTGGCCGTGTCGTGGCTTGTGAACCACGGTCAAAGCGATGCATTAGCCATTGGTAGTTCAGCCGTGTTTCGGTTCAAGAACGCCTCGCCTAGCAGCACATCCACTCTTCCTGATACGAGTGATATCGTGGTCAGGTACAACATGTCTGGTGACCGTTGCTAGGGTTACCGCCAATCAGGCACCCTTCTCAGCCTGCAACATTTCTCCATAACGCGGCCCGTTCAAGCAGGCTCTTATTACACGATACACCACACTGACACCGATCTCATGACCTTCCCAGTGCTTTTTCAAATGCCCCCCTTGGAAAAGAACTTTGGAAGAAAAAGAGGTCAAATTGAAAGCATGTAACGAGAGAGCTTGGAAGCTCAGGGCCCTACGCTATGCTTTTTTGCCTTGATGACCCAGGCAAAAAAAGCATTAACCTGGGATTCGAACCCGCACAATCGCCCTGCATGCATCCCCCGATACACTTCGCATACATACTAATTCTTCCAAGTTGCTTCACGTTATGATCTTGCATTTGAAAGCCCTATTTGAATATTGTGGCCAGCTGTTCGTGGCCAGCCGTCTTTGATGGTACGGTACGGGACAGGTACGGTCGAGGGTAATGCGACACCGTCTACCACCTTGATGGCCTAGGCAAAAAAGCATAGCCTAGGGATGTTATACATTTTTCAATTCTCCTATTTTTTTCAATGCATAACCTGGGATTCGAACCCACACAATCGCCCTACATGCATTACCCGATACACTTCGCATTCATACTAATTCTTCCAGTTGCTTCACGTTATGATCTTGCATTTGAAAGCCCTATTTGAATACTGTGGCCAGCTGTTTGTGACCAGCTGTCTTTGATGGTACGGTACGGTACGGGACAGATACGGGATAGCGCCAGACGGAAGTCCGTCCGCCACAAACAAACAAACACCAAATTAAAGCTGTGTGGACCTTGGCTAGCGCCAGACGTTACTGAAGTAACGTCTTCTGCATAGCTACAGGAACAAATATAATTAGGGCTGAAACGATCGTGGATTTTCAAGTATCGATTACTCTTTAGCTGAACGATCGAGTAATCAATTATAATCGTTAGCAAATAGAGTCATAATTCTGTCCAAACATTACTGTTTCCACAAACTATGCCTTCATAATACCAACAAATCTGAATTAGTGAAAGGGTAGCTCCGAAACATGGCAGTTTTGAAGTCAATTTAACCTCTGAACATGAACCATACCCCTGGCAACTGCATACGCCCAGCGGAAACTGATTCAAACTTCACAAAACGAGGGTTTACAGTAATTTCTTGACAAAAAATTAAAAAACGCAAAATAATCGTAATCGGTAATCTGAACGATTGCTCGATCGTTAGAGTTATCAAACGAGTACTCGATTATTCGGTATAATCGTTTCAGCCCTAAATATAATAAATAGATGTGTTATTGACCACCATGCTGCGGCACTACCAGCATCGATAACCGACATCTGCCAGCATTGCCCCAGTACTCGGTGGATAACACATACATGATGTACGTAGGTGGGAGTGCTGATCGGGCACATCAGTAACTTTTGGTGCCCGCTTGTACCACATTACAACTGGTTACAGACACAGAAGAAGGCTTGGTTGCATTGATACTTGAAATACTATAAATAAAATACTCAGTGCGCTCTGGATGAACACAGCATTCACGAAAGAAAATAATAAAGTCAAAATGTGACTCATTTCCTTCACTGTCCCGAAGACTATCTTCTGGTGTCAGAGGTGCTGTACCAGCACCCAAACAATTCGGCTGTTCAGAGTCCAGCAGGTTGCTTTCTCGCTGATCTACCAGATGATCCGAGCATTTATCAACCATGCTATTTCTCAGGCTATTAGAGAGGTTCCACACTACGTAAAGTAAAGTGACTAAGTAGTTGGGAGAAACCCGTGAATTCGCGAGTTTGCACTCCACCTACGGAAGGTTGTCTACGTAGAGTACGTAGGCTGGGCTCTGATAACGTAGGTGCTCCGTAAGTGATTTTGGGTACATATTTATGACTCTCTCCCATCCAACTCGACCCGGTTGTACACTGCCGCGCTCCAAATTGCTCCGTATGGCGGAACACAGATCCGCATGTAGTGTACATAAAGATTTTTCGTAGACTACATTTTTTTACTAACGTAATTACGTTATGCGGAACCTCTCTAATCTTGCCTAATCAAACCGTACATTGTTTTTGGGCCTCCAGCTGTGGCACAGTAAGCAAAAATATAGGAAACACAAGGCTGTATATTTCCTATTATGGTGATGAGATTGGACAGCATGACATACCCTAAAAGGTAAAGCCGGTGGTATACGCCCACTCGCAAATACACCTAGCCTCCATGTGCACTCCCATGCAGGAGAAGTCAACACTTCTTTTTAAAGATTGCACCCATGCCCATGCTTGGGCCTGGGCGTATGCATGCGCCCAGGCGCCCAGGCACGGGCACAATGTTTCAAAGTACAGAACGATACCTGGCTCACTGAGGCTGGGAAATGACATTGGACACCGTTTTTTTTTAGGAAGGGAGGGTTTCAATTACATGTTGCAATTGATGCCGGTTCCAAATAAAAGCTTTGTATACGTCCAGCAAATCTAGGCTGTTCTTCTATACGTCCAAGGCCTATACATGGTCCTTCATGGTAGCAAGAGTCCTTAACCCCAAGAGTGTGCAACTGGGGTCTGGCTGCTGTAGGCCCACTGCGCGGCGGAATTCCAACATTATGTCGTTCCGCTGAGGCACAGAGGCCAAAAACTTCGCAGTCTGCGGTGCTTGGAGCCAGGGAGTAGTACAAGCGCAACGAATGCGTACGTCATTGTTGACGTATTTTGGAATTCCACCGCGCGAATCTCCATGTACAGAGCTGCACACTCTTGGGATTATGGACTCTTGGTGGTAGTCAAAGAGAACTGAGACTGTGGCATGCGTTCTCTGAGTCTGAGATGTTCATGTGAATGCACGCCAACTCACTTGCATTGTGCCGAGAGCAGCACCAGTGAGCAGGGCGGGTAATGTCCACGCTATGATGTGGTGAGCCAGCAGCAGCTTGCGCGTGTCCGATGCTGATGGCATCTTGGGCTTGCCCAGGTGCAGGAAGGCAAAGTTCCAGGAGATGGCCAACAGCACAAACCTATCACACGGAGCACAACGATGAGAATGGAGAGCAGTGGGTTTCAAATCATGTAGAAGCCAGTGGATACTGGTGCTGGTGAAGACCGAGTCACAAGGCCAAGTTGACAGTATTCGTGCTTTACACGGGGTAGCTGGCTAACTTTCCTGATTTTTACGTGCAGGGGGTTATCGAGTGAAGTGCTCTCAGCATACTTTGAGAATCGGACCTTGGAACGTGACAAGGTATTGCTGCCTCTTCAGTTGGTGAAATAATGGCATTTTTTATAAAAATTAATTTACCTTCACGTCCACAAACACAAAGACGCACCACTACACATGTCAGGGGCGTCGGCAGGTCCGGCCAAAGCCGCACCGATAATTTCATCTTGTGACTTTTGAAGCAATCAAATATGCATGGGCTGTCTGGGCACAATTTCCCTAACATTTCCCGGGGGCAGGACCCCGTTGAGTTTGAACTCTGCACTGCCCTAAAAGTATTTATATTACAATGCTATCCCATTCCCAGCATGTGGCTCTTACCAGACATGAGCTGCCATCGTGAAGTAGAAGATGAACATGAAGCTGAGCACACACTTGAAGTCACCAACTTCACTGCAGAATTTTTTTCACAAAGAGAAGTCCAATTTCAGTCTCCACTCCCCGAGGATGCTACCACCCGGAGCAATTTAGCAGATACACTATACAGTACCAAATGATGGGGGAAGGGGCGACTGGTGGTAAATTGCCCAAAGCTCCATGGGACTACTGTGCTCCTGTTCAAATGGTGAAGTAAAAAGTAGAAGCTAGCGCCATACAACTTTACCAGCACCTTGCCACACGCTCCCAATCGACTGTGTGCTGCAAGGCTGGAGTATCCACAGGCCACGGAGCCAGCTCTTCAGGGTTGTCGGTACGCGCTCCATGGCTACAGGTTGCGGCTACAGGTTGCGGCTACAGGTTGGCTACAGGTTGGCTACAGGTTGGCTACAGGACCCCATGCGTACAGTATCATGTGAAGATGCCAAGACCTCTAGTCGGTTGAGCATGACAACCGCCACCAAGACCTCTAGTCGGTTGAGCATGACAACCGCCACCAAGACCTCTAGTCGGTTGAGCATGACAACCGCCACCAAGACCTCTAGTCGGTTGAGCATGACAACCGCTACCAGCACCATCTCACCCCATGCTAGCTCGCTTCATGTGCCTTCCGGGGAGTTGTATGTTTTGTAAAAAAATTGGATGCATTGCAAGTTCAAGCTCAATACGGATAATGGTGGGGATACCTACATACCAGCAATTTGCTACTGTCAGTAAACAGGTAACAAGCTGGTATGCAGGTGCTAATTCCCAACCTACCTTGGAGCATCAAATCTGAGAGTGCCGTCTTCGTAACAGATAATGTCATCACCCTCACTGTACGTCCAGATCCAGCCAATGGATGAGGCACACAGACAGATGTTGATGTTCAGCAGCAGTACAGCTGGAAACTGTCTGGAACGTGGATCCACAAGAGAGCTGATCTGCCAGATTAATAATGCAGTACCAAACACACGCAGCGCAGGAAACAGTGTATTTGATATATTGCCATCCTCATAAGCACGCACCAACACCACACACGTACGCACACGTACACACACACACACACACACACACACACACACACACTCAGACACTCAGACATGCCCATCGCGGAAGCGATGATAGTGAACAGCTATGTTAGACATAGCAACTTGTGCTAGGATTACACCATTCAACAGCTTGCAAGGCTGATGAATTGACCGCCACTAATTTTAGCCTGGTACCCACCATACAGCTGATTGAAGTGGCTTTTTCCAGCCAGTGAATCCATATTCATTGATCATTTTTTCCATTTTTTAATTTTTTTTCGACACACACACCACACCACATACTCCGGCATACACTGGCTGTTGGTAACCACCCAGGAGAAAGAAAGAAGAGCTAGGAGGATGAAAAAGACAAGAAAGACGTGTGCGACCATAATCGTCGGGAATTGAACCCGCAACCTCTCGATTGGAAATCGACTGCACACACCACTTCACCATACGGGACACACACGCACACGCTTGAGGTAACCAGTGTAGACAGCATGCTGATTTGATGAAAGTATATACCACACTACACTACCACACTGCCCCCCCCCCCCCCCAAACACACACACACATCCACACACAGACACAATACAAACTCACTTACCAGTGTAAAAGCAGTTAGCAGCAGTGAGATGGTGGCAAGTGCTATGATGGTGCGACTAAGCCTGTCATACTCATCCTCCTCATACCAAACAGAGTCATGACACGAAAGACCACAACCTGGCAGGAATGACACCTACGAAAAAAACAGGGCAGGGAAACTGGTCAATTAAAAGTGTGGGAGTAACAACCATGTCTTCAGAAGCACACAGATAAAACTAAGAATAAAGTTCAAAGTATTTCCAGGCATTTCACCCAGTGTTGACTGCACACACTTCACTCATCTCTTACTCCCAATTGAATGTGGGGCCCCCAGTCAGTGGAATCTGATGATCACCCTGTTTGGGCGCATTCCTGTCACTCAAGTTGAACCCTGGTGTGAAAGTTGAAGCCTGCAGGCATGGTGATCAGGTGACTGGTGTAGGCATGATCACGTGGCCGTATATTCAACCATATTCCATTGGGAATAAGGGCCATGTTCCATTGGGAATAAGGGCCATGTTCCATTGGGAATAAGGGCCGGACGCTGCAATCCTGCTCAGACCAAAACCAGTCGACTCAGCGTCCAAAAGACTAGAACATATGGGCCAATTGCGGTCATCCGTGCTTTTAGAAGAACGCAATGGCGCTTTTAGTGACATTTTGCGTACAAATCCCCATCTAGTAGGGCGCAGTCACCCAGTTTCGGTGGAAGTGCGCGAGTTCGGTTGGGAATAAAGGAGGAAGGGGGCGCCACAGCTTGCTCGCACCACGACCATTCGACTCAGCACCCCGGAGACTACAACTGGTGAAAAATTGATATTAATTTTAGGCTTTACTTCCCCTGTCATTTTTGTTGGCATGTCTCCGAGGGGTTCTGTCAAACTACCGAATAAGCCAACACTCGTAATTCAACAAAAAAATAGTCCGTGTGGCTCATACTACGGTGGTCAAATGAACCATGATATACAGGGTAGACGTCTGTATTTCGTGACAAAAATATCTGGATGCAGCTTATACCAGTTTATACTCAACACTCCTCTCGGTATCCAGTGTGGCTTATTCTCCGGAAAATAAGGTACTTTCCAAAAAGAATACAAAGCCATACTTGCGTCTGAGTGTGTGAGGTACGTACTGGTAGCATTACAGTCATAATTGAACATCTGAAGCGACAACTCTCTTCCACTGACTGCTTTAGACGCGTTGCAGAGTGGTGGCAAAATGCTACAAAGAACAAGTCACTCACCTGGTGTCTTGTGTCCTCGGTTGCGATGAACGGCGCGAAGCAAAGCGCTGCTCCTGCTCCACCACTCTGACGCTGCTGTACGGCCGTGGAAGCTCCGGGAAACCCGGTTGGAGTCGGTGCTGTCGCATGGCTACTCCAGTTCACAAGGGCGCTGCTCCAACTCGGAGGAGCTGCACCTGACGGCAAAATGGTGTTCATGACAAACAGCCAGGCGAACTGCACCCAGCAAGCGATGGGAAAACTGGAAATAATTCTAATGACACGGTCACTGAAACTTCCTTCAAACTTAGCGGTTACGTCTAGCTACTTATCGTAAGTAGCTAGCGGATGTCAAACGAACAGACTTGAGCAACAATGACCGGTAGTTTCTTGGCCTCGATTCAGTTCTTCCCTAGTTTCCGCCAGGCATACCATAATGCTTTTGTGTGGCATTCAAACACGCTAGAAATGCCTTTCGGAGAAACGCCTCCGCTCGATGCTCCTTTCCTGGTGTACTGACCAGGGTCCAGTAATCAAAGCCCAAGTCTAAAACCTGCATGCAATGCACAAATCACACCAAAAATATCAGCAAGCGACACACGTCCACATTCTGCTGCTATATCGACTGCAAAAAGAATGTCAATTCTCATCTTCAAGGCCGCTTCGTAGCCGGCGCGTGCAAACCACGCAACAAGCCTCTGTGCAACTACTTACCTGGGAAGTGCGCTGTACCGGAGACATCGACAGGAGCGTTCGCAGCAGGACTATCGGCACAACCGGACATTCTCTCCTCTCCCGGGCCTGCTGAACTAAAGTAGAGGGCACCCTGGTTGCATGCAGTCCTGCTGCGAACTAATGAGCACACTCTGTAGCTGTAGCGTGTTTCCGGAAGCCGCTCGACACGACAGTTGCCTTTATTCTTTATCCACGCAACCCTGTTCAAAGACGAAGCAAACAGCAGCGAAGCACTTCAAAACCATGTTCAAGTGCGCTATCGGGAGAAGAAGCTACAGAAACTGCCTCACTGCTTTATATCTTCCCTGAGCATTACGACTCCGACACTCATAGATCTACTCAAAGCTGAAAATAATGACGATGCTATCGGCTGGCACTTTGGCAGTCGCAAGTGTCCCCGTAAAAGAGCGCCCTTTGGACTTCTAGTTCTGGCGCTAGCTTGGCGTTCAAGGTGCGGACCGTCGCGCCTTTTCGTGCAGACTGTCTGTATCTACATCATACAGTGCTGGCAACTGAAATCCGGGTTTCAGTTGCCAGCGCTGTACTTCATAGTAGATCTACCGTACATGATGGTACACAAGTACAGACTACAGTGACAGTATAGTAGGTCGCACTTCGCTGGCGTGTAGATCCAACACTTTCACGCATCTGTCGTTAGCATCTGTCTGCTTGATGTTTTGTTTTTTTAGTATTACATACTAGCTGTGCGCAATGCATTATTAAATTTTATTATGGTGCATGTGCCCGCATTCTAAATTAATACTCTGACGTCCGGAAGGCTGCATGCCAACATTTGGGCGGAGTGGAAGGACTTGCCCTTACTGGCCTTAGCCTTAGATGTACAGACAAGAAAAAGGACCAAGGAACTACAAGTTACGCTATAATGTCCACTAACACCACCAGTTACTGAACTATCTGCTCATGCGATAACATTGCACGACACTGACCGACTGCTAGAGCTGTTGTCCAGTTAGTTGTAGAACGTCAGTATCGTCGGTCAGTGTCGTGCAATATGTTATCGCATGAGCTGATTGTTTAGTAATTGGTGGTGTTTAGTAGCGGACATTACAGCATAACTTGTAGTTCCTTAGTCCGTTTTCTTTTCAATAAACTTATCGCCTCCCCCTTCATTCTACGACTTATCAACGGATCACGAGACATTCCAGGACTTTAGTCACGTGACCCAGCTACATGTATGTAACTATTATATACCGGTAACCCAATACTAGTTCATAACTACTAACTAGTATTAGATAAACCTTGTTATAAAAAAGTTTCACGGTTCGCGTGGGACTCGGCTGGAAGCTGGGCTTTCCGCATCCGTAGGAACGCCACCATCCTTCAAGGATCAAGGCGCAGATGCAGACGACACGCGCATCACTTGTGCACAACCATGATCGACTCAACGATTCAAAATATTACGACCTGCTCGGTGTGGGACAAGTCCGTACATAGGTCAGACTCATAGCGCCCGGGAAATCCGTACATAGCGTCGTCTTCGTCCTTTCGCTGAACAATTGTGGTCAGACTTTCGATCTCCATTGCCGAAATACAGCCATCTGTGGCCATCGCTGAGGAGTTCACTAATAAAGGGTCTTGTTCACTGGCTTACTCACTGGCTTTGCACTGCCACTCGAACTCTGAGGCACTTTGACCACCTAAGATGAGGTAATCCTTTCTTTACAAATTGCCTCAATATTTTCTCACCTTTAGGGCAATGAAGTAATTTTTTTCCTCGTGACTAACTTCGACCGACCAAGTTGCCCTGTCCCAGTGATCTACAATACTTATATTGCACATTTGTGAAATATTGGACCTATCCAGATAAACGAAATGACTTATATTCGAAATTACATTTTCCAAAGTTTTCCTTCACAAATAGTCCCAATTTGTTCTCACCTTTAGGGCAATGAAGTAATTTTTTTCCTCGTGACTAACTTCGACAGACCAAGTTGCCCTGTCCCAGTGATCTACAATACTTATATTGCACATTTGTGAAATATTGGACCTATCCAGATAAACGTAATGACTTTTATTCGAAATTACATTTTCCAAAGTTTTCCTTCACAAATAGTCCCAATTTCTTCTCACCTTTAGGGCAATGAAGTCAATTTTTCTTCAGGACTAACATCGGCTAACAAAGTGGCGCTGTCCCAGTGATCTACAATACTTATAATCATTGCACATGTGAAATATTGGGAGTCACAGAGTGAGGAAATGGCCTAAATTGAAACTTGAACTGTTCTGCCAAGTTTTATGCAGTTAACGCAGGGCTGAGAACCCGCAAGAGCCATCCCGGATGATCTTGTGCGCCACCAACCGAACCTTCGGTGAATGTTCACAAGGTTAGAAGCTCGCACAGATAACACACATTGGATGCTAATAGTAATACAATGCACTCAGGAATGTGTGCAAATACGACAGAATTAATTCCAAATAAAGTCAACAATATCTGCCTCAACACAGTGCTATCAACCTTCCGTATTTTCCATATTTGTACGGAAAATCACTACTTCGTCCACGCTATGGATTTTGAGAAAAATGTACGGAAAATTGAACGGGATTGATCAGTATGTATAAGCATTGCAAGTGCAAGCTGAGCGATGAAAAGAAGAGAACCGAGTGGAAAGAAAACGCTGCAGTGGAGAGTCCTTAGAAAAGACTTAAAAAATATCAATAATATCGCTGCACGAGATCATCCTTATAAGTAATAACGTCAGCTGATCGTACTGTGGTTGATTCATACGGCGGTAAATACACACCTGCCTACACACGCTCTCTAAACTGAAAAGTTATTCTGGCACAGAGCTCTCCTTCCCGTCACCACCACCATCATCAGTTCGCGTCTGGCGCCTAGTCGATGCAGGGTGAGTGGTGTCCGACATAGCAGGCTAGTACATCAGGTAGCGTATGGCGCATAGCAGATGACACAGCAACAACATAGCTTGATTGCGACGTACCTTTCGTCCCGGCTGGACTCATCAGGCAATCTTCTTCTTAGATGTCTTCACAAGAAGCTCAGCTTTTTGACTCAGGAGAATGAAGTTGAAGACTCCACTGCAACTGCACTTATGGTTGGTTCATATGGTGGTAAATATACACCTGGCAATATGGGGGTAAATACTAGGTAGTAAATACACGCCTGCCCAGACACGCTCTCTAAACTGCAAAGTTATCCTGTTACAGAGCTCTCTTTCTCACCACCACCACCACCATCAGTTCGCGCCTGGCGCCTAGTCGATGCATGGTTAGCGGTATCCGACATAGCAGGCTGGCACATCAGGTAACGCATGGCACATAGAAGATGGCAACAACATAGCTTGATTGCGACGTACATTTCGTTCTCTCGGTGGTGCTGTAGCCTGAAAAAGGAAATAAGACAATGCATCCACATGACACAGACAAGTAATTACTGTTACAAATAATGCATACTGCCTGATAACAGAGAAAGAAAGTCAATGGTCACACAAGTTTTTGGTTGTCCCTGAAACGAAGATCGTTCCAGGGGGGGGGGGGGGGGGGGGGGGAGCTAAAATCTCAGTCGACTGACGCTATGCATACACATGTACATGCATGCGATTTTCGTCGTCCATTCATTTCGGAGGGTGGAGAGGAGGTCCGAGTACGAAATGAATGATGTTTTTTTCAGGGATGACTAATCACTTTTGCGATGACCCCTTATTGCATCAATTTATCGTCTGAACTGCGCAATTGAGTCCCACTTTTATTATGTTGGGTCCAGATTTCAAGACTCGTGAAGTTCGAGGCGAAAAGCAGGCCGATGAAGGGACGCCAGTAATTCAGTCTAGTCCGGTGTCATGGAGAGGGGCCGATGAACCGGCAACAAGAGAATTCAATACGCATGCTACTCTTCAGTTCATTGCTGGGGAAGACTACTCAAGGCCACGTCACTCTGGCAATTTAATGTACAAATCAGCAGCAACACTTGCAAACGTATTCCTACCAGCTGACCAGCAAGTTACCAGCCATCAGCTCTTCAAATAATTTCAACTTAACAAAGAGAGGAGATGGACAGATCGGAAAGTATCGTGGCAAGCTCAGGACAACACACGTCCGGCCCTATGTAACAACAGTGGAAAGTTCGTGCCATGGTATATTTTCGAAGGCATATCAAGAACCAGCTAATGTGGACTGGGAGTCCATTTGCATCGTCCGATCAGCTGCTACAAGTGCCGTGAGCCAATGGCAAACACGTTTGACAGAGACTACTACCTCTACTGAATGCAACTTTGGCATGGCAGAGATCTACAAGTACGTTATCTTATCTATCAATAGAGTTGGATCCTCGTATGACTATGTGAAGTGTGAGGTTGTACTGTACTGCAGACGCGTCTACGACCTGGTTGGAAATGTACGCAACAGTTCCCACCCTCTTGACCAGAGATCGCACACACCCTAGGGTTTTGATGGGTTTGTACGACTCCCAGCTCTTGACTTTTGTTGGGTGTACGAGACGCACGCACAGTTTTCTTAGGGTGAGTACTTTTTCATGTAGTACTGAATGCGGCAAGCAGGACTCGCCCATCCGCCCCTCCCCAAATGGATCTACTCGAATGGTTCCGGAGGTAGGGGTGCTCTGGCGGGATTTTACGACATACACAAGCGCGCACACACGCACACAATATACACACGCACGCACACACATACACACGAACGCACGCTATGTCGCACGTCTTGGGCATGGCTTCGTGAATACAAATAATAATTTAATGTTATAATTTATAGGATCCAAATGTTAGAGCAGCTTTACAAAACCTACCGTTCAATACCGGATCATCTTGTGACAGCTTCCTTGCAACACCCATGACTTGACCCCACTTCGTCTTGACGTCGGGAAATCGTTCACACCGGAGTTGGGACACGACTCATTGAAATCCAGGCCTATCTGCAGCTGGGAGCAGGACAGAGCTGATGGACGTCAGCAGCGGCTGTAGAACAACCATAAACGAGTCTTCTTTCTCCGCAGTCAGGCGGGACAGCAGCTTTGCAACGCAAGCTTCTTGCCTTCTGTGGGTCTTTAGCGGCTGGGATTCGGAACGCTCTGTAGAAACCATTGAACAAGTACTGCACTCTAACAACCCACAAGTATTTCTTCCAATTCATGATTATTCGCAACTTTTTATGCAGTACGTGCACCAGATCAGAAGCCGCTAAGTAGCAAGGTTGAAAGTTTCAAGACAAATTGAAAAATATAATATTATACATAGAAAATTAGAATTCAAACCATACCTGTGGCCCAAGCCAATATAGACTGAGCGTTCAAGCGAAGAGAACGTAGATCTACGTCAGCTGAGGTTTCCTTAGGATCAGGACACTTGCGAGCGATTGTACATCGTAGAGTGCGGTTGCATTTTTTTGAGCTGTGAACATGCCGTTGATCGACTATTCATATCCAAACGATAGCTACAAGCAAGGATCGGTAACCCCAAAGCAGGCCTTTGGGAAGCCATGCTTTGATCTCTACGTTGAGGAGGACGACACAGACTCTTGGTCTGCTGGTGACTCTACTGGAGAGGCGAACGTGTGTTCTGCGGGAAGAACCACACACCCTACGGAATGCGGTCGAGATGCAGGCAGCAAGTCGCCGGTAAGTGACTTAGAGGTTATCTCGCCTCCCGAAGACTCCATATTAGATGTCAATGGCCTGATCGAAAGCATCAAGACCGAAATAGTTGGGACAGTCAAGGCTGAATTGGCCGCCCTTCAGGAAGTTTTTTCAGGGATCTCCTCGGCAATCGTCAACATGCAAGGGGAACTCTCCATGATTAGAAAAGAGCAAGCTGACCTTGCACAAACGCATACGCCTATTAGTACGGTGCAATCAGATTCCCGTATATCTGCGCTGGAGGACAAGTGTAAGGAACAGGAAGCGCGCCTCAAGTCAGTAGAGCATAATATGCAACACATGTACACTGAACCGACCCCACTCAAAAAGGCTGGCGATACCGTATCCAAGCCGGGTGCACGTGGGCTGCAAATGCAGCAAGCCAACCAAGGGCGCCTCAAGTCAGTAGAGCATGTACAACACACTGCACCGACCCCATTCAAAAAGGCGGGCGATACCGTATCCAAGCCGGGTGCACATGGGCTGCAAATGCAGCAAGCCAACCACATGGATACGACTACAAGTTGTAGCACTTGCAGATCCACGACCCAGCAGCGCGTATGGGCATCAGTGCTCAATAGCTCCAGTGACAACGGAGCACTTCGGCCCTCCTCCAAGCCATCGGCCACTGCGCAGCCACCTATCCCACAGGAGCACCGCCAGCAAACTAACCAGCACCAACGACCCCAACAGCGACAACAACAACAACAACAACAACAACAACAACAACAACAACAACAACAACAACAACAACAACAACAACAACAGCGCCAGAAGCAGCAACAACAACAACAACAACAACAACAACAACAACAACAACAACAACAACAACAACAACAACAACAACAACAACAACAACAACAACAACAACAACAACAACAACAGCAGCAGCAGCAGCAGCAGCAGCCAAACGATGAGGAATGGACTGAGGTTACTAACCGCAATTTGAAAGGATCACTTGGCTCACTCCGAAAAGTATACTTTGTTGGTAACATTGACAGCAGCTGCACCGTGGATACCATAATAGCCCACTGCAAGCACAATGGTATCACACCAACAGCATGCCGCACCTTTCCCTCTCGTAAGCATATTGGTACAAAGGCTGCACGGCTTACGATCCGAGAGGACCAATGTGCACTGATCGAGAAGGATGGGTTCTGGCCAGCACCAATACACATTCGCCCGTGGGACTTTCGTGAAACAAACCAGAACACCTAAACCAATATGCGTACCTGTGCTGCTACCCGAAGAGCAAGAAGTCATCATTCCAGTAAGCCAACTCACCATATCTCACATTAATATATGTAGTCTCAGAAACAAGGTCCATCACATTCACCATCTCCTGCACCACCATAAGATCCACGTGCTATCAGTGAATGAAACCCACCTAAACAGCAGCATACCCGATTCTAGTGTTCATATACCAGGCTACGATCTATATCGCAAGGATAGAGATCTACATGGTGGAGGGGTATGCATTTATGTCCATTCTGCTATTCACTCTATCAGAATTCCCATCACTGAGCTAGGAGTGGAGTGTGTCTCTGTTCGTCTTCGCCTGTGTACCAAACCTAAGGCTATTGAGCTGGCTGTGTGCAGTATATATCGTCCACCGAGTGCAACTGTCGACTTCTGGAACCTGTGCAGTCAGCATCTTGACGTCATCAGCCGTAAATTTAGCGGGATTATTGTACTAGGGGACTTTAACACTGATGTGCTACAGCAATCATCAAATAACCACCATTACAAGCACCTGTCCAATCTGTGTGAGGAGTTTCACCTCCGCAATGTCGTGACTTCACCAACGCGACTTGCCAAGACATGTCTGGATCTAATACTCGTTTATGCTGCCGCACCACATGTTAAGACAACTGTAGTATCTGTAGACGGCGTGAGCGACCATGATCTCGTTCTGACTAACTTCTCCTACAAAGCCACGCAGCAAGCTAACTCAAACCGCTCCCACATGCAATTGACCCCGCTACACTCTGTGATGATATCGACAGCACTCTGGAGCCTCTCCCCAAGTCAGCTGATGTCAATGCACAAGTCACCCAGCTTTCACACTGTATTACTCGAGTTTTAGACAAACATTCACCGATCTGCCCCGTGGTCTCACCAGCTTTCAGTAAACCGAAGCCTCAGCCATGGGTGACACCTCAGTTGAAACACCTCCTCCAGCAACGAATCCACCTACATAGAAAAGTACGCACTCACCCGTCAGATCAACAGCTTCTGCAGAGGTATCGTGCAATACGGCGAGAAGGCACTCTCCTCAACAGGCAGCTGAAGTCACCGTATTACATCAGAGAGTTCAAAAATCGTCGCCACGACCCACGAGGCCAATGGGCCATTATCAATAGCTTGTCTGGTAGAACAGCAGTGAGGGCTGCCCCAGCAGCCACACTCGCCGATCTGACAACTACCTTCGCCGAGATCGTCCATGACCCTGCCAGACCAGTCGAGCTGCCCCTACCCGTTGCAGACCCCAATAGCACTACTCTTTTGGAGTTTGATACCGTCAGCGTCGATACCATCTCCAAATTGCTTGAATCTCTGGTATCCAACAAAGCCACCGGCTCCGATGATATTCCGCCCTGCATCCTGAAATCCTGCAGAGATTCAGTCTCGTATCCGTTAACTGTTATCGTCAACCAGTCTCTTCGCTCTGGCATCTTTCCTGCTGCCTACAAACATGCCCATGTCTGCCCTGTTTACAAATCTGGTGATAAGACCTCAGCCACCAACTACAGGCCAATCTCACTGTTGCCTATCGCGGCCAAGATCCTAGAGGTTGTCCACAAGCAAGTCACTTCGTATTTCACCCAGAATCCAGACCTGTCAGCCATACCAGCTGAACAATTTGCGTACCGCTCACACCATAGCTGTGAGGATGCCCTGACACTTTGCATAGACAGATGGAACAGAGCACTTGACAACGGTGACCAATGCGGAGTAGTCTTTGCGGATATGAGCAAGGCGTTTGACCGTGTGCAGCACACAGGTCTGCTGGGAGAGCTAGCCACCACTGGCTTAGGCGGCACTGTCCTCAAGTGGTTCTCAGACTATCTCACGAACCGCAGCCAGCAGGTTACTGTCAATGGTGAGAAGGGTGACACCAAACCCTGTACAAGAGGGGTCCCCCAGGGGTCTGTTCTTGGGCCTTTGCTTTTCTGCGTCTACATTCGCCGGGTACCCGATATATTTCACCAGAGTGTCGTGCAGCTGTACGCTGATGATATTGCGTTCTACGTATTCGGCTCTGATGTGGCTACAATTATGCTACGCTTGCAGGATAGTATGCGGTTGCTAGAGCAATACCTTGATGAGAAAGGCCTTCTGCTCAACCCCACTAAAACACAGTTCATGTTGATACGGCGTCCTGCCCTGCCTGCACTGAGCCCAGCCCTGTACCTGACCTGTAAAGGTATTGTCATTTCCCCTGTCTCTACTGTGAAATACCTCGGTATACTAATCGATGAGCATCTAACGTTCCGCCCACAAGTAGAAAAGGTGTGTTCAGTGGTCTTCGCTAAACTAGCCTGTTTTGCTCATGGCCGTCGCAATTTATCAGCTACAGCTCGGAGAACTTTCTTCTTGTCAATTATACAGTCTACTCTAGAATATGCAAGTAATGCGTATGTGCACTGTTTGAAAACTACCCTATATAACAGGCTTGTAACGGTCAGCCATATTGCGATGAAGAAGGCATTTGGTTTAGATAGAATGACCCCAACTGCATTAGTTTTACAACGGTGTCATCTGTATTCGTTTGAGCAACGAGTTAAAGGGGAAGTTAAGGCAAAAATCAAAATTTCACCAGTTGTAGTCTTCGGGGTGCTGAGTCGAATGGTCGTGGTCCGAGGAAGCTGAGACGCTCCCTTCCTACTTGAATCCCAATCGAACTCGCGCACTTCCACCGAAACTGGGTGACTGCGCCCTACGAGATGGGGATTTGTATGCAAAATGTCACTAAAAGCGCCATTTCGTTCTTATAAAAGCACGGATGACCCGCGATTGGCCCATATGTTGTAGTCTTTTGGACGCTGAGTCGACTGGTTTTGGTCCGAAAAGGCTGCGATGTAGCGTTCCTCCTTTATTCCCAATCGAACATGGTTGAACAAGCGGTCACGTGCTCCTGCGTACACCAGTCACCTGGTCACCGTGCCTGCAGGGTACAACTTACTAGCCTGTTTGACCTTTTTTGGGTGCACTCCTGTCACT
The DNA here is from genome assembly GCF_964019385.1 of Sycon ciliatum. Lineage (NCBI taxonomy): Eukaryota > Metazoa > Porifera > Calcarea > Leucosolenida > Sycettidae > Sycon > Sycon ciliatum. The sequence continues at coordinate 9,737,050 of NC_088648.1, read as the reverse complement.
CGAGTTGAACTCGAGTTGAACCTTGGTGTGAAATTTGTCGCCTGCTGGCGTGGTGACCAGGTGATTTGGGCACCCAGGAGCACGTGACCGCTTGTTCAACCATGTTCGATTGGGAATAAAGGAGGAACGCTGCATCGCAGCCTTTTCGGACCAAAACCAGTCGACTCAGCGTCCAAAAGACTACAAGATATGGGCCAATCGCGGTCATCCGTGCTTTTATAAGAACGAAATGGCGCTTTTAGTGACATTTTGCATACAAATCCCCATCTAGTAGGGCGCAGTCACCCAGTTTCGGTGGAAGTGCGCGAGTTCGATTGGGATTCAAGTAGGAAGGGAGCGTCTCAGCTTTCTCGGACCAAGACCATTCGACTCAGCACCCCGAAGACTACAACTGGTGAAATTTTAATTTTTGCCTTAACTTCCCCTTTAATTTGAAACTATACGTTTTGGTCTATCGCTGCTTGTCATCAATTACTAGCCCCCTCCACACAGTCACTGTTTCTCCTGCGTTCAGTTGGCCCGCACACAAATGCTCGTACTCGTGGCCAGGATACAGCTGCCTTAGTATTACCTACTGTACATATTGGGTATGGACTGCGCTCAGTTTCTTTTCTGGCGGCAGGTCGGTGGAACACTCTTCCTCCAAACTGTCGTCAGGCACAATCTGCTGGTACTTTTGCTCACCTCACAAAGATTCACCTAGGGTTCCCTGTAACAAGGCCATGCCTGTTGGGACTCCCCTAGTCAAATAATAAATACTACTACTACTACTACTAGGAGGTGATTCTTGACCCGGATCTGGATCGCGATCAGCAGCACTCTCTGCCTCAATCACGATCACCAAATGCAACTAATTACTTGGAAAAGTAGTTCATTCTTCTTCTTCTTTTCGAGCTACGATTTCCCACGATCCTATCGATCCTGCACGAGTCCGTTCCCCAGTTACAGGCCAAGGAGTGCACTCCCAAAGTCCCATGGCATATTCTTAATTAAAGTACGCGGAGTAGTTGGTTTATAACTCAGGGCACGCACCGGGGATATCTGAGGGAAAAGTGGGAGAAAGTGCCGCGAGTCAATCATGGTCGGCCCGGAAGGCCTCGTGTCGCCTCCCGGGTCTATACGACTCCCTGATTCGAAGCCATTTTTGCCACAAAGCAGGAGCAAAATGGAGCAAAATATCGGAAACGAAAGGCAATGCCAAGCAAAATATGGAAAGTGCTAGGGCAACATTTGCCGGCAAAATATCGAAGCGCCCCGAGCAAATTTGGGCTAGGCCTACTAGGCAGTAGATCTACGGCAGTAGAGATTGCAAATCGCGCAGATGCTGAGCTGTTTCCCGATCTGTATACAGCCGTGTTCATGAGAATACTTGATGGTAAGAGACCAAGTGATAGTTGAATTTTGTAAGCTGTGGAATCGGCTGCAAAGTTTGCCATGCCCGGGTCAGACTGTGCTTGTTGTGCGAGTAGCGGTACGCGAGGAAAACTGTTGAAATGTCTTCACTCGATGTGTGTGCAATGCCTGGAGAAGCATATCAACGATGATATTTCAGTACAATGTCCTGACTGTGGCACGATTACTCCACCACCACCATTGGCTGGTGTTCCTTTGTTGCAGTACCTGCCAGACAGTGATGTGTTGCACAGCGAAGCAGGTGAGGCTACTGCCACAGTGCAAAAGAAACTGTGTGAGGATTGTGTTGAAGATACGGTAGCAGTGGCTCTTTGTATGGATTGCAGTGACAGTTTCTGTGCAATGCATGCCGAAGTTCACCCAACTTTCCGCCGGACTTACAAACACAACGTGTTGCCACTCAGTGAGGCTGGTACACCTGCTCCCGACGCACTAAGGCCCACTGCGGGTGCAAAGTGTCCACTTCATCCATCTTCTGAGCGATCACACTTCTGCATGGTTTGTCGAAAGATGCTCTGTGACAAATGCCTTGCAGCGTCTACTCGCCATGACCAGCATCGCAAGGATTTGCTACCCATTGAGCAAGCTGTCTCCACAATCAGAGACTCTCTCATTGCAAAGATGACCGCTTCTTTCTCTGGCGAAGAAAGTCAACTGGAGGATGCATTGGCTGCAACAGACAAGGCACTCTCGCAGCTGCATGACCAAACTAAAGCTGTATCCTCGCAAGTCAATGACTTCTTCACTCAGTTGAAGAAAGTCATTGATCTGCGAGAGCAGCAATTGCTGGGTGAGCTTGACCAACTGCAATTACCGCAGTGTGTACATTTGCAAGAGCGAAAGCAACGCATCCTATCCACCTTATCAACTGGCCAGCGAGTCAAACATCTCACCAAGTATTGCCAGTCTGACAGTAACTTCTTGAAGATGTGCGGCTGGCTGGAAGACGCCACACATGACGTCATGGATGCAGCTGAAGCGGAAGTGAAGCCATTCCAGCCAGTTACTCTACAATTCACGGCTGATGGCAACGGCGAGTCCAACACAGCTATCTCCAAGGCCGGTTCCGTCTGGATCGCCGACATAGTGTCCTCTGAAAAGAGCACTGTCACAATTCCGGCTAAGGTGGACGAAGGACAAGATCTCCGTATCTCCATTGACCTGAGAAACCAACGTGGTGACGCGCTGACTGCAACAGACAAACATCTGAACAGTGTGAAAGTGGAAGCGACGACGGGGGAGAATGACATCACAATCTGTCCGATTGTCAAGGCAACATACGGGGAAACCTCCTCCAGCCCAGTATTCGCTGTATTCAAAACAGGCGGCGTAAAGAAGGGACAAGTCAAAGTGTCTGTCACAACTGACACTGGCCACATCCGAGGAAGTCCTGCAGTCTCGACTGTCGATGATGTATTGCAGTTTGACCCAGACCGATGTCACACCGGTCTGGTTCTGTCAAACAATGGCAGAACGGTTAGACATCCTGGTGGAGAATGGAGCGACAGAGCTGTGTATGGCACAACACGATGGAGCACGGGGAAACACGAAATATCTGTCCGTCTGGATACGCTTGCGCAACGTTCTGGGTTCACTAACTACATGCTAGGCATGTGCAATGAGAAGGAGCCAGAGCTGGGCGGCTGGTATTCAAACCTAGCATGGAACAGCGATGATACTTCTGACGGCTCTTTGGGTCAGCCGTGGCAAACCGGTGATGTGATCCACATGTCATTGGATTGTGATAATCACACGTTAGTCGCTTGTCATGAGCGTACCGGAGCAGTGGGCACAAAGAGCAATGCTACTGGCGAGATCTATCTATACCTCTACACGTTCTGTCCCGAAGATCAAGCTACTATTCTGTAAACTTTACACACAGGAGAGTGAGGGAGAGGGGGGGGGGGGGCTGTGGTGTAACTCCGAGTTTCATGTAGTCACGATCATCAGGCAACTTTAAAAAAAAAAAAATTATCGTATCCGTTCCCGAAGGGAACTCACGACGGCCGCTAACACCCGATAAACCCTAGCGGCAACTGTAATACTGTACAAATTTAAATAGGTATTCGTTTCGCCGTTAGAACATTTGATAACGCTGGTGAACTTGACTGTCGGAACATGATTTCTATTTTCTTTTTAGTGGCCCGAAAAGCCTCGTTTTACTAGGCTTACATACTTTTTAAATCCATCTTTCTGGCCACCCCTTTCTTACAGCTCTTTAGTATAGCCATCCCAATCTGCCGATTTTCTGCCAGCGTTCTCCACCGAGCGCTGTAGACATACATGTACATGTAATTTTGTAATCTTATGGTATACCGTGTATGTAGTGCTGTGTTACTATACAACGACTGTTCATAAGTCCGAGGGACTGGGAAACTGGGAAAAAGACTGCAGTGAAAATAATTGACTGTCACCACCAGGACTCGAATCAGGAACCTTCACTATAAAGTTAGTATACAGTCATGTAAGTCATTATACTCTATACTATAGCCAGCCATGCTCACCACTGAATTACATAAACATGTATGGTGTGGCTGGTTAGTGTTATCCAAGCAGGGACTGTTATGTTCACCGTTAATTCTCTTCACGACTTCAGACTTCCAAACTCACACCGCCAGTGAAGCTACACATACTAACTGTATTGCATTTCCATTCATTGTGTTCATTATGTTCATCATGCCTGTAATAATTATACTACATGTAATAGGCTTTCACCACACATACAAGAGGCTTGATTAGTTCACATAACCATAATAACAGGCTTGAGCAAGTACATGTAACATTGTAAGTTGAGGGACGCAGCAATGATTGTTTGATTGCTCAGTACAGTACTCTGTGGCTGTGTAAGATACTCATACATATTATTAGCTGGTGACGTGTTTCGAGTAGCCAGCACGAATGTTGCGGGGGTTGATAGAAAGGTGCGAGGTTTCTGGACCAGGGCCCAGAAGGGCCATGCCTAATAAGCGCGGCTGCAGCTGTGTGTGCGTGTGTGGACAACAAAGGGTGAGTGCGTATTATTTGAAGAGTGTGTGAGTGCTACACTCTCACACTCTTCAAATAAGTTCGCATCGCGCGCCTCCGTCGCAAATCGCGTCGCATCGCCCATCGCATCGCAAAAAATAGCAAAAATAATCACGGGAACTCTCTTCGCGTTCCCGTATATGTACTGGGAATTTCCCCTTCCATATTTGGCAGTGTTGTGCCTACACTCGACTGACATGATAGCCAGCAGATCCGTACGCATTGATTCTTCTTTGCGTGTGCCACAACGTTTAATCATTTACGCTATTAGAAATCTCCAGAAACGGCAGGGTCCTATGATAGCATGACTTATGCTGACCTTTCATACAAACTTCCAGTCAACTGCCCCATCATGCAGGTGGTTTATATTGGGCATATAAGCCGGACCCCAAACACGCGAAGCCGTAGACTCTAACACAAACTCTAACACAGACACAGACTCATCCCGGCCATCACGGGTCAAGCTCCACCTAACACCTGTTCGCTCCCTACTCTCTCTGCCTTGCCGCCTTGGGGGACTGCATGGATATGGCAAAACCCTGTTCAATGGCCGAGCTGTACACCTCGTCCAGAAGGTTCATGACTAGCCTTGTGTCTCGCCTGCTGGAGCAGGAGTCGTCTCTTGGCGGCTCTCTGACCCAGCTCCGGACGGTCAAGGCGACGGTTGGTGCCGAGAAGCGGAGCGCAGTCAAGTCTATGGCTGACGCCCTTCGCTCGCATCACCGGGAGCTGTCCCCTGTTTTCGACCTTGTTGTTGTTGTTGTTGTTGTTGTTGTTGTTGTTGTTGTTGTTGTTGTTGTTGTTGTTGTTGTTGTTGTTGTTGTTGTTGTTGTTGGTGGTGGTGGTGTTGTTGTTGTTGTTGTTGTTATTGTTGTTGTTGTTGTTGTTGTTGTTGTTGTTGTTGTTGTTGTTGTTGTTGTTGTTGTTGTTGTTGTTGTTGTTGTTGTTGTTTGTGTGTTTATTTTAATTCGCCAACCAAACGGGCAGATCTGCCCAATGAAAAGGTGGCGAATGCAGATAGAAAGCAGCGATGTAGTATCCCGGACTGTCAGTGATCACACAGCCAAGTCTCTACCAGTAGTTACAGGAACATTCTGTAGTATCCCGGACTGTCAGTGATCACACAGCCAAGTCTCTACCAGTAGTTACAGGAACATTCTAGCTAAGTGCTTCTCACGCGCAACCACTTAGGACTAGATAGCCCTGCTTGCAAGACCGGTACGGCCGCATGACCTATTGCGTTCATGCTGTACTAATACATTACATTGATTCCTGTATAGTCTGTTCCCCATCACTGACCCTCTTGATCCCTTGCGAGATTCTAGGCATCCAACAGCTTTCTTCCCCGAATCCATGTTATTGTTCAGCCCTAGCTCACACACATTCAAATGGCTTTTCCTTAGATCTTTCAACAGTTGTCTTCCTAGTAATCTTTTGCCCTCACTCCCAGCTGCTCTGTCCCTCTGGCCTATATAACCCGCTGATTCTTCTCAGTTCTGTGTGGAATTATGAAGTGAAGAGTCTAAGCCCAAGAGCTTGTTTTCCTCCCGCTAGTGCTGTCAGCCTGTATCACTTTCTGTTGTAAGCCCAAAGTGCCTCAGACACGAGCAGGCTGGCAGACACTACAGCAATAATTATTAATGAAATTTGGGGAGGGATGTAATACCGTAAGGATAGAGGTGGAGAGAAACTAGGCTAGCTGATCATCAAACGGGACGTTTGGTACTCTAGCCTAGGTACTAAGGGTGTGCGGGATCATGCTGGCGCGGAACTGGCGGAGCGTGGAGATGGCACGTAATAACTAGATTGCTGGGTAAAGGTGTTCCACAGCTGTGCTGGATGTTGCGGCTAGTGGTGTGTGGGGTGGCCGATTAGAGCGCATCTTTATTGATGTACGGGTGTTCAATCCTTTTGATTCTTCGAATCGTGCCACCTCCCTCGCTGCTAGCTACAGACGCCATGAACAGGAAAAGCACGAAGAGCGAGTACCCGAAGTCGAGCATGCCTCCTTCGTGCCCGTTGTGCTTTCTGCCTCTGGTGGCTATGGCAAGCATGCCAATGCGCTTTTCTCGCGGATCGCCTCTCTCCTGGCTGAGAAGAGCAAGGAGCAAGGAGCCATACGCGCAGAATATCTCCTTGCTGCGCTGCCGCCTTGGGTTTGCCCTGGTGCGTTGTGGTGCCATGTGCCTGCATGGCTCAAGGAGCATATTTGCTCCTGCCGTGCCCGAGTCCCCTGCAATGCTAGTAGTGACGGAGGCACGCATCCAGTGAACCTGCAGTGATCCTACTGAGTCTGTATAATCATTACTATTATCTGATGATTCGTTTTATGTAATTGTGTTGATGCTTTGCCCGTACAAGAGGCTCAATGAGTTCATTCCTAAAAAAGAAAACCCAGACACCTCCTCTCTACGTGATTTCTCCACGTTTCACGCAGAACCTCTCAAGTACAACTGACGTCTTGCGACGCGACATGTGACTTGCGACGCCTGCGACGAGCTAGCTTCTACAGCAACACACGGCCAGCTAGCTTAGCTAGCTAGCTAGCTATATAAGTCCATGGGAGTCTGTACTCCATTTGTGCATGTCGCGTGTCGCATGTCGCAAAAGTTGAACTTTCTTTTGTTACTTCTGCGACAGGTGCCTTGCCGGGCACAGTATCGTACTCGACAGTTCGCGACAGGTAGTTTCTTCAACTTTCTTGTCGCAACTGTCGCAAATCGCGTGTCGCGTAGCAGAAAAGTATTGTGAATCGCTCCGGCGAGTGCAGTACCAAACGGAGAAGGTACAACTTACTACAAGAATATTTAACAATACTGGCCCTCAGACTAGTATGCGCATTATCATCTCACACGTACACTGTGCATGTGACTGATCGTTGACTGCATGCCATGCCCTGGCCTGGCAAAGGCAACCAGTACGTCATCTAGTGCCAGTATATATATCGGCAGTAGAGTTAGAAAATCGCGCAGATGCCGTGCTGCTTCCCGGTCTGTTATTCGCGTGTTCATGAGAATACTAAGTCTTGATGGTAAGACCAGGACCTAGTGATCGTTGAATACTGCAAGTAAGTAACTAGTTGTTGAATCCGTTGTAAAGTTTGCCATGCCTAGGTCAGACTGTGTTTGTTGTGGGAGTAGCGGTACGCGAGGAAAACTGTTGAAATGTCTTCACTCGATTTGTGTGGAATGTCTGGAGAAGCATACCGGCGATGATAGTTCAGTAGGATGTCCTGACTGTGGCGCGATCACTCCACCACCATTGGCTGGTGTTCCTTTGTTGCAGTACCTTCCAGACAGTGATGTGTTGTCCTGCGATGCAGGTGAGGCTACTTCCGCAGTGCAAAGGAACTGTGTGATGAATGTGCTGAGGATACTGCAGCAGTGGCTATTTGTATGGATTGCAGCGACAGTCTCTGTGGCGTGCATGCCGAAGCACATCCTGCATCTCGCCGGACTTACAAACACAAGGTTGTACCACTCAGTTCATCTACTCCCCACGTACTAAGGTCCACTGCGGGTGCAAAGTGTCCGCTGCATCCGTCTTCTGACCAATCACACTTCTGCATGGTTTGTCGAAAGATCCTCTGTGACAAATGCCTTGCAGCATCAAGTCGCCATGACCAGCATCGCCAAGATTTGCTACCCATTCAGCAAGCTGTTTCCAAAATCAGAGACTCTCTTATTGCAAAGATGACCGCCTCTTTCTCTGGCGAAGAAAGTCAACTGGAGGATGCATTGGCTGCAACAGACAAGGCACTCTCGCAGCTGCATGACCAAACTGAAGCTGTATCCTCGCAAGTCAATGACTTCTTCACTCAGTTGAAGAAAGTCATTGATAAGCGAGAGCAGCAATTGCTGGATAAGCTTGACCAACTGCAATTACCGCAGTGCGTGCAGTTGCAAGAGCGAAAGCAACGCATCCTATCCAGCTTATCAACTGGCCAGCGAGTCAAACATCTCACCGAGTATTGCCAGTCTGACAGCAACTTCTTGAAGATGTGCGGCTGGCTGGAAGACGCCACACGTGACGTCATGGATGCAGCTGAATCAGAAGTGAAGCCATTCCAGCCAGTTACTCTACAATTCACGGCTGATGGCAACGACGAGTCCAACACAGCTATATGCATCTCCAAGGCCGCTTCCATCTGGATCGCCGACACAGTGTCCTCTGAAAAGAGCACCGCGACTATTCCGGGAAACGTGGACGAAGGACAAGATCTCCGTATCTCCATTGACCTCAGGAACCAACGTGGTGACGCGCTGACTGCAACAGACAAACATCTGAACAGTGTGAAAGTGGAAGTGACGACGGGGGAGAATGACACCATAATCTGTCCGGTTGCCAAGGCAACATACGCAAAAACCTCCTCCAGCAGAGTATTCGCTGTATTCAAGACAGGCGGCGGAAAGAAGGGAAAAGTCAAAGTGTCTGTCACAACTGACACTGGCCACATCCAGGGTAGTCCTGCAGTCACGACTGTTGATGATGTAGTGCAGTTCGACCCCAAACAATGTAACGCTGGCCTGGTTCTGTCTAACAATGGCAGAACGGTCACACATGCTGCTGCACAACAGAGGGACAGAGCTGTATATGGCACAACACGATGGACCACGGGCACCACACAAAATATCTGTCCGTCTGGATATGTTTGGTCGTACACCTCGTGCTGAGTACATTCACTACGCGCTAGGCATGTGCAATGAGAAGGAGCCGCAGCTTTCAGTCTTCTATCCAAACCTGGCTTGGACCAGTTGTAGTGCTTCTAATGGCTCTTTGGGCCAGCCGTGGCAACCCGGTGATGTGATCCACATGTCCTTGGATTGTGATAATCACACGTTAGTCGCTCGTCATGCGCGTACCGGAGTAGTGAACGTGAAGACCCATGTTACTGGCGAAATTCGTCTATACCTTCTCACGACCTGTCCTCAAGATCAAGTTACTATCCTGTAATGTGTAATATGTACATAATAATCATACGTATTGCCTTCTGAACACTTGTTAACACTGCTGAACTGGAGTACTGGACTGTTGGCACATGATTTCCCGTTTCTTTGCACCGGACTGGAATGGTCTCTTTTTCCTAGGTTTGGTTATTTTCAAAAATCCCTCTTTCTGCCCACCCCATTCCTTCACCACCATTGAATGATCTGCGTTCGTGTACGTAGTAACAATCTCACAGCGAAACAGTTGTACACATTCTATGATGTTTTCATGCGCATGGTAGAACATTCCTAGCGACATTGTATGTACATGGTTGGTTGGTTGGTTTTTATTTCACTTCGCACATTCAAACGGGATGACGACCCAATAAAATGACGGCGAAGGCTTAGCCTAGAAGTGGCTATGGAAGAACATAGTAAAAGCTATGGAAGCACATAGTAAAAGAATAGGATACTAATAACTGCGGGTAAACGGGGGGAGAGAGAGAATACGATGAACTGCAGCCGGAGGGAGAGCAGAGCGATCATCAGCAACTCGAACTACTCCCTACAGGCGTATGGTACACATGCATGCTTAAACTCAGGTAGCCGGGTAATTGTGCGGACCTCACCAGGGAGAGCGTTCCACAGCAGAGCACCAGCAACAGAAAATCTCCGCTGATCGCGGCGGCTACGGTTTGCCTGGCTTAGTAGGCCATTTGACTGCTGATGGCGGGTAGGGGTGCCTTGTGCCGGGGTCAGAAGCTGGGCGAGCACAGGGCTGGTGCGGGCGTGGATGCACCGCCAGATGGTGATCAATATTTTCTGCCTGTAGAGCTCGCTGACACGGTACAGGGAGTGAGCAGTGAGCAGCGGCTGCATGGCTGTCCGGGGCTGGTTGCCATCGATACAGCGGATGGCTCTGTTTTGCAGTCGTTTCAGTTGACCCTCTCGCATTGCGGCTGGAAAACAGCAGGAGCCATAAAGCAGGTCGGGCATTATGACCGCCTTCACATGTATGTATGTATGTATATTTTTATTTGAATTCGCAAGTACACACGGGCTACAAGCCCAATTACATGGAAGCGAATGCCATAATGAGGCCAATTAAGAAAAAATAGGTGGAGGAAGGAGGAGGACGGTAGCAAAGCACAGGGAGGACAACTCAGGACCAAAATCAACAATTGCACAAATGTGAGAGCACCTGAGACCGAGAGACATACACCTGACGAGAGCGTCTTGATAGGCTTCGGAGTGCCCGCCACAAGGCGCCAATTTTCTTGGCAACCTTGGTGACCACATAGTTTACATGGGTGTCCCAATCTAGGCGATTGTCAAGGTGAACGCCGAGGTAGCGCGCAGAAGACGCTGAGGGGAGGAGACAGTCGCCGCTTTTGACTGTTACTTCCTGTACATGCTGCTGGGGAGAGATAGTCAGAACCTGGCTCTTGGTGGCGTTCAAGATGAGGCCTCGGGACTTCAGCCAACCGGCCAGAGCAGTTGCCGCTGTGGTGAGGGTTCTGGACGCTTCCGCCGCTGAGGCCTGGGAGTCGTACAGGGATATGTCATCTGCAAATTGTACACTTGGCACAGGCGAGGAAACCAAAGGGACATCGCGTGTGTATATACTGAAGAGGACAGGGCCGAGAACAGAGCCTTGGGGCACTCCGCAGGTGCAAGCCAGAGCAGGGCTGGTTGAAGGCGAGATGAGGATCTGCTGCTTGCGGCCGGACAAGTAGTCGACGAACCAACTAAGGGCTTTTCCAGAAATTCCAACCGCAAGGAGGTCTTGAATTAACTTGTCGTGGTGCACTTTATCAAAAGCCTTCGACATGTCTAGTAGCCCTGTGGTCTTGCCACTGTCTCTCGCCTTCTGCAGATTATCAGTCAGCACACAGAGGGTGTCTTCCGTGGAACATTTCTTGCGGAAGGCAAATTGTGTTTCGGGTAATGCCTGGGTCAAGTCCAAATGATGAACTAACTGGTGTTGCACTACCCTCTCCAGCAACTTGGACACTATTGGGAGAAGGGATACAGGTTTATAGTTGGTGGGGACTGAAGGGTCACCGGCCTTGCACAGTGGCACGACAGACGCCAATTTAAATGCGGATGGAATGGTTCCAGTCCTCAGCGAGGTGCAGAACAGCACAGCAAGAGAATATGAAAGCAAGTCAGCACACTGCTGTAGCAGAGAGCCCGGTATGCCGTCACTACTTGTGGCTTTCCGCGCATCCAACTTCTCAAGGAGACGTCGGACGTCAGCAGGAGTCACAGGATCAAGTTCGGTCAAGGAGACGGGTCCAGCGGGACCGTGCGGGGTACAGAGTTGTTCAGGACGGTTGGGATCGGTGACAATGGAGTGGAACATGTCGGCGGCCTCGCTGATGCTACAACTAGGATCTTGGCGGCGACGTGAACGCCCAGTGACTGCATTTAGAATGGCCCAAGACTTCCTATGGTTGGCCACATTTTCTTCGCACTGACGGGAGAAGTACTCGTTTCGCTTGCGCCGATACGCGTTCCGAGCAGTGCTACGTGCTTGTTTAAACTCTGCATACAGTGTGCCGTTTGTCCTATCCTTCCGCCAACGGCTGTGCAGCCGCCGTTTACGCTGTTCGAGCTGGTGCAGTTCTCTGTCAGACCAGGGAGGTATCGCCCTCCGGGAAGGCTTAGAGTTGTGCAGCGGGGCATGCTTGTCCAAAACGTACAGGAACTTAGTGTGCCACTCTTTCCACATGTGATTTACATCATTGTGATCCGAAAAATCATGTAGAGAAGCCTCAAGGATATCTTGCCGAAAAGAGTTAATGTCAACGCCACGTATATAGCGGCCCACTGTCAAGCCCAAGCCACTGAAGCTAGAGCCAATCACGGATGACACGTGGAAACTGGTATCAAACGAACCTCACAGAGTGAAGAAAGCCGTAATCTATGTGGGCAATTTGAACTCACATAGCAGTGAAGAAAGTGTCAAGGAATTCACTAAGCAACGCTCTGCAGCAGTGAACAAACCGGTGAAGGTTCACCAGTGCAGTATACACATCACAGAAGATGGGAAAGTGTCTGCCCGCTTGATGATCGATGCGACTGACCTTGAAATCGCCACTGCTCCAAACTTTTGGCCTCGCCCACTGTACGCGCGGGTTTGGCGCCACCGTGAGCGTCCGAAGGGGGACACCTTGTCCGGCTCACACAGTGACACTCTCAGTGACGCTCCAAAGGGGGACACATTGTCCGGCTCACACAGTGACGCTCTCTCCGAGTCCTCCGACACTCAAGCTCAAAGCTCCAATTAGATCCTTTCGGATCATGCTGACGAACACATTTGGACTACTGAGTAAACTTGGTGACTTCCACCATGCTGTACACGTTCACCAACCTGACATTGCCATTGTCACAGAGAGCAAGCTAACCCCTGAGAAGGCTACTGATTCCGAACTGTCCTTGCCTGGGTACTACTCCCCACTGCGGAAGGATCGAACAGCTCATGGAGGAGGAGTTGCGGTTTGGGTTAAAGCCAGTCTGGCCCTCCGAGAACTCGATGACATCCAGGTCGGTAATGAGGAGCTAATATGGCTGAGTGTCAGAACTGTAGATAAGAAGTCAGTGGCTGTGTGTGCTGCATATCGCTCTGGCTCCTGCCACGACAATGACATCAGTACCCTTGAAGCCATCAGTGCTGGCATAGACCTGGCCCGTAAATCTTGTCAATATGTGGTATTGGCTGGAGATTTTAACGTACACAACGTGGATTGGCTCGGCAGCACCAAGACAACTCATGCAGGTGTGTACACTGAAGACATGTGTGCGTTTCACTGCTTGGAGCAGCACGTGCATGAGCCCACCAGGGGCCTTAACCCACTCGACTTAATAATGACTGACCTACCGGGAGATACGACAGTCAATACCTTAGCACCTGTGGGAAACTCTGACCATGCCTGTGTCCTAGCTGACTTTCATGTAAGCACGGCAGAGGAACCACCAGTGACCAGAACTGTCTGGCGTTACCAACGCGCAGACTGGGACAGACTCCGCCACTTCTTTAGAACAACAGATTGGCAGTCCACTGTCAGTGATGATCCTGATGCAATGGGTATGCACTTGACCCAGAATATTCTGGAAGGAATGCGCCGATACATACCGTCTAAGCAGTTGTGCATGAAACCTTCTAACCCCTCTTGGTGGACACCGGAATGCATTGAGGCTGTAGCACAGAAACAAAGAGCATGGAGGAGACTCTGCGCCGACCGGTCAAGTGCCCAGCTGCAAGCCCGTTACAATGTCGCCAAGCACTCAGCTAACCATTGCCTGGCAACCGCCAAGCAGGCATTCACAGCAAGCCTGGCGCAAAAGTTAGCCTCTGGGTGTATGGCGTCTGGTGAATGGTGGCGAACCATCAAGAAGGCCTCTGGCCACGGAAACAGCCCATCAATACCTACTCTCCGCAGCACCGATGGTACGGAGCATGACACCAACCGCAGCAAAGCAGAGTGCATGGCCGAACACTTCGCCAACAAATGCAGCCTAGGGGCAGACGACCTATCCGCTCCATTTCCACACGTCCGACCACGTACTGATCGCAACCTCTGCACCGTCCGGTTTCGCGAGACCACAGTCGAGCGAACTCTCCGCCAGCTCAACCCCACCAAGGCCACTGGTCCAGATGGGATACCTGCCCGCGTCTTGAAGGCTTGCTCTGCAGAATTGGCACGGCCGCTTTCAAAACTATTTACATGCTGTCTTCGCTCCGGCATCCAGCCACAACAGTGGAAGGTTGCACACGTAGTTCCAGTCCACAAGCGCAAGTCTAAATCGTCGCCATCAAACTATCGACCAGTGTCGTTACTGAGCATCCTCTCCAAGGTTATGGAGACAATAGTCAACAGGGCAATGAGCAACTTCATGGAGACGAATCATGTCCTGTCAGAACGGCAATTTGGCTTCCGTCGCGGCCACAGTGCAGCAGACCTGCTGACTGCTCTCCACCACCAGTGGGTGCACACCGCCGGAGATAAAGGAGCTTCTCGAGTGCTGGCCATCGACATTGCTGGAGCATTTGACCGAGTGTCTCACACTGGTGTGTTGCACAAGGCTAGAGTGTATGGAATCTCGGGAGACCTGCATCGGTGGCTCCAAGACTACCTCTGCAACCGCACACTTCAAGTCCTCATCTCCGGCCAGACATCAGCCAGACGCCCAGTTAAGGCTGGTGTGCCACAGGGCAGTATCCTGGGCCCCACCTTATTCTTGGTCTACGTCAACGACCTGGAAGACCACCTCCCAATCGGCTCCAACCTTGCCTCATTCGCCGACGACACAACCCTATACGCCGAGATTGCAACCCTCGGTGCTGTTCCTGACAACGCTAGAGTACTCCAGGCTGCTGTTGACCTAGTATCCAGTTGGGGCTCGGATTGGAAAGTGCAGTTCGAGCCAGCCAAATCTCAGGCCCTTACAATTTCCCACCATCGTCGGGACTGGCCAATACCCCCCCCCCCCCCCCATTGTCTTCAATGGAACTCCTGTCGAGGAGCAGCCCTCCATCAAAGTACTCGGCGTCACGTTTGACCATCAGCTAAAATTCAGCCAGCATATCCGAACTGTTGTAGTCCGAGCAACGCAGAGACTTGGAGCCTTGCGCAAGGCATTTCACTTGCTGACTATTCCTGCCCGGCTTCGAGCCTACAAAGCCTTTGTCCGGCCGGTTATGGAGTACTGCCCAATCGTCTGGATGGGAGCAGCTCCTTCCCACTTGAATCGGCTGGACTGGGTGCAGGAGCGAGGCATCAAGGCAATACATCCGCAATGCTGGCTTCCTAGCCTCATAATTCGCCGCACCATCGCTGCCCTCTGCCTCCTGTATAAAGCCCTTTGCGATAATTCTCCCGCTCTTCTCGCGAGAATGGCTCCACCCCCGACACACCAACCCAGGACCACACGCCTCACCCGCCAGGCTGTACGACTGTCCACCGCGCATCCCCATCAGTTACAGAATGTTCTTCCTGCCAATTCCCGGAACAATGTGAGCCGAGCCTTTCCCCACTCCGTCATCCCAATTTGGAACCAGCTGCCTACCTCTATCATTCCCCGCCCATTTCACCCAAAGAACATCCAAAAGTTCAAGACAGCAGCTTATCACCATCTCCTCAGAACGAACTGGCACTGGGCCACTCATAGCATACGCGAGTAAGAGGGTACAGGGTCCTACCCTGCTTGGACATACATGTAATCTCTCCTCGCAGACAGTCTCCTCTTGAATTTAAAAGTCTAACAGCGTCCACATCAATACTCAACTTATTCTTTTGCTCACTGAGCAATACAATCTTTCCATTTTCTTTCTTCTGTTTTCTTTTTCAATTTAATCCTCCCTACCCAATATCTCTTTGGTGCGTCCATGGAGCTATGAAGCCGAGACGTCTGGTCTGCGGAGCTTAATGGGCACCACCACCACACTCAATCATTCACCCCAGTGTCTGGAGATATGTGGATTTTGTAGAAAAAGGAAAAAAATATTCCTGGTCAGCCGCGACGTCGTGAATGACGCGGGTGGAACGTCAACGGCAAGCTGAATAAAGGCTTCCACAGCGCTGTGGTCACTAACATCTGTGGGCACAACCGTTGCTAGGGACACTAGCGCCGGGTTAGTCAATATGAGATCGATCATCGTGCCTTCAGGGCACTGTGGAGTTTCACGGGTCGGCTGCATGACGATGTTCTGGAAACCAAACGCAGCACAGAGGTCGGTGAGGTGCACACACATACACACACACACACACACACACACACACACACACACACACACACACACACACACACACACACGAAGTTCTGGTTTTCGCAGTACGACAGTGGACCAATGTTATGTTATTAGCTGTTGTTAATAATACACTGCTGTACCGTGTACTACACTGCTGCTGCTGCTGCTAACGCCAAGTAAGGGCCTACATGTAACTCTGCTCTTTCTCCAGAATTTGAACACTATCCGCAGATTGGGAGCATTCTCTGCACCTTTTTTGTCAAATAGATCGTATATAATTATGTATTAGGAAGCGCGTTCCTTACTAATCTACATTACTGTATACATTTCGTACTAAATCTGTTTGAAGTGGTTGCTTGTCGGGATGGGCTCAATGATCTTCTATTCTCGTTTGCTAATTCCCCCCCCCCCCCTGCCTAAAACAGCATCGCTAGCCCCGAAACCTATACTAGGCTATAGAGCCCCCACATTCTCACACAGCTTTTTTTCATACAGCGCTACGTATGCCTCTCCTGGCATATAATACCGGCATGGTCAGCACCCCATCCTCATGTTGCCTGATGATTGCTAGAGGATGAAACTTGAAGTAGCAGCAAAAAAGCCTTGATTTTCCTTGTTGTTCTGTCGTTTGCTAATTATAAAATTTTATATGCGGTCCCCACTACTACTAGTATTGTTGATAGAAAAGAGAGAAAGACCAAGGAACTACAAGTGACGCTACACTGTCCACTAACACCACCAGCTACTAACTTGTAGTTCCTTGGTCTTTCTCTTTTGTGTAAATTAAACCTTGGCTCTCCATCTGAGTACATACTAGTATTATGGACCAAATTTTAGTACTTCAATGTACATTTTAGCTCTTGAAAAAGCGAGCTAGTGTCAACGCATTTTGGACCTCTGGTACTGAAGGCCACTGCCGTCTTTACCGGCCACAGGCATAGCGCATGCAAGCTAGCATGCACGATGGGATAGTGCAACTCTATAAAAAATAGTAGAAAAGTAAATTATCATGTCAGTTCCTATTAAAAGGGAACTCACTACGATAACACCTGGTAAACCCAAGGGTACCGTACAGTTATCTAATAGCCACCAGTGCCCACCACAACCTGCCGATTTTCTGCCAGCGTTCTCCGCCGAGCGCTGTGGACATGCATGTACATGTACATGTACAATCATGTAATTTGTAATCTTATGGTACACCGTGTATGTAGTGCTGTGGTACTATACAACGACTGTTCATAAGTCTGAGGGACTGGGAAACTGGGAAAAAGACTGCAGTGAAAATAATTGACTGTCACCACCAGGACTCGAATCAGGAACCTTCACTATAAAGTTAGTATACAGTCATGTAAGTCATTATAGCCAGCCAGGCTCACCACTGAATTACATGTACATGTATGGTGTGGCTGGTTAGTGTTATCCAAGCAGGGACTGTTATGTTCACCGTTAATTCTCTTCACGACTTCAGACTTCCAAACTCCGCCAGTGAAGCTACACATACTAACTGTATTGCATTTCCATTCAATGTGTTCATTGTGTTCATTTTGCCCGTAATACTAATACTCAGTCTAATAGGCTTTCACCACACATACAAGAGGCTTGATTAGTTCACATAACCATGGTAACTGAGCAAGTACATGTAACATTGTAAGTTGAGGGACGCAGCAATGATTGTTTGATTGCGCAGTACAGTACTCTGTAGCTGTGTAAGATACTCATACATATTAGCTGGTGACGTGTTTCGGGTAGCAAGCACGAATGTTGCGGATGATGTATTAAATTAGGGGTTTATAGAAAGGTGCGAGGTTTCTGGACCAGGGCTCAGAAGGGCCATGCCTAAGCGTGGCTGCAACTGTGGGTGTGAGTGCTACACTCACACACTCTTCAAAAAAGTTCGCATCGCGCGCCTCCGTCGCAAATCGCGTCGCATCGCCAATCGCAAAAAATAGCAAAGAATCACTGGAACTCTCTTCGCGTTCCCGTAACGTATAGAAATCCTGTTCTGCTCTACATATGTACGTAACGTCGTTTCACGTAGAGAAGTCGCGTGGAATATGTACTGGGAATTTCCCCTTCCATATTTGGCAATGTTGTGCCTACACTCGAATGATAGCCAGCAGATCCGTACGCATTGCTTCTTCTTTGCGTGTGCCACAACGTATAGTTGTTGTTGTTGTTGTTGTTGTTGTTGTTGTTGTTGTTGTTGTTGTTGTTGTTGTTGTTGTTGTTGTATATTTTACTTCGCAGATTCTAACGGGCAAGTTGCCCAATAACAAGAAAGCGAAGGCAAAGCAAATAATACTAATAAAAGAAATAACCGGGGGCAGCAGAAAATGAATAATAGCTTTAAGAACTCAGATGGTGAGCCAAGGAACCAATTTCCGTGTTACAAATAATCGCTTTTAAAAGAATAGCAGAACCTCATTTACGCCATTAGAAATCTCCAGAAACGGCAGGGTCCTATGATAGCATGACTTATGCTGACCTTTCATACAAACTTCCAGTCAACTGCCCCATCATGCAGGTGGTTTATATTGGGCATATAAACCGGACCCCAAACACGCGAAGCCGTAGACTCTAACACAAACTCTAACACAGACACAGACTCATCCCGGCCATCACGGGTCAAGCTCCACCTAACACCTGTTCGCTCCCTACTCTCTCTGCCTTGCTTGCCGGCTTGGGGGACTGCATGGGTATGGCAAAACCCTGTTCAATGGCCGAGCTGTACACCTCGTCCAGAAGGTTCATGACTAGCCTTGTGTCTCGCCTGCTGGAGCAGGAGTCGTCTCTTGGCGACTCTCTGACCCAGCTCCGGACGGTCAAGGCGACGGTTCGTGCCGAGAAGCGGAGCGCAGTCAAGTCTATGGCTGACGCCCTTCGCTCGGATCACCGGGAGCTGGCCCCTGTTTTCGACCTTGTTGTTGTTGTTGTTGTTGTTGTTGTTGTTGTTGTTGTTGTTGTTGTTGTTGTTGTTGTTGTTGTTGTTGTTGTTGTTGTTGTTGTTGTTGTTGTTGTTGTTGTTGTTGTTGTTGTTGTTGTTGGTGGTGGTGGTGGTGTTGTTGTTGTTGTTGTTGTTATTGTTGTTGTTGTTGTTGTTGTTGTTGTTGTTGTTGTTGTTGTTGTTGTTGTTGTTGTTGTTGTTGTTGTTGTTGTTGTTGTTGTTGTTGTTGTTGTTGTTGTTGTTGGTGGTGGTGTTGGTGTTGGTGTTGTTGTTGTTGTTGTTGTTTGTGTGTTTATTTTAATTCGCCAACCAAACGGGCAGATCTGCCCAATGAAAAGGTGGCGAATGCAGATAGAAAGCAGCGATGTAGTATCCCGGACTGTCAGTGATCACACAGCCAAGTCTCTACCAGTAGTTACAGGAACATTCTGTAGTATCCCGGACTGTCAGTGATCACACAGCCAAGTCTCTACCAGTAGTTACAGGACCATTCTAGCTAAGTGCTTCTCACGCGCAACCACTTAGGACTAGATAGCCCTGCTTGCAAGACCGGTACGGCCGCATGACCTATTGCGTTCATGCTGTACTAATACATTACATTGATTCCTGTATAGTCTGTTCCCCATCACTGACCCTCTTGATCCCTTGCGAGATTCTAGGCATCCAACAGCTTTCTTCCCCGAATCCATGTTATTGTTCAGCCCTAGCTCACACACATTCAAATGGCTTTTCCTTAGATCTTTCAACAGTTGTCTTCCTAGTAATCTTTTGCCCTCACTCCCAGCTGCTCTGTCCCTCTGGCCTATATAACCCGCTGATTCTTCTCAGTTCTGTGTGGAATTATGAAGTGAAGAGTCTAAGCCCAAGAGCTTGTTTTCCTCCCGCTAGTGCTGTCAGCCTGTATCACTTTCTGTTGTAAGCCCAAAGTGCCTCAAACACGAGCAGGCTGGCAGACACTACAGCAATAATTATTAATGAAATTTGGGGAGGGATGTAATACCGTAAGGATAGAGGTGGAGAGAAACTAGGCTAGCTGATCATCAAACGGGACGTTTGGTACTCTAGCCTAGGTACTAAGGGTGTGCGGGATCATGCTGGCGCGGAACTGGCGGAGCGTGGAGATGGCACGTAATAACTAGATTGCTGGGTAAAGGTGTTCCACAGCTGTGCTGGATGTTGCGGCTAGTGGTGTGTGGGGTGGCCGACTAGAGCGCATCTTTATTGATGTACGGGTGTTCAATCCTTTTGATTCTTCGAATCGTGCCACCTCCCTCGCTGCTAGCTACAGACGCCATGAACAGGAAAAGCACGAAGAGCGAGTACCCGAAGTCGAGCATGCCTCCTTCGTGCCCGTTGTGCTTTCTGCCTCTGGTGGCTATGGCAAGCATGCCAATGCGCTTTTCTCGCGGATCGCCTCTCTCCTGGCTGAGAAGAGCAAGGAGCAAGGAGCCATACGCGCAGAATATCTCCTTGCTGCGCTGCCGCCTTGGGTTTGCCCTGGTGCGTTGTGGTGCCATGTGCCTGCATGGCTCAAGGAGCATATTTGCTCCTGCCGTGCCCGAGTCCCCTGCAATGCTAGTAGTGGCGGAGGCACGCATCCAGTGAACCTGCAGTGATCCTACTGAGTCTGTATAATCATTAATATTATCTGATGATTCGTTCTATGTAATTGTGTTGATACAAGAGGCTCAATGAGTTCATTCCTAAAAAAAGAAAACCCAGACACCTCCTCTCTACGTGATTTCTCCACGTTTCACGCAGAACCTCTCAAGTACAACTAACGTCTTGCGACGCGACATGTGACTTGCGACGCCTGCGACGCCTGCGACGAGCTAGCTTCTACAGCAACACACGGCGTAGATCTACGGGTAGCTAGCTAAGCTAGCTAGCTAGCTGTATTATAGCCCATGGTAGTCTGTACTCCATTTGTGCATGTCGCGTGTCGCATGTCGCAAAAGTTGAACTTTCGTTTGTTACTTCTGCGACAGGTGACTTGCCGGGCACAGTATCGTACTCGACAGTTCGCGACAGGTAGTTTCTTCAACTTTCTTGTCGCAACTGTCGCAAATCGCGTGTCGCGTAGCAGAAAAGTATTGTGAATCGCTCCGGCGAGTGCAGTACCAAACGGAGAAGGTACAAGAATATTCAACAATACTGGCCCTCAGACTAGTATGCGCATTATCATCTCACACGTACACTGTGCATGTGACTGACCGTTGACTGCATGCCCTGGCCTGGCAAAGGCAACCAGTACGTCATCTAGTGCCAGTATATAATCGGCAGTAGAGTTAGGAAATCGCGCAGATGCTGTGCTGCTTCCCGGTCTGTTATTCGCGTGTTCATGAGAATACTAAGTCTTGATGGTAAGAGACCAAGACCTAGTGATCGTTGAATACTGCAAGTAAGTAACTAGTTGTTGAATCCGCTGCAAAGTTTGCCATGCCTAGGTCAGACTGTATTTGTTGTGGGAGTAGCGGTACGCGAGGAAAACTGTTGAAATGTCTTCACTCGATTTGTGTGGAATGTCTGGAGAAGCATACCGGCGATGATAGTTCAGTAAGATGTCCTGACTGTGGCGCGATCACTCCACCACCGTTGGCTGGTGTTCCTTTGTTGCAGTACCTTCCAGACAGTGATGTGTTGTCCTGCGATGCAGGTGAGGCTACTTCCGCAGTGCAACAGGAACTGTGTGATGAATGTGCTGAGGATAGTGGCTATTTGTATGGATTGCAGCAACAGTCTCTGTGCCGTGCATGCCGAAGCACATCCTGCATCTCGCCGGACTTACAAACACAAGGTTGTACCACTCGGTTCATCTACTCCCGACGTACTAAGGTCCACTGCGGGTGCAAAGTGTCCGCTGCATCCATCTTCTGACCAATCACGCTTCTGCATGGTTTGTCGAAAGATCCTCTGTGACAAATGCCTTGCAGCATCAAGTCGCCATGCCCAGCATCGCCAGGATTTGCTACCCATTCAGCAAGCTGTTTCCAAAATCAGAGACTCTCTCATTGCAAAGATGTCCGCCTCTTTCTCTGGCGAAGAAAGTCAACTGGAGGATGCATTGGCTGTAACAGACAAGGCACTCTCGCAGCTGCATGACCAAACTGAAGTTGTATCCTCGCAAGTCAATGACTTCTTCACTCAGTTGAAGAGAGTCATTGATAAGCGAGAGCAGCAATTGCTGGATAAGCTTGACCAACTGCAATTACCGCAGTGCGTACAGTTGCAAGAGCGAAAGCAACGCATCCTATCCAGCTTATCAACTGGCCAGCGAGTCAAACATCTCACCGAGTATTGCCAGTCTGACAGCAACTTCTTGAAGATGTGCGCCTGGCTGGAAGACGCCACACATGACGTCATGGATGCAGCTGAATCAGAAGTGAAGCCATTCCAGCCAGTTACTCTACAATTCACGGCTGATGGCAACGACGAGTCCAACACAGCTATATGCATCTCCAAGGCCGCTTCCATCTGGATCGCCGACACAGTGTCCTCTGAAAAGAGCATCGCGACCATTCTGGGAAACGTGGACGAAGGACAAGATCTCCGTATCTCCATTGACTTGAGGAACCAACGTGGTGACGCGCTGACTGCAACAGACAAACATCTGAACAGTGTGAAAGTGGAAGTGACGACGGGGGAGAATGACACAACAATCTGTCCGGTTGCCAAGGCAACATATGCAAAAACCTCCTCCAGCACAGTATTCGCTGTATTCAAGACAGGCGGCGGAAAGAAGGGACAAGTCAAAGTGTCTGTCACAACTGACACTGGCCACATCCAGGGCAGTCCTGCAGTCACGACTGTTGATGATGTAGTGCAGTTCGACCCCAAACAATGTAATGCTGGCCTGGCTCTGTCTAACAATGGCAGAACGGTCACAAAATGCTGCTCCACAACAGAGGGACAGAGCTGTATATGGCACAACACGATGGACCACGGGCAGACACAAAATATCTGTCCGTCTGGATATGTTTGGTCGTACACCTCGCGCTGAGTACACTCACTACGTGCTAGGCATGTGCAATGAGAAGGAGCCGCAGCTTACAGTCTTCCATCCAAACCTGGCTTGGACCAGTTACATTGCTTCTAATGGCTCTTTGGGCCAGCCGTGGCAACCCGGTGATGTGATCCACATGTCATTGGATTGTGATAATCACACGTTAGTCGCTCGTCATGAGCGTACCGGAGTAGTGGACGTGAAGACCAATGTTACTGGCGAGATTCGTCTATACCTTCTCACGACCTGCCCTCAAGATCAAGTTACTATCCTGTAATGTGTAATATGTACATGTAATCATACGTATTGCCTTCTGAACACTTGTTAACACTGCTGAACTGGAGTACTGGACTGTTGGCACATGATTTCCCGTTTCTTTGCACCGGACTGGAATAGTCTCTTTTTCCTAGGTTTGGTTATTTTCAAAAATCCCTCTTTCTGCCCACCCCATTCCTTAACCACCATTGAATGATCTGCTTTCATTTACATAGTAACAATCTCACAGCAAAACAGTTGAACACATTCTATGATGTTTCATGCGCATGGTACAACCTTCCTAGCTATGTACATGAAGTTCTTGCTTTCGCAGTGCGACAGTGGACCAATGTTATGTTATTAGCTGTTGGTATTAGTTCACTGCCGTACCGTGTGCTACACTCTGCTCTTTCTCCAGCATTTGAACACTATCCGCAGATTGGGAGCATTCTCTGCAACTTTTTGTCAAATAGATCGTATTATGTGTTAGGAAGCGCGTTGCTTAATAATCTACATGTAGACATTTCGTACTAAGTCTGTTTGAAGTGGCTGCTTGTCGGGATCAGCCCTATGATCCTCTTTCCTCGTTTGCTAATTACCCCCCCCCCCCTGCCTAAAACAGCACCGCTAGCCCTGAAACCTATAGAGCCCCCACATTCTCACACAGCTTTTTTCATACAGCGCTACATATGCCTCTCCTGGCATATATACCGGCATGGTCAGCACCCCATCCTCCTCATGTTGCCTGATGATTGCTAGAGTAGAGGATGAAACTTGAAGTAGCAGCAAAAAACCTTGATTGTCCTTGTTGTTCTGTCGTTTGATAATAATTATAAAAGTTTATATGCGGTCCCTACTACTAGTACTAGCTAGTGTCAACGCATTTTGGACCTCTGAGCTCTGGTACCGGAAGTGCACTGCCGTCTTTACCGGCCACAGGCAAATGGCAGGCAAGCTAGTATGCATACTGGGATAGTGCAACTCTATAAAAAAAAAGTACACAAGAGAGATTGGAAGCTGTGTTGCAACTCTGAGGTTTACGTGTTACTACGATCATGAAGCAACTGATGGCTCCAAAACGGGCAGCCTGAACACAAGGGGAGCAAGGTGAGAAATTCTGAGGGGAATCATAGCGCATGAGTCAGCGCAGGTGTGAAGTTGCTAAGTCTTTAGACTTGACGCTAGGGTCCAGCGGATAATTTCGGCATTATTTTCGGCATTCTGGGGGTATCCGAGCATCAGAGCATTGTGGAGCATTAGAAAGGAAAAACGAGCATTTTGTGAGATTTGAGCGGCATTTGGACTTTCATAGTCGATAGTATGTATGGGGAATTCCCAGCTTTTTGGCAACAATCAGCTACACTCATGCGGTACATGCAACCTTGCTTGTGTTACTGGATCGTGGATCGCTTTGTGTAGACACATAACACCTTTTAGCACTTGATGTAGCAATGACTATGTAGTCAGGTCATTGACTATGTAGATCTACTAGACGACTGTACGTCCGCCCAACCAAAGCTGTTTCAAAAATTCACAACTAGGATTTACAAGGAGGAAAATGTTTTGTCGAAAACATGGGGAGCCATGGAGGCAAAGTGAATGTCCAACAGCCGGAGAAGAGTTTTCTCGTTGTGGCTCAGGCTCTGAAGATAGCGTCGCTAGACTAGTAGCGATACTGAAGTAGACGCCGATCCTTTTATAAATTTGGACCAGGTTGAAAGAGCAGCTACAAGCATAAAGAGATGCATGTTGTTCCGACGAATTGCCTCTGCAGTGACTGAGTCAAGTGCTATCAACAAAGAAGAGTATTCTTGTCAATGTTGCCACCCAGTTGTCGATGCAACACCACCAGGAGAAGAGGACTTTAAAAGTAAAGGAAGTAGAGCAGCAAAATAATCTGGCCACATTTTTTCACGCTCGCCGCAAATTAAAGGGATCTGGATCCAAGATCAGCCTAATATCTGCTGTTTCAGATGAAAAGATTATTCATAGAACCAATGCAGTGACAGCTTGTCTGCAAGCAGGACTACCAGTTGCCATGATGAACCTCATCCCAATGATCCCTAACATAGTTTACAGCTGTCACTCCCTGGATAATAAATGCCGGGATAGTATAATGATAATAATATACATGTACACTATTCAGTCATAGCCTTGCGTTAAAGCCGCAATGGAGAGCAACCACTGGAGAATCGGGTATGTTTTATAGTGCTACAAGGTGGTGGGGCTTGTGGAAAAGATTGCGCCGGATTCAACCGCAGATTGGATATGTGCAGGCTTTCTTCCTTTCTGAACCAAGCCGAGAGCAGTATAACCCTTGTTGAAGCACTATAATCAGCATTATGAGGTAGTTTTTGGAGCATTATGATTAGCATTATACGAACATTTTCGGAGCGTTATCCGCTGGACCCTAACCACCGTCCAGCTGATGCACTCCGTTAGCTGGCTGTTGTGGAGGGCATGTGTGAGGTGTTGCTTGTCTTAGGTCTTGTTTTATCATTTTCAAATCATTTCAATCCGTGATAGGTACTGCTGTTGTACTGGTGTTGTACTGGTCACATACACAAACATGTACTACAGTATATACCAGCTACACACTGACGTCATGACGGGGTCGGGCTAGCTTCCTTCTCACAATTTCTGTTGTGTTTAGGTTCAATATCCTTTGTTTTACTGGGTTTGCATTTTTTTAATTCTATATTTTTTGGAAAGGATTGGGAGAACTTCAAATTCAAAGTATCAGTCGGGGAAGTGAACTGCCTGAAAAGAGAAAAAAAACCGCCAGACCCACCAGGACTCGAACCTGGGACCCTGCTTGTCATGAGCAATGCTCTAACCACTGAGCTATGGGACCAGGCTGAACCTAGAAGGCGCTGACAAGTTTTTCACTCCTATAGCTCCTATAGTGGCTGCTTGTCCGAAAGGTCTCGTTTTCTCGCTTGCCAATTTCAAATTTTGATACGCGGTCCCTATGAACCAAGTATTAGTTCATCAATGTGCATTCATTTTTTTAATATAATATTATACTATGTGCACATCCCTACAAAGTAAGAGAGAGAGAGAGAGAGAGAGAGAGAGAGAGAGAGAGAGAGAGAGAGAGAGAGAGAGAGAGAGAGAGAGAGAGAGAGAGAGAGAAAGAGAGAGAGAGAGGGAGAGAGAGAGAGAGAGAGAGAGAGAGAGAGAGAGAGAGAAATATATATATAGAGAGAGAGAGAGAGAGAAAGAGAGAGAGAGAGGGAGAGAGAGAGAGAGAGAGAGAGAGAGAGAGAGAGAGAGAGAGAGAGAGAGAGAGAGAGAGAGAGAGAGAGAGAGAGAGAGAGAGAGAGAGAGAGAGAGAGAGAGAGAAGAGAGAGAGAGAGAGAGAGAGAGAGAGAGAGAGAGAGAGAGAGAGAGAGAGAGAGAGAAGAGAGAGAGAGAGAGAGAGAGAGAGAGAGAGAGAGAGAGAGAGAGAGAGAGAGAGAGAGAGAGAGAGAGAGAGAGAGAGAGAGAGAGAGAGAGAGAGAGAGAGAGAGAGAGAGAGAGAGAGAGAGAGAGAGAGAGAGAGAGAGAGAGAGAGAGAGAGAGAGGGAGAATTATCAGTGGCGTTAGTTGTTGTCCGTTGCCCAAAGCCAGTGCTTGTGGCGCAAATGCCTGTGAACATTCGCTTTGAACGCCTGCATTTTCTTAGCCTGGAGGTTGGCGAGCATCTCTGCTGGAAGGCTGTTCCACACTTCCACGAAGCAGAAGGGAAATAACCGGCGGATGTAGTTACGGGCACTGTGTGGGAGGTCAAGCTTCAGGTAGGCAGGGTGGCGGCTGGCGTCGAGCTGTCGTCTAGTCTCGGGGTGAGGCCGTGGCGGTTCCGGAGGTGGAAGCATTGCGGTGAGTTGCGCTGGGCCATCAATGGAGCGTAGCTTGTACAGGTACGTGAGGCCAGCAACCGAGCGGCGTAGACTGAGGGAGTCCAGGAGGGTGCCTGGGCCGATGATGTCCAGAGCCCTCCTCTGGACTCGATCTAGGTGATCGAGATGGGTCTGGCAGGCGCCCATCCAGACCAATGGGGCATACTCCAGGACTGGGCGTATGAAACCTTTGTACATCTCCAGGCGGCCGCCCCGAGGCAGGACGTGGGCAGCTCGTCGGAGAAAGCCCAGTCGTTGGCTTGCACGGACTGCAACATTGTAGAGGTGGTTGCGGAATGACAGCTTGGCATCAAATGAGACTCCCAGGAGTCTCAGTCTTTGCAACTGGGGTACATTCATGAAAAAGCTTTCATGTAATGAAGTGACGGCAGTGGAGCTTGCGCACAATAAGAAATGTACATTTTAGCTCTTGAAAAAGCGAGCTAGTGTCAACGCATTTTGAACTTCCGAGCTCTGGTACTGGAAGTGCACTGCCGAGTGCCGTCTTTACCGGCCACAGGCACATGGCAGGCAAGCTAGGGTGGTGCAACTCTATAAAAAAAGTAAATTATCGTGTCCGTTCCTGAAGGGAACGCACGACGATAACACCTGGTAAACCCAAGGGTATAGCTCTTTAGTATAGCCAACACAATCTGCCGATTTCCTGCCAGACCTTTTCGACGAGCGCTATGGGCAAACATGTACATGATGTACATGTAATTTCAATTTGTAATCTTATACCGTGTATGTAGTGCTGTGTTACTATACAACGACTGTTCATAAGTCCGAGGGACTGAGAAACTGGGGAAAAGACTGCAGTGAAAATAATTGACTGTCACCACCAGGACTCGAATCAGGAACCTTCACTATAAAGTTAGTATAAAGTCATGTAAGTCATTATAGCCAGCCATGCTCACCACTGAATTACATGTACATGTATGGTGTGGCTGGTTAGTGTTATCCAAGCAGGGACTGTTCACCGTTAATTCTCTTCACGACTTCAGACTTCAAAACTCACACCGCCAGTAAAGCTACACACACTAACTGCATTGCATTTCCATTCATTGTGTTCATTTTGCCCGTAATACTAATACTCAGTCTAATACTAGTAATAGGCTTTCACCACACATACAAGAGGCTTGATTAGTTCACATAACCATGGTAACAGGCTTGAGCAAGTACATGTAAGTAAGTAGTTAGTAAGTTGAGGGACGCAGCAATGATTGTTTGATTGCGCAGTACAGTACTCTGTAGCTGTGTAAGATACTCATACATTATTAGCTGGTGACGTGTTTCGAGTAGCCAGCACGAATGTTGCGGATGATGTACATGTATTAAGGGTTGATAGAAAGGTGCGAGGTTTCTGGACCAGGGCTCAGAAGGGCCATGCTAAAGCGTGGCTGCAGCTGTGGGTGCGTGTGTGGACAACAAAGGGTGAGTGCGTATTATTTGAATAGTGTGTGAGTGCTACACTCACACACTCTTCAAATAAGTTCGCATCGCGCGCCTCCGTCGCAAATCGCGTCGCATCGCCCATCGCATCGCAAAAAATAGCAAATAATCACGGGAACTCTCTTCGCGTTCCCGTAACGTAAAGAAATCCTGTTCTGCTCTACATGTACGTAACGTCGTTTCACGTAGAGAAGTCGCGTGGAATATGTACTGGGAATTTCCCCTTCCATATTTGGCAGTGTTGTGCCTACACTCGACTGATAGCCAGCAGATCCGTACGCATTGATTCTTCTTTGCGTGTGCCACAACGTTTAGCAGAACCTCATTTACGCTATTAGAAATCTCCAGAAACGGCAGGGTCCTATGATAGCATTACTTATGCTGACCTTTCATACAAACTTCCAGTCAACTGCCCCATCATGCAGGTGGTTTATATTGGGCATATAAACAGGACCCCAAACACGCGAAGCCGTAGACTCTAACACAAACTCTAACACAGACACAGACTCATCCCGGCCATCACGGGTCAAGCTCCACCTGGGACACCTGTTCGCTCCCTACTCTCTCTGCCTTGCCGGCTTGGGGGACTGCATGGGTATGGCAAACCCCTGTTCAATGGCTGAGCTGTACACCTCGTCCAGAAGGATCACGACTAGCCTTGTGTGTCGCCTGCTGGAGCAGGAGTCGTCTCTTGGCGACTCTCTGAATCAGCTCCGGACGGTCAAGGCGACGGTTCGTGCCGAGAAGCGGAGCGCGGTCAAGTCTATGGCTGACGCCCTTCGCTCGGATCACCGGGAGCTGTCCCCTGTTTTCGACCTTGTTGTTGTTGTTGTTGGTGGTGGTGGTGGTGGTGGTGGTGGTGGTGGTGGTGGTGGTGGTGTTGTTGTTGTTGTTGTTGTTGTTGTTGTTGTTGTTGTTGTTGTTGTTGTTGTTGTTGTTGTTGTTGTTGTTGTTGTTGTTGTTGTTGTTGTTGTTGTTGTTGTTGTTGTTGTTGTTATTGTTGTTGTTGTTGTTGTTGTTGTTGTTGTTGTTGTTGTTGTTGTTTTTGTGTTTATTTTAATTCGCAAACCAAACGGGCAGATCTGCCCAATGAAAAGGTGGCGAATGCAGACAGAAAGCAGTAATAATTATTAATGAAATTTGGGGAGGGATGTAATACCGTAAGGATAGAGGTGGAGAGAAACTAGGCTAGCTGATCATCAAACGGAACGTTTGGTACTCTAGGTACTAAGGGTGTGCGGGATCATGCTGGCGCGGAACTGGCGGAGCGTGGAGATGGCACGTAATAACTAGATTGCTGGGTAAAGGTGTTCCACAGCTGGGCTGGATGTTGCGGCTAGTGGTGTGTGGGGTGGCCGATTAGAGCGCATCTTTATTGATGTACGGGTGTTCAATCCTTTTGATTCTTCGAATCGTGCCACCTCCCTCGCTGCTAGCTACAAACGCCATGAACAGGAAAAGCACGAAGAGCGAGTACGCGAAGTCGAGCATGCCTCCTTCGTGCCCGTTGTGCTTTCTGCCTCTGGTGGCTATGGCAAGCATGCCAATGCGCTTTTCTCGCGGATCGCCTCTCTCCTGGCTGAGAAGAGCAAGGAACCATACGCGCAGAATATCTCCTTGCTGCGCTGCCGCCTTGGGTTTGCCCTGGTGCGTTGTGGTGCCATGTGACTGCGTGGCTCAAGGAGCATATTTGCTCCTGCCGTGCCCGAGTCTCCTGCAATGCTAGTGCTAGTAGTAGTGGCGGAGGCACGCATCCAGTGAACCTGCAGTGATCCTACTGAGTCTGTATAATCATTACTATTATCTGATGATTCGTTTTATGTAATTGTGTTGATGCTTTGCCCGTACAAGAGGCTCAAGGAGTTCATTCCCAAAAATGAAAACCCAGACACCTCCTCTACGTGATTTCTCCACGTTTCACGCAGAACCTCTCAAGTCCAACTAATTTCTTGCGACGCGACATGTGACTTGCGACGCCTGCGACGCCTGCGACGAGCTAGCTTCTACAGCAACACACGGGTAGCTAGCTGAACACTGTAGTCCATGGTAGCGTGTACTCCATTTGTGCATGTCGCGTGTCGCATGTCGCAAAAGTTGAACTTTCTTTTGTTACTTCAGCGACAGGCGCCTTGCCGGGCACAGTATAGTACGCGACA
Organism: Sycon ciliatum; assembly: GCF_964019385.1. NCBI lineage: Eukaryota > Metazoa > Porifera > Calcarea > Leucosolenida > Sycettidae > Sycon > Sycon ciliatum. The sequence continues at coordinate 9,706,243 of NC_088648.1, read as the reverse complement.
GTTCGCGACAGGTAGTTTCTTCAACTTTCTTGTCACGGCGCAACTGTCGCAAATCGCGTGTCGCGTAGCAGAAAAGTATTGTGAATTGCTCCGGCGAGTGCAGTACCAAACCGAGATGGTACAAGAACATTCAACAATACTGGCCCTCAGACTAGTATCAAGAGTACATAAACCAGAGTGTGCAACTGTGCATATCAGATCTGAAACAGCGCAGTTCGTGCACTACGTCACCCTGATGAGGTCAGCCAAGCCGCGACTTGCGTACAGCACAAATTGTCATGTTTCATAGCCCGGAAATCAGCCAAGTTTGCTTGATTTTAGACGTCCTGTTTCAGGATTTCGGTTTTTTGTGTGACTGTGTACGCTGCGTACATCCACCGACGAGTAAAGTCACCAGGCTATCCGTATCAGAAAACCGAAATCAGGACAAACTCAGTGACCTGCGCCACCGCGACTGGTTACGCAACTTTTCACCGTACCTATACCTGTGGCTTACCATGCCGTCAGAAATGACGAAGTGCACGAATTACGCTCCCACAGGAACCATCCCGAGTTGCACACTCTGGTTTATGTACTCTTGCTAGTATGCGCATTAATATAGCCAGGTTTGTCCCATCTAAGGAACTTACCACGAGGCCGAGTGATCCAAAATGGTGGACACCGGAATGTACAGCTGCTATGAGGGAAAAGGACAAACGTTGGCGTTCCTGGAGAAAACACCCGAACGATCCTTCACTCAAACAAGCTTTCCTCCGCTCCGTTACCACAGCCGTCAACATCCTAAGGCGATCCCAGGAAGCTAAAGAGGCCAGTATCCGTCACAGCCTGTCCACGGGCTCACTCAAGGACAAAGAATGGTGGACCAAGTTAAAGTATGCTAGTGGGGACGGACGTAACACGGACATTCCTCTCATTGTTGATGCGGGCGGACGGGAGTTGGCAACAAGCCATGAGAAATCGGAGGCCTTTGCCACCTTCTTCTCCAGGAAGTGCAGTGTCACTGGCCAGGATCTTACTTCTGACGACTTACCTGACCTTGTTGCAACCGGAGCACCGGCACTCGCAGCCGTTCATTTTCGCCCCGCCACTGTCTACCGTCTGCTAGCGCGACTCGACATATCAAAGGCGACTGGTCCTGACGGCATTTCAGCCCGGGTCCTGAAAGAGTGTGCCAAAGAACTTGCGAAGCCTTTGTCCCAGCTATTCGCTCTCTGTTTCAGGTGCGGAGTTCAACCAGAATCTTGGAAGACAGCTAACGTGGTACCGATCCACAAACGGTCCTCGCGCTCTGTTCTGAAGAACTACCGCCCAGTCTCGTTATTATGCATAATGTCCAAAGTAATGGAAACTGTTGTCAATCGCCAACTGATGAACCATCTTGAGCGCCAGCAGCTCCTCACCCCCCACCAGTTTGGGTTCCGTAGAGGTCTCGGCACGGCAGATGCACTACAGGCGCTTCATAACGCCTGGGTGGACATCGTTGGCCAAGGTGGCGCGGCACGAATTCTCGCAGTCGATATCGCCGGGGCCTTTGACCGGGTCTCCCACGTGGGCCTCCTCTACAAGGTCCGGCAGCTCGGCATTACTGGCACTCTCCATAGCTGGCTATCGTCTTATCTTGACGGCCGTTCACTCCAGTGCTTAGTCGGCGGTCAGATTTCTTCTCTCTACCCAATCTCTGCAGGGGTGCCTCAAGGCAGTATATTGGGCCCTACGTTGTTTCTAATATACGTGAATGACGCTGCCGATGTTCTTGATGGCAATGCTCAGCTTGAGGCCTACGCGGACGATACGACGCTATACAGTCTAGTATCCTCAGCTCAGTGCCCTCGGGACGCTGCACACACCTTGCAGGTATCCACAAACCGCCTGCATGAGTGGGGTTGCCGGTGGAAAGTGTCTTTCGAGCCCAGCAAGTCACAGGCTATGACTGCTACCCTCCGACGCACTGACCTAGACCTGCCCCAAATCCTGTTTGGTGGTACCCCTGTACCGGAGGAAACCAGCATATCACTGCTTGGTGTTCGATTTGACTCCAAATTGTCCTTCGCTAGTCACCTCAGGACCGTGACCATCCGCGCCCAGCAGCGCCTCGGCTTTCTCCGACGAGCGGCCCACATTCTAACGCCAGCTGGCCGAACGACTGTCTACAAGGCATTCGTGAGGCCCCTGATGGAGTATGCCCCGCTTGTGTGGATGGGCGCGCCAGCCAGCCACATCCAACGTCTGGATAATGTTCAACGCCGCGCACTGCGCATCATTGGCCCTGGTGCAATTCTCCCCAGTCTGGCTGTCCGCCGGACTGTTGCTGCTCTCTCGTGCATGTACAAATTGCATTTCATTACTGGTCCTCCTCAGCTACTTGCTGTATTGCCACCGCATCGCGTTTCTCCAGCCAACCCCAGAACCAGGAACCAGCACAATAATGCCACCAGCCACGCCTATCAACTGTCAGACACGCTCCCTGTCTCAGCTCCATCCGTCGTGAAGCGGTCGTTCCCGTACTGCTGTATTGGCGCATGGAACTCCCTTCCTGACAGGCTGCTGTCGCAGCGCCCACACAAAACACGTTTTCAGTCATTCAAGACAAAGGTCTACCGACACCTGAGAGACAGCAACTGGTACTGGGCAACAGATTCCCTGTAATTTTTCGAGCTCGTCGCTTGCCGGACCCGCTAATCCGCGTACCTGGCCTTGCTCAGAGTGCTCAGCTGTGTTTTGCATACATGGAAAAACTTGTTATGATTCTTTTCTTTTCTCTGCTTATTCTTTTACCAGGCGTGGGCCATCCCCTGGATTATCAAAATGGGTGCCTTATTATTTTTCTGTTTTTTAGCTTGTTTTCTTTACACTTCTTTGTGGGAGTTTCGTTTCAGATCTATTAAAAAAGTTCATAAGTTTTGGTTGATGAAGTTGACATGTACATTGTACATCAGTCCAAACACTGATAATAAACAATCTTTTTCATCTTGTTTTTATTTTTCTAAACACCTACCGGTACTTTTACCCATTCTACTTCCCCGTAGCTAGATCTAGCTTTGCTTTACATTTCTGTTTCTTTTTCCTGGTGCGTGCTTGTGGCATTGAAGCCGAGACCTTTGGTCGGTGGAGCCCCTGGTACCTCACCATCACTGCTGCCCAGTGCAGCCCCTGCTCAGTAGCTGTTTGTTTTTGTCCACATAATTATTTATTTTACGAGTTGGGTTTGTGAATAATAGTAAAAAAAAAAAAAAAAAAAAAATATGCCATTATCATCTCACACGTACACTGTGCATGTGACTGATCGTTGACTGCATGCCATGCCCTGGCCTGGCAAAGGCAACCAGTACGTCATCTACTGCCAGTATATATATAGGCAGTAGAGTTAGGAAATCGCGCAGATGCTGTGCTGCTTCACGGTCTGTTATTCGCGTGTTCATGAGAATACTAAGTATTGATGGTAAGAGACCAAGACCTAGTGATCGTTGAATACTGCAAGCAAGTAACTAGTTGTTGAATCCGTTGTAAATTTTACCATGCCTAGGTCAGACTGTGTTTGTTGTGGGAGTAGCGGTACGCGAGGAAAACTGTTGAAATGTCTTCACTCGATTTGTGTGGAATGTCTGGAGAAGCATACCGGCGATGATAGTTCAGTAGGATGTCCTGACTGTGGCGCGATCACTCCACCACCGTTGGCTGGTGTTCCTTTGTTGCAGTACCTTCCAGACAGTGATGTGTTGTCCTGCGATGCAGGTGAGGCTACTTCCGCAGTGCAAAAGAAACTGTGTGATGAATGTGCTGAGGATACTGCATCAGTGGCTATTTGTATGGATTGCAGCGACAGTCTCTGTGGCGTGCATGCCGAAGCACATCCTGCATCTCGCCGGAATTACAAACACAAGGTTGTACCACTCAGTTCATCTACTCCCGACGTACTAAGGTCCACTGTGGGTGCAAAGTGTCCGCTGCATCCATCTTCTGACCAATCACACTTCTGCATGGTTTGTCGAAAGATCCTCTGTGACAAATGCCTTTCAGTATCAAGTCGCCATGACCAGCATCGCCAAGATTTGCTACCCATTCAGCAAGCTGTTTCCACAATCAGAGACTCTCTCATTGCAAAGATGACCGCCTCTTTCTCTGGTGAAGAAAGTCAACTGGAGGATGCATTGGCTGCAACAGACAAGGCACTCGCGCAGCTGCATGACCAAACTGAAGCTGTATCCTCGCAAGTCAATGACTTCTTCACTCAGTTGAAGAAAGTCATTGATAAGCGAGAGCAGCAATTGCTGGATAAGCTTGACCATTTGCAATTACCGCAGTGCGTACAGTTGCAAGAGCGAAAGCAACGCATCCTATCCAGCTTATCAACTGGCCAGCGAGTCAAACATCTCACAGAGTATTGCCAGTCTGACAGCAACTTCTTGAAGATGTGCGGCTGGCTGGAAGACGCCACACATGACGTCATGGATGCAGCTGAATCAGAAATGAAGCTATTCCAGCCAGTTACTCTACAGTTCACGGCTGATGGCAACGACGAGTCCAACACAGCTATATGTATCTCCAAGGCCGGTTCCATCTGGATCGCGGACACAGTGTCCTCTGAAAAGAGCACCGCGACCATTCCGGGAAACGTGGACGAAGGACAAGATCTCCGTATCTCCATCGACTTGAGGAACCAACGTGGTGACTCGCTGACTGCAACAGAAAAACATCTGAACAGTGTGAAAGTGGAAGTGACGACGGGGGAGAATGACACCACAATCTGTTCGGTTGCCAAGGCAACACACGCAAAAACCTCCTCCAGCAGAGTATTCGCTGTATTCAAGACAGGCGGCGGAAAGAAGGGAAAAGTCAAAGTGTCTGTCACAACTGACACTGGCCACATCCAGGGTAGTCCTGCAGTCACGACTGTTGATGATGTAGTGCAGTTCGACCCCAAACAATGTAACGATGGCCTGGTTCTGTCTAACAATGGCAGAACGGTCACACATGCTGCTGCACAACAGAGCGACAGAGCTGTATATGGCACAACACGATGGACCACGGGCAAACACAAAATATCTGTCCGTCTGGATATGTTTGGTCGTACACCTCGTGCTGAGTACATTCACTTCGCGCTAGGCGTGTGCAATGAGAAGGAGCCGCAGCTTTCAGTCTAATATCCAAACCTGGCTTGGACCAGTTGTTGTGCTTCTAATGGCTCTTTGGGCCAGCCGTGGCAACCCGGTGATGTGATCCACATGTCCTTGGATTGTGATAATCACACGTTAGTCGCTCGTCATGCGCGTACCGGAGTAGTGAACGTGAAGACCCATGTTACTGGCGAAATTCGTCTATACCTTCTCACGACCTGTCCTCAAGATCAAGTTACTATCCTGTAATGTGTAATATCAAGAGTACATAACCCCCCAGAGTGTGCAACGCCGATCCAGCTCTGCATAGGGTCTTGGTCGAGCGGAATCGGATCTTCTGGTGTCATGCGTACACTCCACACCAGCACAAGGCCGGTCTCGAGGCAGGGCACCATTGTTTTTGATACGAGAGTACCCGCGACTCCCCGGGTTCCCCTCAGATTTGTACGGTTTTATGACGCAAAGATCCGATTACGCTCGACCAAGACCCTATGCAGAGCTGGATCAGGCGTTGCACACTCTGGGGGGGGGGGGGGTTATGTACTCTTGCTAATATGTACATATAATACATATAATCATACGTATTGCCTTCTGAACACTTGTTAACACTGCTGAACTGGAGTACTGTACTGTTGGCACATGATTTCCCGTTTCTTTTCACCGGACTGGAATAGTCTCTTTTTCCTAGGTTTGGGTATTTTCAAAAATCCCTCTTTCTGCCCACCCCTTTCCTTCACCGCCATTGAATGATCTGCGTTCGTGTACATAGTAACAATCTCAGAGCAAAACAGTTGGACACATTCTATGAAGTTTCAAGCGCATGGTAGAACCTTCCTAGCTATGTGCATGAAGTTCTTGCTTTCGCAGTACGACAGTGGACCAATGTTATGTTATTAGCTGTTGGTATTAGTTCACTGCCGTACCGTGTACTACGCTCTGCTGCTGTCTCTGCACCTTCTCCAGCATTTGAATATACATGTACTATCCGCAGATCAAGATTGCTGCAAAAGGAAAGCAGTTGGGTGCGCCTAGAAAGGCCGAAGGCCTTCTTCATACCAGTGTGACTTAGTGTAACAAGGCGAGAATACAGATATGCAGTTAAACAGTGCACATACGAATTACTGGCATACTCGATGGTGGACTGTATTAGGGATACGTAAAAGATGCGTCTTGTGGCATGATCTACTGAGCGGCGGCATCGCCGGAACACTCCTATTTTCTTATAAACAGAGGTGCAAACATGGTCAACCTGGTCTTCAAACGTAAGGTGCTCATCAATAATCAGACCGAGATAGCGAGCAGTTGGGGAAGGGGGAATATCTACATCACCGCATGCAATGGCCAGATCTGGGGCGAGGGAAAGAGGCTTCCTCCGGAGCACCATGAATTTCGTTTTCACGGGATTCAAGATCAGGCCAATACTTTCCAGGTATGTCTGTAGCAGGTTCAAGTCACTTGTTAGTTTGTGCTGGAGCTGGTCAATTGACTTAGAGGCGAGGTAGAAGGCTATGTCATCAGCGTATTGCTGAGACTGTGCGTGCTCAAACAGTCCAGGAACATGTCTCACATACAGTGAGAATAGCAGAGGCCCCAACACGGACCCTTGCGGGACACCACGCGTGCATTCTGTGGCTTCTCCTTGCCTTCTGCCGATTCTCACGGACTGACGTCTATCTTGGAGATAGCTTGCGAACCATTCCAATGCCACACCACCAATGCCAATCGACCGCAACTCATTAAGAAGGAGTTGATGGCGCACCCTATCGAACGCTTTGCTCATATCGACAAAGACCACACCAACGCACTCTTGCTTGTCGATACTTGTCATCCAGCGGTCAACCACAAGAGTTAGAGCATCCTCACAGGAGTGCCCTCGCCGGTAAGCAAATTGCTCATCGGGGAGGATATGAAGCTCAGCATGATCTTGAATGTAACGAACCAGTTGACGATGTACTATTTTCTCCAGCAGCTTCGAAACAACTGGAAGAAGTGACACGGGCCGATAGTTCGATGGGTCACATTTGTTTCCTGACTTGAAGACAGGGCACACCGTTGCCAATTTGTACACATCTGGGACAACTCCATTGCGCAAAGATTCATTGATGATCTGAGTTAAATTGCCCGCGGCCGAAGTTTCGCAGAGGCGCAGGAGCAAGGGGGGAATGCCATCCGACCCAGCCGCCTTGGTACAGGTCAAGTGCTTCAACATGACATGTTGAAGCAAAAGACATTGTCTTTTACCTCCAATACCGAAACGGGACGAAATGCATGGAAAGAGAGGGTGTCTGCGCCGCCTATTGTCGGGGTACCCGTCATCTGAGTGTCTAGTGAAGTTGAGCGATTCGGGTCCGTGACGATGGATTGAAATGTGGAGCTAAGGTCTTCTAAGCTAGCTTGGGGCTGCTCATGGATGATATTGCGTCCTGTGAGTGTGTTGAGAAGCGCCCATTGCTGCCTTGGCTTATCCTTGACGATACGAAATTGTCTGTTGTAGTACTCTCTTCTCAGTTTTCGATTTAGCAGGGTTCCTTCCCTTCTTGTCGTCCTGTATTGTTGCTTCACCGACTCATCATGTGGGCGTTTTAAGACTTTCATGTGGAGGTGTTTCCGCTTGTGGAACAAATTACGCAGTCTGTCATTCACCCAAGGTTGTGGCTTAGGCTTCTGTCTGGCGCTGATAGTAACCTGCTTTAGAGGTGACTGCTCGTCCAGAACTCTAGTGCATGCGTCAGAGAAGCTTGTTGCTAGGGTGTTTGCAGTAGGCGAATCATGTGTTAGTGCGGCAGAGTCAGCAAGTGCATTGCACATAGCCTCGATGGCATCCAACAGCTTACTGGAAACCCAAAACCAACCATGCAAGTGGGTAATGTATGGCAAAATTCAACAAAAGGGACTCAAAATTCATAAAAAAAATCAAAAAATCGCCAAAATTCAGAAAATATTCAGAAATTTGTGTGGAAACCCCTAGCTATAAACAGATCGGGAAACAGCTCAGCATCTGCGCGATTTGCAATCTCTACTGCCTTAGATCTACTGCCTAGACTAGTAGTACTGGTTGCCTTTGCCAGCGCAGTCACAGTCAGTCAGTGTGTAGTATGTGCGCCGTGGTAATGACATAGGCGTACTCCAACTACTTGCACTGGAAGTGTTACTGCTAGCATCATGCATGTGTGAATGCCCTGGACTGAGTCTGAGCCTAGTACGAGGTGATTTTGTAATAATTTTACATGAAAGTAAAAAAGGCTATCATTCCGTTGCCCTGGCGAGTTTTGAAGTGTGCATGGTCTCATTTTGTCACTCTGTATGTCCTCTATCCATATATTATGAACTTCTTGATCGCACAACACAAACATGAGAGACACAGCGTGGGGTTGCTTTGCATGCATTTTTTCACCCAGAAAAAGTGTGTACAAAATTTTACAAGTCAGTAAAATAGGGTCTAACATCAACAAATATGACCTAAATGTGTCAATAAGCTTGCAATGGGAAATCAAGATACATCTGAAGCAAGTCACATACAGAGAAAGCAGATGGTTTTGCAGGTTGCTCAACATATTGGTTTCTCACGGTACGTCGTCAACTCCGGTTCAAACGGTAGGTAATCTTTGACCGCCTACCGGCATTGTAGAGCACGAGCACGCAGACCTTATCTTGCTGCTCCATTTTTTTCAACTTGCTGTTCATCATCATGTGTGAAACAACCACACTAATCAAACATACCAGCCATGATGCGTTCCAGCCGTCCCACGACAGGGTGCCCTCGTGCATCTGAACGACAGTGCACTTAACCAGCACCTACTGACAGTGTCGGAGTTTCCATACTCTCCAAGACAAGTGCAGTGACTCCTTCACCTGATTCATGTACTTCTGTGTTGGAAGAAGACTGCAGACCACCCTCAATGGGTGCTCCGCCATCAACACCCAACATACATTCATGCCACATCATTTCTGCATTTGCTATTTGCCGTCGTGAATCTCTACCAGCACTTCTAAGGTAGCAAGCTGAGTTTCATACGTAGATCTACTGACCAGCTAATTATTTACCTGTACGCCACAAGCATCAGCAGCTTCGGACTTGGATTTGAATCACCTCAAGTTCATGACGGGTGAGTGAAAGACACCTACTGTCAAAATTGCAGTTTCTGACCTTCACCTTTTTGGCTAACCTCTTCTTCAGCCCTGCTACCCTTGACGGTGTGGCAGACTCAATACCGGCCTCGGGGACCAGCCTAGGGTTTCCACCTGCCGTAGAATATGCTCGCTGGCTCTTGGACGTCCTTCAAGTATCCATTGAGGGATATTTTACCTCATTGACCACAAATTCACGAATTTCGATCCATGATTGATAACTCACAAGGCCGTGGAAGAAAGCAATTCCGCAAAACGCTGCTGATGCTTACAAACTACAATACAATGGCAACTCATTTGTCTGTCGAACTAACAAAAACAATTCATGGGAAGAATGCAATCGCCCTCAACAATGCTATTTTACTCGATTTGTAATAATATGCCATGTAATTTGTTTACAAATCACCTCGTACCGTCCTGGACTGAGTCTGAGCCTACTGTCAGTAGGCTCAGACTCAGTCCAGGGCATTCACACATGCATGATGCTAACAGTAACACTTCCAGTGCAAGTAGTTGGAGTACGCCTGCGGCCTAGGCTATGTATGGCATTACCACGGCGCACATACTACACACTGACTGACTGTGACTGCGCTGGCAAAGGCAACCAGTACTACTACCGTAAAATCCCGCCAGAGCGCCCCTACCTCCTCGACGCTTCAGGTGGGGAGGGGCGGATGGGCGAGTCCTTCAGTGCTACATGAAAAAGTACTCACCCTACGAAAACTGTACGTGCATCTCGTACACCGACCAAAGGTCAAGAGCCAGGGGTCGAACAGACCCGACAAAACGCAGGGTTTGTGTGATCCCTGGTCAGGAGGCCGAGGGTGGGCACTGTTGCGTACATTTCTAATGGGGTCGAGCACGCGTCTGCAGTTCAGTACGGCATCGCAGACTGCGACAGAGTCATACGAGGATACAATCAATCACGTCCCTGACAAGAAATCAGGGAGGGGCGGATGGGAGAGACGGGGCGCTCTGGCGGGATTTTGTATCTAATATTGACTGAGTACGAGGTCAATATAGGAAATAAAAAGCCGAGTAAAAGACCGAGGCGAAGCCGAGGTCTTTTACGAGGTTTTATTTCCTATACTGACCAAGTACGAAGTCAATATTAGATTTATCACGACAAACAGTCCGTATTTCAAATTCCAGAACGATAACCTCATGAATCCCGGTTTTATGATTGCACAACCGTTGCACCACGGCCTACTCATGCAGTGAAACTGCTGCACTAGGCACCGTTCAACTGCGCAACCCCTAAGGAGTCAAATATAAGCGGTCAATATAGCCCTAAGGAGTGAAATATGCAGGAATATTTGACTGCTTAGGTATGGCAAAAATCTATGTGAGTCAATACTAAGGGAGTGATAAACGGTACAGTCAGTATCGCCTATAGCGTTGGTGTTTGATTTTGAGCATTTTATCACTATAAGCGATATATCACTATGGCCGATACTGCATGCAATGTATGCGAGTGGGGTGTCAAACGACTCCGGGCGGCGTGCATATACGTACTGCATAGCTGGCTACAGCTCATGTCACACAACATGAGCATTTCCTCACGATGGAGGCATATTTGGCAACTTGTACAAGCAGAACTCACCAAACAACACTGGACAAGTTAGTTCTTCACGAAGAATTAACACCCTGGTCTCCTGTGACACCACTTGATTTTACATCAATCACTATAATCGATGCAAAAATAACGTAACAAAGGTCTTGAAAGAAGAATTTGATCACTATAGGCGATATATTACTATAGACGATTATTACTATACGCGATAACTGTGTATACTTAGTTATGGCAAATGAAAATGAATTTGAAAAATTGATCACTATATCCTTTAGGGCAATGAAGTAATTTTTTTCCTCGTGACTAACTTCGACAGACCAAGTTGCCCTGTCCCAGTGATCTACAATACTTATATTGCACATTTGTGAAATATTGGACCTATCCAGATAAACGAAATGACTTTTATTCGAAATTACATTTTCCAAAGTTTTCCTTCACAAATAGTCCCAATTTCTTCTCACCTTTAGGGCAATGAAGTCAATTTTTCTTCAGGACTAACATCGGCTAACAAAGTGGCGCTGTCCCAGTGATCTACAATACTTATAATCATTGCACATGTGAAATATTGGGAGTCACAGAGTGAGGAAATGGCCTAAATTGAAACTTGAACTGTTCTGCCAAGTTTTATGCAGTTAACGCAGGGCTGAGAACCCGCAAGAGCCATCCCGGATGATCTTGTGCGCCACCAACCGAACCTTCGGTGAATGTTCACAAGGTTAGAAGCTCGCACAGATAACACACATTGGATGCTAATAGTAGTACAATGCACTCAGGAATGTGTGCAAATACGACAGAATTAATTCCAAATAAAGTCAACAATAGCTGCCTCAACACAGTGCTATCAACCTTCCGTATTTTCCATATTTGTACGGAAAATCACTACTTCGTCCACGCTATGGATTTTGAGAAAAATGTACGGAAAATTGAACGGGATTGATCAGTATGTATAAGCATTGCAAGTGCAAGCTGAGCGATGAAAAGAAGAGAACCGAGTGGAAAGAAAACGCTGCAGTGGAGAGTCCTTAGAAAAGACTTAAAAAATATCAATAATATCGCTGCACGAGATCATCCTTATAAGTAATAACGTCAGCTGATCGTACTGTGGTTGATTCATACGGCGGTAAATACACACCTGCCTACACACGCTCTCTAAACTGAAAAGTTATTCTGGCACAGAGCTCTCCTTCCCGCCACCACCACCATCATCAGTTCGCGTCTGGCGCCTAGTCGATGCAGGGTGAGTGGTGTCCGACATAGCAGGCTGGTACATCAGGTAGCGTATGGCGCATAGCAGATGACACAGCAACAACATAGCTTGATTGCGACGTACCTTTCGTCCCGGCTGGACTCATCAGGCAATCTTCTTCTTAGATGTCTTCACAAGGAGCTCAGCTTTTTGACTCAGGAGAATGAAGTTGAAGACTCCACTGCAACTGCACTTATGGTTGGTTCATATGGTGGTAAATATACACCTGGCAATATGGGGGTAAATACACGCCTGCCCAGACACGCTCTCTAAACTGCAAAGTTATCCTGGCACAGAGCTCTCCTTCTCACCACCACCACCACCATCAGTTCGCGCCTGGCGCCTAGTCGATGCATGGTTAGCGGTATCTGACATAGCAGGCTGGCACATCAGGTAACGCATGGCACATAGAAGATGGCAACAACATAGCTTGATTGCGACGTACATTTCGTTCTCTCGGTGGTGCTGTAGCCTGAAAAAGGAAATAAGACAATGCATCCACATGACACAGACAAGTAATTACTGTTACAAATAATGCATACTGCTTGATAACAGAGAAAGAAAGTCAGTGGTCACACAAGTTTTTGGTCGTCCCTGAAACGAAGATCGTTCCAGGGGGGGAGCTAAAATCTCAGTCGACTGACGCTATGCATACACATGTACATGCATGCGATTTTCGTCGTCCATTCATTTCGGAGGGTGGAGAGGAGGTCCGAGTACGAAATGAATGATGTTCTTTTCAGGGATGACTAATCACTTTTGCGATGACCCCTTATTGCATCAATTTATCGTCTGAACTGCGCAATTGAGTCCCACTTTTATTATGTTGGGTCCAGATTTCAAGACTCGTGAAGTTCGAGGCGAAAAGCAGGCCGATGAAGGGACGCCAGTAATTCAGTCTAGTCCGGTGTCATGGAGAGGGGCCGATGAACCGGCAACAAGAGAATTCAATACGCATGCTACTCTTCAGTTCATTGCTGGGGAAGACTACTCAGGGCCACGTCACTCCGGCAATTTAATGTACAAATCAGCAGCAACACTTGCAAACGTATTCCTACCAGCTGACCAGCAAGTTACCAGCCATCAGCTCTTCAAATAATTTCAACTTAACAAAGAGAGGAGATGGACAGATCGGAAAGTATCGTGGCAAGCTCAGGACAACACACGTCCGGCCCTATGAAACAACAGTGGAAAGTTCGTGCCATGGTATATTTTCGAAGGCATATCAAGAACCAGCTAATGTGGACTGGGAGTCCATTTGCATCGTCCGATCAGCTGCTACAAGTGCCGTGAGCCAATGGCAAACACGTTTGACAGAGACTACTACCTCTACTGAATGCAACTTTGGCATGGCAGAGATCTACAAGCACGTTATCTTATCTATCAATAGAGTTGTATCCTCGTATGACTATGTGAAGTGTGAGGTCGTACTGTACTGCAGACGCGTCTACGACCTGGTTGAAAATGTACGCAACAGTTCCCACCCTCTTGACCAGAGATCGCACACACCCTAGGGTTTTGATGGGTTTGTACGACTCCCAGCTCTTGATTTTTGTTGGGTGTACGAGACGCACGCACAGTTTTCTTAGGGTGAGTACTTTTTCATGTAGTACTGAATGCGGCAAGCAGGACTCGCCCATCCGCCCCTCCCCAAATGGATCTACTCGAATGGTTCCGGAGGTAGGGGTGCTCTGGCGGGATTTTACGACATACACAAGCGCGCACACACGCACACAATATACACACGCACGCACACACATACACACGAACGCACGCTATGTCGCGCGTCTTGGGCATGGCTTCGTGAATACAAATAATAATTTAATGTTATAATTTATAGGATCCAAATGTTAGAGCAGCTTTACAAAACCTACCGTTCAATACCGGATCATCTTGTGACAGCTTCCTTGCAACACCCATGACTTGACCCCACTTCGTCTTGACGTCGGGAAATCGTTCACACCGGAGTTGGGACACGACTCATTGAAATCCAGGCCTATCTGCAGCTGGGAGCAGGACAGAGCTGATGGACGTCAGCAGCGGCTGTAGAACAACCATAAACGAGTCTTCGTTCTCCGCAGTCAGGCGGGACAGCAGCTTTGCAACGCAAGCTTCTTGCCTTCTGTGGGTCTTTAGCGGCTGGGATTCGGAACGCTCTGTAGAAACCATTGAACAAGTACTGCACTCTATCAACCCACAAGTATTTCTTCCAATTCATGATTATTCGCAACTTTTTATGCAGTACGTGCACCAGATCAGAAGCCGCTAAGTAGCAAGGTTGAAAGTTTCAAGACAAATTGAAAATTATACATAGAAAATTAGAATTCAAACCATACCTGTGGCCCAAGCCAATATAGACTGAGCGTTCAAGCGAAGAGAACGTAGATCTACGTCAGCTGAGGTTTCCTTAGGATCAGGAGGTGATTCTTGACCCGGATCTGGATCGCGATCAGCAGCACTCTCTGCCTCAATCACGATCACCAAATGCAACTAATTACTTGGAAAAGTAGTTCATTCTTCTTCTTCTTTTCGAGCTACGATTTCCCACGATCCTATCGATCCTGCACGAGTCCGTTCCCCAGTTACAGGCCAAGGAGTGCACTCCCAAAGTCCCATGGCATAAGTACGCGGAGTAGTTGGTTTATATTAAAGGGGAAGTGCATCGATTTTTCAAGTAGGGCTCAGATGAAAGACAATTGGATATCGGTTCCGATGGTATATCTCTCGCTTGCGTACGGCAAGGGAAACTTGCCATATCGCCGATTTCCCGATCCCGTTTCCATGGCGACTACAGGTGATGACGCACATTCTGCTTAGCTCCGTGAGAGAGAAGGTCGATCACTGCAGAATTGTGTCATTTTCAGTTGTCTTCAATGCATTCACGAAGCGAAAGAAGTACTGTGTTCAATGCTGTTAGTGCCGTGAACTGTTTATCAGTAGTCCTCTCCGTTGTGTACTGGGACGTGACACCGACAGGGGAACGCTGGAGTGCGGAGACGTTAGCTGGCAAGCGAAAATCGTGACAAACCAAGTGCTGAAATCTTGGTTGGGACAAATCAAACGTTCAGCATTTACCTCAACCAAGGACCATGCCGTTTGCTCTTTCCACTTCCTGAAGATGGATGCGCTGCCTGCTGGAGACTCTCCTATCTCTCGTAACATCTTCTGAAGCCAGGTGAGACGACGAGTAGCGGAGATTAGCGAACGAAATAATGTCGTATGTTTTGAAATTTTTGCTGAACATATCTCAGGAGAGATGGCATGTATGAACTTAGTCCATGTGAACTCAATCAGCCCATGAACTAACCCATGAACAAATGCTTTCCTTGCAGACGTGCATGAGTCTATCCAATCTACACGTAGAGATCATTCCATGCCCTCAGTGAATGGCCCATTTTGTCCATACACTTCATCTGCATGTTGTCTCTATGGAAAAGGGTATTGTTCATTTCATATGAAGAAGTTCGGGCAATAGATGCTTTCCTCTGGTATAATTCTGTTGACCTGATGTTCTTTCTAGCTTCATGGGTAGCTTAGGTGAGGTACCATCACCATCATGTTTACATGAGGATCAAACACTGCACCGTTCTTTGTTGTGACATGACGTAAGTTATTGTAAGTGCTTGCAGACTCCATACGTTCCAGCAACACCTAGCATGGTTTCCCGTGAACGTTGTGGGTGAACAAATTCCTGTCCAACATATTTATACAGACATGCCAGCACACACCATGCACCATACACCATACACACACTTGCCCTGCCCTGTCGAGTCACTGCCACGTGGGCCCGGAGGGGCAGTGGAGAGAGAATGGGAGAACGCCGCCCCATGGCACCCGGGACACAAAAACAAGAGTTTGTCTATGTAGGGAGCAACACACATACATACATACACCACACACACACACACACACACACACACACACACACACACACACACACACAAAATGAGAGTTCGGGTCATCTGCCACGAGACTGACGTACGGCCGCGGAGAGCTTCAGCAGCGGTGTCTATTCCTGCCCTGGACCGAACGGAAGCAGCGGTCGCAGGACACACAGTATTCACCACAACACGGCTCCACTGTCGTTGGGGGCTGAGCCACACACTTGTGACAGGCAAGAACGCTATAGCTAAGAAAGCAACGGCCACAGCGATCACACTGGCATGCTCCACGCTGCTCCTGCACAACACTCTCTCTCGCTCACACACACACACACACACACACACACACACACACACACAACACACACCGTGACGCGTGCGCACATACTGCAAGAAAGAAAGAGAGCATGAGTGTCAGATTATTGCATAGGAAGTGTTTATCAGCACACACTTATACATGCACATGCAGGCACTCAACGACCAACTATGCACCATGCCGTATGTTCGTCAAACATAAGATTGCAATACCAAAGAACAACATAAACAAGATCACTTACTTCGTTCTCCTCCAAGTGTGTCCTCCCCAGCCAGGCCGTCTACTGCATTTCCCTAGGCGAAATGTAGCCTACGAAATGGTTTCTCTAGACTAGGAGAAGATGCTTGGTATTCGCCATCTCTCCTGAGAAATCAGCAAAAATTTCAAAAAATACGACATTATTTCGTTCGCTAATCTCCGCTACTCGTCGTCTCACCTGGCTTCAGAAGATGTTACGAGAGATAGGAGAGTCTCCAGCAGGCAGCGCATCCATCTTCAGGAAGTGGAAAGAGCAAACGGCATGGTCCTTGGTTGAGGTAAATGCTGAACGTTTGATTTGTCCCAACCAAGATTTCAGCACTTGGTTCGTCACGATTTTCGCTTGCCAGCTAACGTCTCCGCACTCCAGCTTTCCCCTGTCGGTGTCACGTCCCAGTACACAACGGAGAGGACTACTGATAAACAGTTCACGGCAATAACAGCATTGAACACAGTACTTCTTTCACTTCGTGAATACAAGAAGACAACTGAAAATGACACAATTCTGCAGTGATCGACCTTCTCTCTCACGGAGCTAAGCAGAATGTGCGTCATCACCTGTAGTCGCCATGGAAACGGGATCGGGAAATCGGCGATATGGCAAGTTTCCCTTGCCGTACGCAAGCGAGAGATATACCATCGGAACCGATATCCAATTGTCTTTCATCTGAGCCCTACTTGAAAAATCGATGCACTTCCCCTTTAAAATAATAATTTATAACTCAGGGCACGCACCGGGGATATCTGAGGGAAAAGTGGGAGAAAGTGCCGCGAGTCAATCATGGTCGGCCCGGAAGGCCTCGTGTCGCCTCCCGGGTCTATACGACTCCCTGATTCGAAGCCATTTTTGCCACAAAGCAGGAGCAAAATGGAGCAAAATATCGGAAACGAAAGGCAATGCCAAGCAAAATATGGAAAGTGCTAGGGCAACATTTGCCGGCAAAATATCGAAGCGCCCCGAGCAAATTTGGGCTAGGCCTACTAGGCAGTAGATCTACGGCAGTAGAGATTGCAAATCGCGCAGATGCTGAGCTGTTTCCCGATCTGTATACAGCCGTGTTCATGAGAATACTTGATGGTAAGAGACCAAGTGATAGTTGAATTTTGTAAGCTGTGGAACCGGCTGCAAAGTTTGCCATGCCCGGGTCAGACTGTGCTTGTTGTGCGAGTAGCGGTACGCGAGGAAAACTGTTGAAATGTCTTCACTCGATGTGTGTGCAATGCCTGGAGAAGCATATCAACGATGATAGTTCAGTACAATGTCCTGACTGTGGCACGATTACTCCACCACCACCATTGGCTGGTGTTCCTTTGTTGCAGTACCTGCCAGACAGTGATGTGTTGCACAGCGAAGCAGGTGAGGCTACTGCCACAGTGCAAAAGAAACTGTGTGAGGATTGTGTTGAAGATACGGTAGCAGTGGCTCTTTGTATGGATTGCAGTGACAGTTTCTGTGCAATGCATGCCGAAGTTCACCCAACTTTCCGCCGGACTTACAAACACAACGTGTTGCCACTCAGTGAGGCTGGTACACGCCTGCTCCCGACGCACTAAGGCCCACTGCGGGTGCAAAGTGTCCACTTCATCCATCTTCTGAGCGATCACACTTCTGCATGGTTTGTCGAAAGATGCTCTGTGACAAATGCCTTGCAGCGTCTACTCGCCATGACCAGCATCGCAAGGATTTGCTACCCATTGAGCAAGCTTCTCCACAATCAGAGACTCTCTCATTGCAAAGATGACCGCTTCTTTCTCTGGCGAAGAAAGTCAACTGGAGGATGCATTGGCTGCAACAGACAAGGCACTCTCGCAGCTGCATGACCAAACTAAAGCTGTATCCTCGCAAGTCAATGACTTCTTCACTCAGTTGAAGAAAGTCATTGATCTGCGAGAGCAGCAATTGCTGGGTGAGCTTGACCAACTGCAATTACCGCAGTGTGTACATTTGCAAGAGCGAAAGCAACGCATCCTATCCACCTTATCAACTGGCCAGCGAGTCAAACATCTCACCAAGTATTGCCAGTCTGACAGTAACTTCTTGAAGATGTGCGGCTGGCTGGAAGACGCCACACATGACGTCATGGATGCAGCTGAAGCGGAAGTGAAGCCATTCCAGCCAGTTACTCTACAATTCACGGCTGATGGCAACGGCGAGTCCAACACAGCTATCTCCAAGGCCGTTCCGTCTGGATCGCCGACACAGTGTCCTCTGAAAAGAGCACTGTCACAATTCCGGCTAACGTGGACGAAGGACAAGATCTCCGTATCTCCATTGACCTGAGAAACCAACGTGGTGACGCGCTGACTGCAACAGACAAACATCTGAACAGTGTGAAAGTGGAAGCGACGACGGGGGAGAATGACATCACAATCTGTCCGATTGTCAAGGCAACATACGCGGAAACCTCCTCCAGCCCAGTATTCGCTGTATTCAAAACAGGCGGCGTAAAGAAGGGACAAGTCAAAGTGTCTGTCACAACTGACACTGGCCACATCCGAGGAAGTCCTGCAGTCTCGACTGTCGATGATGTATTGCAGTTTGACCCAGACCGATGTCACACCGGTCTGGTTCTGTCAAACAATGGCAGAACGGTTAGACATCCTGGTGGAGAATGGAGCGACAGAGCTGTGTATGGCACAACACGATGGAGCACGGGGAAACACGAAATATCTGTCCGTCTGGATACGCTTGCGCATCGTTCTGGGTTCACTAACTACATGCTAGGCATGTGCAATGAGAAGGAGGCAGAGCTGGGCGGCTGGTATTCAAACCTAGCATGGAACAGCGATGATACTTCTGACGGCTCTTTGGGTCAGCCGTGGCAAACCGGTGATGTGATCCACATGTCATTGGATTGTGATAATCACACGTTAGTCGCTTGTCATGAGCGTACCGGAGCAGTGGGCACAAAGAGCAATGCTACTGGCGAGATCTATCTATACCTCTACACGTTCTGTCCCGAAGATCAAGCTACTATTCTGTAAACTTTACACACAGGAGAGTGAGGGAGAGGGGGGGGGGGGGCTGTGGTGTAACTCCGAGTTTCATGTAGTCACGATCATCAGGCAACTTTAAAAAAAAAAAAATTATCGTATCCGTTCCCGAAGGGAACTCACGACGGCCGCTAACACCCGATAAACCCTAGCGGCAACTGTAATACTGTACAAATTTAAATAGGTATTCGTTTCGCCGTTAGAACATTTGATAACGCTGCTGAACTTGACTGTCGGAACATGATTTCTATTTTCTTTTTAGTGGCCCGAAAAGCCTCGTTTTACTAGGCTTACATACTTTTTAAATCCATCTTTCTGGCCACCCCTTTCTTACAGCTCTTTAGTATAGCCATCCCAATCTGCCGATTTTCTGCCAGCGTTCTCCACCGAGCGCTGTAGACATACATGTACATGTAATTTTGTAATCTTATGGTATACCGTGTATGTAGTGCTGTGTTACTATACAACGACTGTTCATAAGTCCGAGGGACTG
Source organism: Sycon ciliatum (assembly GCF_964019385.1). NCBI lineage: Eukaryota > Metazoa > Porifera > Calcarea > Leucosolenida > Sycettidae > Sycon > Sycon ciliatum. The sequence goes on along the minus strand of NC_088648.1, from coordinate 9,686,240 downwards.
GGAAACTGGGAAAAAGACTGCAGTGAAAATAATTGACTGTCACCACCAGGACTCGAATCAGGAACCTTCACTATAAAGTTAGTATACAGTCATGTAAGTCATTATACTCTATACTATAGCCAGCCATGCTCACCACTGAATTACATAAACATGTATGGTGTGGCTGGTTAGTGTTATCCAAGCAGGGACTGTTATGTTCACCTTTAATTCTCTTCACGACTTCAGACTTCCAAACTCACACCGCCAGTGAAGCTACACATACTAACTGTATTGCATTTCCATTCATTGTGTTCATTATGTTCATCATGCCTGTAATAATTATACTACATGTAATAGGCTTTCACCACACATACAAGAGGCTTGATTAGTTCACATAACCATAATAACAGGCTTGAGCAAGTACATGTAACATTGTAAGTTGAGGGACGCAGCAATGATTGTTTGATTGCTCAGTACAGTACTCTGTGGCTGTGTAAGATACTCATACATATTATTAGCTGGTCACGTGTTTCGAGTAGCCAGCACGAATGTTGCGGGGGTTGATAGAAAGGTGCGAGGTTTCTGGACCAGGGCCCAGAAGGGCCATGCCTAATAAGCGCGGCTGCAGCTGTGTGTGCGTGTGTGGACAACAAAGGGTGAGTGCGTATTATTTGAAGAGTGTGTGAGTGCTACACTCTCACACTCTTCAAATAAGTTCGCATCGCGCGCCTCCGTCGCAAATCGCGTCGCATCGCCCATCGCATCGCAAAAAATAGCAAAAATAATCACGGGAACTCTCTTCGCGTTCCCGTATATGTGCTGGGAATTTCCCCTTCCATATTTGGCAGTGTTGTGCCTACACTCGACTGACATGATAGCCAGCAGATCCGTACGCATTGATTCTTCTTTGCGTGTGCCACAACGTTTAGCAGAACCTCATTTACGCTATTAGAAATCTCCAGAAACGGCAGGGTCCTATGATAGCATGACTTATGCTGACCTTTCATACAAACTTCCAGTCAACTGCCCCATCATGCAGGTGGTTTATATTGGGCATATAAGCCGGACCCCAAACACGCGAAGCCGTAGACTCTAACACAAACTTAACCCTTTGTGTACGGACTGTACAACTTTCGATCCCCTGGGATCGAAACTTTTCAAAATTTCAATCGATCGTAACTCAGTCATCTCTGGGTTATTTCCAAAAACTAAAATATGTAGGTCGAAGAGAAAACGCCCATCTGTCCATTGGAACTATCACGGAAGCACTTCGATGTGCGGTTCCAGAGTTACAAAGCTCGAAAGTCAAATCGCGGCAATTGTCGCTCAATAGCCCCGGGCGCAAATTTGAATGAGGGATTTCCCCATCATTCTGGGCATGCAGTGACGTAGAAACACGTTCAAAATGGCAAACGGACTCATGGCAGTTTGCGAATTTTTTGAAAGTAAAAATTTAGTTGTTACAAACAAGGCGAGCGAAATGGCTGATACAAGACGATTTCTGTCGGAATATTGGCGTTGCAACTAAGACGCTGGGTTGTAGCGCTGGCGTTTTGACCTTCGTGGTGGTAAGTGTGGGCGCAATGTGTTCCTCTTGCGACGAGCTTTCCAGGAAGCCCAAGATTGAAAGAATCGTCAAAAGGAGACCAAAGTTATGACCCGGAGAACTATGGAATTTGACGTGAGTCGAGATCAAATTCAGTCTGCGTACATTTTTCCGTACATAAAGGGTTAACACAGACTCAGACTCATCCCGGCCATCACGGGTCAAGCTCCACCTGAGACACCTGTTCGCTCCCTACTCTCTCTCTGCCTTGCCGGCTTGGGGGCCTGCATGGGTATGGCAAATCCCTGTTCAATAGCTTGAGCAGTACACATCGTCCAGAAGGATCACGACTAGCCTTGTGTCTCGCCTGCTGGAGCAGGAGTCGTCTCTTGGCGACTCTCTGACTCAGCTCCGGACGGTCAAGGCGACGGTTCGTGCCGAGAAGCGGAGCGCGGTTAAGTCTATGGCTGACGCCCTTCGCTCGGATCACGGGGAGCTGGCCCCTGTTTTCGACCTTGTTGTTGTTGTTGTTATTGTTGTTGTTGTTGTTGTTGTTGTTGTTGTTGTTGTTGTTGTTGTTGTTGTTGTTGTTGTTGTTGTTGTTGTTGTTGTTGTTGTTGTTGTTGTTGTTGTTGTTGTTGTTGTTGTTGTTGTTGTTGTTGTTGTTGCTGCTGCTGCTGCTGCTGCTGCTGCTGCTGCTGCTGCTGCTGCTGCTGCTGTTGTTGTTGTTGTTGTTGTTGTTGTTGTTGTTGTGTTTATTTTCATTCACAAACCAAACGGGCAGATCTGCCCAATGAAAAGGTGGCGAATGCAGATAGAAAGCAGAAAATAATGAAATTTGGGGAGGGATGTAAGGATAGAGGTGGAGAGAAACTAAGCCAGCTGATCATCAAACAGGACGTTTGGTACTCTAGGTACTAAGGGTGTGCGGGATCATGCTGGCGCGGAACTGGCGGAGCGTGGATATGGCACGTAATAACTATATTGCTGGGTAAAGGTGCTCCACCGCTGGGCTTGATCTTGCGGCTAGTGGTGTGTGGGGTGGCCGATTAGAGCGCATTTTTATTGATGTACGGGTGTTCAATCTTTTTGATTCTTCGAATCGTGCCACCTCCCTCGCTGCTAGCTACAGACGCCATGAACAGGGAAAGCTCGAAGAGCGAGTACGTGAAGTTGAGCATGCCTCGTTCGTGCCCGTTGTGCTTTCTGCCTCTGGTGGCTATGGCAAGCATGCCAATGCGCTTTTCTCGCGGATCGCCTCTCTCCTGGCTGAGGAGAGCAATGAGCCATACGCGCAGAATATCTCTTTGCTGGGCTGCTGCCTTGGGTTTGGCCTGGTGCGTTGTGGTGCCATGTGACTGCGTGGATCAAGGAGCATATTTGCTCCTGCCGTGCCCGAGTCCCCTGCAATGCTAGTGCTAGTAGTAGTGGCGGAGGCACGCATCCAGTGAACCTGCAGTGATCCTACTGAGTCTGTATAATCATTACTATTATCTGATGATTCGTTCTATGTAATTGTGTTGATGCTTTGCCCGTACAAGAGGCTCAAGGAGGTCATTCCTAAAAAAGAAAACCCAGACACCTCCTCTCTACGTGATTTCTCCACGTTTCACGCAGAACCTCTCAAGTACAACTGACTTCTTGCGACGCGACATGTGACTTGCGACGCCTGCGACGAGCTAGCTTCTACAGCAACACACGGCGTACGGGTAGCTAGCTGTAGCTAGCTGTATATAGTCCATGGTAGTCTGTACTCCATTTGTGCATGTCGCGTGTCGCATGTCGCAAAAGTTGAACTAATTACTTTCTATAACTTCTGCAACAAAAACTCAGGGTACCCGTTCTTGACAAAAACTGACCGGAGAAAATCAAGCTCTTCCTGCAGCTTGCAGGACGAACAAATACGCTTCGCACGATCTACAAGGTACGGGTACCCTGAGTTTTTGTTGCAGAAGTTATTGAAAGTCGAACAAACTACGAAGGCTCCTATAATTACTTTCTTTTGTTACTTCTGCGACAGGCGCCTTGCCGGGCACAATAGTACGCGACAGTTCGCGACAGGTAGTTTCTTCAACTTTCTTGTCGCAACTGTCGCAAATCGCGTGTCGCGTAGCAGAAAAGTATTGTGAATCGCTCCGGCGAGTGCAGTACCAAACGGAGAAGGTTCAACAATACTGGCCCTCAGACTAGTATGGGCATTATCATCTCACACGTACACTGTGCATGTGACTGATCGTTGACTGCATGCCATGCCCTGGCCTGGCAAAGGCAACCAGTACGTCATCTAGTGCCAGTATATATATCGGCAGTAGAGTTTCCAAATCGCGCAGATGCTGTGCTGCTTCCCGGTCTGTTATTCGCGTGTTCATGAGAATACTAAGTCTTGATGGTAAGAGACCAGGACCTAGTGATCGTTGAATACTGCAAGTAAGTAACTAGTTGTTGAATCCGTTGTAACGTTTACCATGCCTAGGTCCGACTGTGTTTGTTGTGGGAGTAGCGGTACGCGAGGAAAACTGTTGAAATGTCTTCACTCGATTTGTGTGCAATGTCTGGAGAAGCATACCCTCGATGATAGTTCAGTAGGATGTCCTGACTGTGGCGCGATCACTCCACCACCGTTGGCTGGTGTTCCTTTGTTGCAGTACCTTCCAGACAGTGATGTGTTGTCCTGCGATGCAGGTGAGGCTACTTCCGCAGTGCAAAAGAAACTGTGTGATGAATGTGCTGAGGATACTACAGCAGTGGCTATTTGTATGGATTGCAGCAACAGTCTCTGTGGCGTGCATGCCGAAGCACATCCTGCATCTCGCCGGACTTACAAACACAAGGTTGTACCACTCAGTTCATCTACTCCCGACGTACTAAGGTCCACTGCGGGTGCAAAGTGTCCGCTGCATCCATCTTCTGACCAATCACACTTCTGCATGGTTTGTCGAAAGATCCTCTGTGACAAATGCCTTGCAGCATCAAGTCGCCATGACCAGCATTGCCAAGATTTGCTACCCATTCAGCAAGCTGTTTCCAAAATCAGAGACTCTCTCATTGCAAAGATGACCGCCTCTTTCTCTGGCGAAGAAAGTCAACTGGAGGATGCATTGGCTGCAACAGACAAGGCACTCTCGCAGCTGCATGACCAAACTGAAGCTGTATCCTCGCAAGTCAATGACTTCTGCACTCAGTTGAAGAAAGTCATTGATAAGCGAGAGCAGCAATTGCTGGATAAGCTTGACCAACTGCAATTACCGCAGTGCGTACAGTTGCAAGAGCGAAAGCAACGCATCCTTTCCAGCTTATCAACTGGCCAGCGAGTCAAACATCTCACCGAGTATTGCCAGTCTGACAGCAACTTCTTGAAGATGTGCGGCTGGCTGGAAGACGCCACACATGACGTCATGGATGCAGCTGAATCAGAAGTGAAGCCATTCCAGCCAGTTACTCTACAATTCACGGCTGATGGCAACGACGAGTCCAACACAGCTATATGTATCTCCAAGGCCGGTTCCATCTGGATCGCCGACACAGTGTCCTCTGAAAAGAGCACCGTGACCATTCCGGGAAACGTGGACGAAGGACAAGATCTCCGTATCTCCATTGACCTCAGGAACCAACGTGGTGACGCGCTGACTGCAACAGACAAACATCTGAACAGTGTGAAAGTGGAAGTAACGACGGGGGAGAATGACACTACAATCTGTCCGGTTGCCAAGGCAACATACCCAAAAACCTCCTCCAGCAGAGTATTCGCTGTATTCAAGACAGGCGGCGGAAAGAAGGGACAAGTCAAAGTGTCTGTCACAACTGACACTGGCCACATCCAGGGTAGTCCTGCAGTCACGACTGTTGATGATGTAGTGCAGTTTGACCCCGACCGATGTCACACCGGTCTGGTTCTGTCTAACTATGGCAGAACGGTCACACATGCTACATGCTGCTGCACAACAGAGCGACAGAGCTGTATATGGCACAACACGATGGACCGCTGGCAAACACAAAATATCGGTCCGTCTGGATATGTTGTGTCGTACACCTCGCGCTGAGTACACTCACTACGTGCTAGGCATGTGCAATGAGAAGGAGCCGCAGCTTACAGTCTTCCATCCAAACCTGGCTTGGACCAGTTATAGTGCTTCTAATGGCTCTTCGGGCCAGCCGTGGCAACCCGGTGATGTGATCCACATGTCCTTGGATTGTGATAATCACACGTTAGTCGCTCGTCATGAGCGTACCGGAGTAGTAAACGTGAAGACCCATGTTACTGGCGAAATTCGTCTATACCTTCTCACGACCTGTCCTCAAGATCAAGTTACTCTCCTGTAATGTGTAATATGTACATGTAATCATACGTATTGCCTTCTGAACACTTGTTAACACTGCTGAACTGGAGTACTGGACTGTTGGCACATGATTTCCAGTTTCTTTGCACCGGACTGGAATGGTCTCTTTTTCCTAGGTTTGGTTATTTTCAAAAATCCCTCTTTCTGCCCACCCCATTCCTTCACCACCAAGCTGCACCATCGAATGATCTGCGTTCGTGTACATAGTAACAATCTCACAGCGAAACAGTTGGACACATTCTATGATGTTTCAAGCGCATGGTAGAAACTTCCTAGCTACATTGTATGTACATGAAGTTCTGGTTTTCGCAGCACGACAGTGGACCCATGTTATGTTATTAGCTGTTGTTAATAATACACTGCTGTACCGTGTACTACACTCTGCTGCTGCTGCTGCTAACGCCAAGTAAGGGCCTACATGTAACTCTGCTCTTTCTCCAGCATTTGAACACTATCCGCAGATTGGGAGCATTCTCTGCACCTTTTTTGTCAAAGAGATCGTATATAATTATGTATTAGGAAGCGCGTTGCTTACTAATCAACATGACTGTATACATTTCGTACTAAATCTGTTTAAAGTGACTGCTTGTCGGGATCGGCCCAATGATCTTCTTTTCTCGTTTGCTAATTACCCCCCCCCCCCCCCGCCTAAAACAGCACCGCTAGCCCCGAAACCTATAGAGCCCCCACATTCTCACACAGCTTTTTTTCATACAGCGCTACATATGCCTCTCCTGGCATTATATTAATATTACACCGGCATGGTCAGCACCCCATCCTCATGTTCGCTGATGATTGCTAGAGGATGAAACTTGAAGTAGCAGCAAAAAACCTTGATTGTCCTTGTTGTTCTGTCGTTTGCTAATTATAAATTTTTATATGCGGTCCCCACTACTACTAGTATTATTGATACATGTGAGAAAGACCAAGGAACTACAAGTGACGTTACACGGTCCACTAACACCACCAGTTACTAACTTGTAGTTCCTTGGTCTTTCTCTTTTGTATAAATTAAACCTTGGCTCTCCATCTGAGTACATACTAGTATTATGGACCAAATTTTAGTACTTCAATGTAAATTTTAGCTCTTGAAAAAGCGAGCTAGTGTCAACGCATGTTGGACCTCTGACCTCTGGTACTGGAAGGCCACTGCCGTCTTTACCGGCCACAGGCATATCGCATGCAAGCTAGCATGCACGATGGGATAGTGCAACTCTATAAAAAATAGTAGAAAAGTAAATTATCATGTCAGTTCCTATTAAAAGGGAACTCACTACGATAACACCTGGTAAACCCAAGGGTACCGTACAGTTATCTAATAGCCACCAGTGCCCACCACAACCTGCCGATTTTCTGCCAGCGTTCTCCGCCGAGCGCTGTGGACATGCATGTACATGTACATGTACAATCATGTAATTTGTAATCTTATGGTACACCGTGTATGTAGTGCTGTGGTACTATACAACGACTGTTCATAAGTCTGAGGGACTGGGAAACTGGGAAAAAGACTGCAGTGAAAATAATTGACTGTCACCACCAGGACTCGAATCAGGTACCTTCACTATAAAGTTAGTATACAGTCATGTAAGTCATTATAGCCAGCCAGGCTCACCACTGAATTACATGTACATGTATGGTGTGGCTGGTTAGTGTTATCCAAGCAGGGACTGTTATGTTCATCGTTAATTCTCTTCACGACTTCAGACTTCCAAACTCCGCCAGTGAAGCTGCACATACTAACTGTATTGCATTTCCATTCAATGTGTTCATTGTGTTCATTTTGCCCGTAATACTAATACTCAGTCTAATAGTAATAGGCTTTCACCACACATACAAGAGGCTTGACTAGTTCACATAACCATGGTAAGAGGCTTGAGCAAGTACATGTAACATTGTAAGTTGAGGGACGCAGCAATGCTTGTTTGATTGCGCAGTACAGTACTCTGTAGCTGTGTAAGATACTCATACATGTACATATTAGCTGGTGACGTGTTTCGGGTAGCAAGCACGAATGTTGCGGATGATGTATTAAATTAGGGGTTTATAGAAAGGTGCGAGGTTTCTGGACCAGGGCTCAGAAGGGCCATGCCTAAGCGTGGCTGCAACTGTGGGTGCGTGTGTGGACAACAAAGGGTGAGTGCGTATTATTTGAAGAGTGTGTGAGTGCTACACTCACACACTCTTCAAATAAGTTCGCATCGCGCGCCTCCGTCGCAAATCGCGTCGCATCGCCAATCGCAAAAAATAGCAAAGAATCACTGGAACTCTCTTCGCGTTCCCGTAACGTATAGAAATCCTGTTCTGCTCTACATATGTACGTAACGTCGTTTCACGTAGAGAAGTCGCGTGGAATATGTACTGGGAATTTCCCCTTCCATATTTGGCAGTGTTGTGCCTACACTCGAATGATAGCCAGCAGATCCGTACGCATTGCTTCTTCTTTGCGTGTGCCACAACGTATAGTTGTTGTTGTTGTTGTTGTTGTTGTTGTTGTTGTTGTTGTTGTTGTTGTTGTTGTTGTTGTTGTTGTTGTTGTTGTTGTTATTGTTGTTGTTGTATATTTTACTTCGCAGATTCTAACGGGCAAGTTGCCCAATAACAAGAAAGCGAAGGCAAAGCAAATAATACTAATAAAAGAAATAACCGGGGGCAGCAGAAAATGAATAATAGCTTTAAGAACTCAGATGGTGAGCCAAGGAACCAATTTCCGTGTTACAAATAATCGCTTTTAAAAGAATAGCAGAAACTCATTTACGCCATTAGAAATCTCCAGAAACGGCAGGGTCCTATGATAGCATGACTTATGCTGACCTTTCATACAAACTTCCAGTCAACTGCCCCATCATGCAGGTGGTTTATATTGGGCATATAAACCGGACCCCAAACACGCGAAGCCGTAGACTCTAACACAAACTCTAACACAGACACAGACTCATCCCGGCCATCACGGGTCAAGCTCCACCTAACACCTGTTCGCTCCCTACTCTCTCTGCCTTGCCGCCTTGGGGGACTGCATGGGTATGGCAAAACCCTGTTCAATGGCCGAGCTGTACACCTCGTCCAGAAGGTTCATGACTAGCCTTGTGTCTCGCCTGCTGGAGCAGGAGTCGTCTCTTGGCGACTCTCTGACCCAGCTCCGGACGGTCAAGGCGACGGTTCGTGCCGAGAAGCGGAGCGCAGTCAAGTCTATGGCTGACGCCCTTCGCTCGGATCACCGGGAGCTGTCCCCTGTTTTCGACCTTGTTGTTGTTGCTGTTGTTGTTGTTGTTGTTGTTGTTGTTGTTGTTGTTGTTGTTGTTGTTGTTGTTGTTGTTGTTGTTGTTGTTGTTGTTGTTGTTGTTGTTGTTGTTGTTGTTGTTGTTGTTGTTGTTGTTGTTGTTGTTGTTGTTGTTGTTGTTGTTGTTGTTGTTGTTGTTGTTGTTGTTGTTGTTGTTGTTGTTGTTGTTGGTGGTGTTGTTGTTGTTGTTGTTGTTGTTGTTGTTATTGTTGTTGTTGTTGTTGTTGTTGTTGTTGTTGTTGTTGTTGTTGTTGTTGTTGTTGTTGTTGTTGTTGTTGTTGTTGTTGTTTGTGTGTTTATTTTAATTCGCCAACCAAACGGGCAGATCTGCCCAATGAAAAGGTGGCGAATGCAGATAGAAAGCAGCGATGTAGTATCCCGGACTGTCAGTGATCACACAGCCAAGTCTCTACCAGTAGTTACAGGAACATTCTGTAGTATCCCGGACTGTCAGTGATCACACAGCCAAGTCTCTACCAGTAGTTACAGGAACATTCTGTAGTATCCCGGACTGTCAGTGATCACACAGCCAAGTCTCTACCAGTAGTTACAGGAACATTCTAGCTAAGTGCTTCTCACGCGCAACCACTTAGGACTAGATAGCCCTGCTTGCAAGACCGGTACGGCCGCATGACCTATTGCGTTCATGCTGTACTAATACATTATATTGATTCCTGTATAGTCTGTTCCCCATCACTGACCCTCTTGATCCCTTGCGAGATTCTAGGCATCCAACAGCTTTCTTCCCCGAATCCATGTTATTGTTCAGCCCTAGCTCACACACATTCAAATGGCTTTTCCTTAGATCTTTCAACAGTTGTCTTCCTAGTAATCTTTTGCCCTCACTCCCAGCTGCTCTGTCCCTCTGGCCTATATAACCCGCTGATTCTTCTCAGTTCTGTGTGGAATTATGAAGTGAAGAGTCTAAGCCCAAGAGCTTGTTTTCCTCCCGCTAGTGCTGTCAGCCTGTATCACTTTCTGTTGTAAGCCCAAAGTGCCTCAGACACGAGCAGGCTGGCAGACACTACAGCAATATTTATTAATGAAATTTGGGGAGGGATGTAATACCGTAAGGATAGAGGTGGAGAGAAACTAGGCTAGCTGATCATCAAACGGGACGTTTGGTACTCTAGCCTAGGTACTAAGGGTGTGCGGGATCATGCTGGCGCGGAACTGGCGGAGCGTGGAGATGGCACGTAATAACTAGATTGCTGGGTAAAGGTGTTCCACAGCTGTGCTGGATGTAGCGGCTAGTGGTGTGTGGGGTGGCCGATTAGAGCGCATCTTTATTGATGTACGGGTGTTCAATCCTTTTGATTCTTCGAATCGTGCCACCTCCCTCGCTGCTAGCTACAGACGCCATGAACAGGAAAAGCACGAAGAGCGAGTACCCGAAGTCGAGCATGCCTCCTTCGTGCCCGTTGTGCTTTCTGCCTCTGGTGGCTATGGCAAGCATGCCAATGCGCTTTTCTCGCGGATCGCCTCTCTCCTGGCTGAGAAGAGCAAGGAGCCATACGCGCAGAATATCTCCTTGCTGCGCTGCCGCCTTGGGTTTGCCCTGGTGCGTTGTGGTGCCATGTGCCTGCATGGCTCAAGGAGCATATTTGCTCCTGCCGTGCCCGAGTCCCCTGCAATGCTAGTAGTGGCAGAGGCACGCATCCAGTGAACCTGCAGTGATCCTACTGAGTCTGTATAATCATTAATATTATCTGATGATTCGTTTTATGTAATTGTGTTGATGCTTTTCCCGTACAAGAGGCTCAATGAGTTCATTCCTAAAAAAAGAAAACCCAGACACCTCCTCTCTACGTGATTTCTCCACGTTTCACGCAGAACCTCTCAAGTACAACTAACGTCTTGCGACGCGACATGTGACTTGCGACGCCTGCGACGCCTGCGACGAGCTAGCTTCTACAGCAACACACGGCGTACGGGTAGCTAGCTGTATTATAGCCCATGGTAGTCTGTACTCCATTTGTGCATGTCGCGTGTCGCATGTCGCAAAAGTTGAACTTTCGTTTGTTACTTCTGCGACAGGTGCCTTGCCGGGCACAGTATCGTACTCGACAGTTCGCGACAGGTAGTTTCTTCAACTTTCTTGTCGCAACTGTCGCAAATCGCGTGTCGCGTAGCAGAAAAGTATTGTGAATCGCTCCGGCGAGTGCAGTACCAAACGGAGAAGGTACAAGAATATTCAACAATACTGGCCCTCAGACTAGTATGCGCATTATCATCTCACACGTACACTGTGCATGTGACTAACCGTTGACTGCATGCCCTGGCCTGGCAAAGGCAACCAGTACGTCATCTAACGCCAGTATATATATCGGCAGTAGAGTTAGGAAATCGCGCAGATGCTGTGCTGCTTCCCGGTCTGTTATTCGCGTGTTCATGAGAATGCTAAGTCTTGATGGTAAGAGACCAAGACCTAGTGATCGTTGAATACTGCAAGTAAGTAACTAGTCGTTTAATCCGTTGTAAAGTTTGCCATGCCTAGGTCAGACTGTATTTGTTGTGGGAGTAGCGGTACGCGAGGAAAACTGTTGAAATGTCTTCACTCGATTTGTGTGGAATGTCTGGAGAAGCATACCGGCGATGATAGTTCAGTAGGATGTCCTGACTGTGGCGCGATCACTCCACCACCGTTGGCTGGTGTTCCTTTGTTGCAGTACCTTCCAGACAGTGATGTGTTGTCCTGCGATGCAGGTGAGGCTACTTCCGCAGTGCAAAAGGAACTGTGTGATGAATGTGCTGAGGATACTGCATCAGTGGCTATTTGTATGGATTGCAGCGACAGTCTCTGTGGCGTGCATGCCGAAGCACATCCTGCATCTCGCCGGACTTACAAACACATGGTTGTACCACTCAGTTCATCTACTCCCGACGTACTAAGGTCCACTGCGGGTGCAAAGTGTCCGCTGCATCCATCTTCTGACCAATCACACTTCTGCATGGTTTGTCGAAAGATCCTCTGTGCCAAATGCCTTGCAGTATCAAGTCGCCATGACCAGCATCGCCAAGATTTGCTACCCATTCAGCAAGCTGTTTCCAAAATCAGAGACTCTCTCATTGCAAAGATGACCGCTTCTTTCTCTGGCGAAGAAAGTCAACTGGAGGATGCATTGGCTGCAACAGACAAGGCACTCTCGCAGCTGCATGACCAAACTGAAGCTGTATCTTCGCAAGTCAATGACTTCTTCACTCAGTTGAAGAAAGTCATTGATAAGCGAGAGCAGCAATTGCTGGATAAGCTTGACCAACTGCAATTACCGCAGTGCGTACAGTTGCAAGAGCGAAAGCAACGCATCCTATCCAGCTTATCAACTGGCCAGCGAGTCAAACATCTCACCGAGTATTGCCAGTCTGACAGCAACTTCTTGAAGATGTGCGGCTGGCTGGAAGACGCCACACATGACGTCATGGATGCAGCTGAATCAGAAGTGAAGCCATTCCAGCCAGTTACTCTACAATTCACGGCTGATGGCAACGACGAGTCCAACACAGCTACATGTATATGCATCTCCAAGGCCGCTTCCATCTGGATCGCCGACACAGTGTCCTCTGAAAAGAGCACCGCGACCATTCCGGGAAACGTGGACGAAGGACAAGATCTCCGTATCTCCATTGACTTGAGGAACCAACGTGGTGACGCGCTGACTGCAACAGACAAACATCTGAACAGTGTGAAAGTGGAAGTGACGACGGGGGAGAATGACACCACAATCTGTCCGGTTGCCAAGGCAACATACGCAAAAACCTCCTCCAGCAGAGTATTCGCTGTATTCAAGACAGGCGGAGGAAAGAAGGGACAAGTCAAAGTGTCTGTCACAACTGACACTGGCCACATCCAGGGTAGTCCTGCAGTCACGACTGTTGATGATGTAGTGCAGTTCGACCCCAAACAATGTAACGATGGCCTGGTTCTGTCTAACAATGGCAGAACGGTCACACATGCTGCTGCACAACAGAGGGACAGAGCTGTATATGGCACAACACGATGGACCACGGGCAAACACAAAATATCTGTCCGTCTGGATATGTTTGGTCGTACACCTCGCGCTGAGTACATTCACTACGCGCTAGGCATGTGCAATGAGAAGGAGCCGCAGCTTTCAGTCTTCTATCCAAACCTGGCTTGGACCAGTTGTAGTGCTTCTAATGGCTCTTTGGGCCAGCCGTGGCAACCCGGTGATGTGATCCACATGTCCTTGGATTGTGATAATCACACGTTAGTCGCTCGTCATGCGCGTACCGGAGTAGTGAACGTGAAGACCCATGTTACTGGCGAAATTCGTCTATACCTTTTCACGACCTGTCCTCAAGATCAAGTTACTATCCTGTAATGTGTAATATGTACATAATTATAATCATACGTATTGCCTTCTGAACACTTGTTAACACTGCTGAACTGGAGTACTGGACTGTTGGCACATGATTTCCCGTTTCTTTGCACCGGACTGGAATGGTCTCTTTTTCCTAGGTTTGGTTATTTTCAAAAATCCCTCTTTCTGCCCACCCCATTCCTTCACCACCATTGAATGATCTGCGTTCGTGTACGTAGTAACAATCTCACAGCGAAACAGTTGTACACATTCTATGATGTTTTCATGCGCATGGTAGAACATTCCTAGCTACATTGTATGTACATGGTTGGTTGGTTGGTTTTTATTTCACTTCGCACATTCAAACGGGATGACGACCCAATAAAATGACGGCGAAGGCTTAGCCTAGAAGTGGCTATGGAAGAACATAGTAAAAGCTATGGAAGCACATAGTAAGAGAATAGGATACTAATAACTGCGGGTAAACGGGGGGAGAGAGAGAATACGATGAACTGCACGGGGAGGGAGAGCAGAGCGATCATCAGCAACTCGAACTACTCCCTACAGGCGTATGGTGCAGATGCATGCTTAAACTCAGGTAGCCGGGTAATTGTGCGGACCTCGCCAGGGAGAGCGTTCCACAGCAGAGCACCAGCAACAGAAAATCTCCGCTGATCGCGGCGGCTACGGTTTGCCTGGCTTAGTAGGCCATTTGACTGCTGATGGCGGGTAGGGGTGCCTTGTGCCGGGGTCAGAAGCTGGGCGAGCACAGGGGCCAGGGCTGGTGCGGGCGTGGATGCACCGCCAGATGGTGATCAATATTTTCTGCTTGTAGAGCTCGCTGACACGGTACAGGGAGTGAGCAGTGAGCAGCGGCTGCATGGCTGTCCGGGGCGGGTTGCCATCGATACAGCGGATGGCTCTGTTTTGCGTGGTTTGCAGTCGTTTCAGTTGACCCTCTCGCATTGCGGCTGAAAAACAGCAGGAGCCATAAAGCAGGTCGGGCATTATGACCGCCTTCACATGTATGTATGTATGTATATTTTTATTTGAATTCGCAAGTACACACGGGCTACAAGCCCAATTACATGGAAGCGAATGCCATAATGAGGCCAATTAAGAAAAAATAGGTGGAGGAAGGAGGAGGACGGTAGCAAAGCACAGGGAGGACAACTCAGGACCAAAATCAACAATTGCACAAATGTGAGAGCACCTGAGACCGAGAGACATACACCTGACGAGAGCGTCTTGATAGGCTTCGGCGTGCCCGCCACAAGGCGCCAATTTTCCTGGCAACCTTGGTGACCACATAGTTTACATGGGTGTCTCAATCTAGGCAAGGTGAACGCCGAGGTAGCGCGCAGAAGACGCTGAGGGGAGGAGACAGTCGCCGCTTTTGACTGTTACTTCCTGTACATGCTGCTGGGGAGAGATAGTCAGAACCTGGCTCTTGGTGGCGTTCAAGATGAGGCCTCGGGACTTCAGCCAACCGGCCAGAGCAGTTGCCGCTGTGGTGAGGGTTCTGGACGCTTCCGCCGCTGAGGCCTGGGAGTCGTACAGGGATATGTCATCTGCAAATTGTACACTTGGCACAGGCGAGGAAACCAAAGGGACATCGCGTGTGTATATACTGAAGAGGACAGGGCCGAGAACAGAGCCTTGGGGCCCTCCGCAGGTGCAAGCCAGAGCAGGGCTGGTTGAAGGCGAGATGAGGATCTGCTGCTTGCGGCCGGACAAGTAGTCGACGAACCAACTAAGGGCTTTTCCAGAAATTCCAACCGCAAGGAGGTCTTGAATTAACTTGTCGTGGTGCACTTTATCAAAAGCCTTCGACATGTCCAGTAGCCCTGTGGTCTTGCCACTGTCTCTCGCCTTCTACAGATTATCAGTCAGCACACAGAGGGCGTCTTCCGTGGAACATTTCTTGCGGAAGGCAAATTGTGTTTCGGGTAATGCCTGGGTCAAGTCCAAATGATGAACTAACTGGTGTTACACTACCCTCTCCAGCAACTTGGACACTATTGGGAGAAGGGATACAGGTCTATAGTTGGTGGGGACTGATGGGTCACCGGCCTTGTACAGTGGCACGACAGACGCCAATTTAAATGCGGATGGAATGGTTCCAGTCCTCAGCGAGGTGCAGAACAGCACAGCAAGAGAATATGAAAGCAAGTCAGCACACTGCTGTAGCAGAGAGCCCGGTATGCCGTCACTACTTGTGGCTTTCCGCGCATCCAACTTCTCAAGGAGACGTCGGACGTCAGCAGGAGTCACAGGATCAAGTTCGGTCAAGGAGACGGGTCCAGCGGGACCGTGCGGAGTACAGAGTTGTTCAGGACGGTTGGGATCGGTGACAATGGAGTGGAACATGTCGGCGGCCTCGCTGATGCTACAACTAGGATCTTGGCGGCGACGTGAACGCCCAGTGACTGCATTTAGAATGGCCCAAGACTTCCTAGGGTTGGCCACATTTTCTTCGCACTGACGGGAGAAGTACTCGTTTCGCTTGCGCCGATACGCGTTCCGAGCAGTGCTACGTGCTTGTTTAAACTCTGCATACAGTGTGCCGTTTGTCCTATCCTTCCGCCAACGGCTGTGCAGCCGCCGTTTACGCTGTTCGAGCTGGTGCAGCTCTCTGTCAGACCAGGGAGGTATCGCCCTCCGGGAAGGCTTAGAGTTGTGCAGCGGGGCTTGCTTGTCCAAAACGTACAGGAACTTAGTGTGCCACTCTTTCCACATGTGATTTACATCATTGTGATCCGAAAAATCATGTAGAGAAGCCTCAAGGATATCTTGCCGAAAAGAGTTAATGTCAACGCCACGTATATAGCGGCCCACTGTCAAGCCCAAGCCACTGAAGCTAGAGCCAATCACGGATGACACGTGGAAACTGGTATCAAACGAACCTCACAGAGTGAAGAAAGCCGTAATCTATGTGGGCAATTTGAACTCACATAGCAGTGAAGAAAGTGTCAAGGAATTCACTGAGCAACGCTCTGCAGCAGTGAACAAACCGGTGAAGGTTCACCAGTGCAGTATACACATCACAGAAGATGGAAAAGTGTATGCCCGCTTGATGATCGATGCGACTGACCTTGAAACCGCCACTGCTCCAAACTTTTGGCCTCGCCCACTGTACGCGCGGGTTTGGCGCCACCGTGAGCGTCCGAAGGGGGACACCTTGTCCGGCTCACACAGTGACACTCTCAGTGACGCTCCAAAGGGGGACACCTTGTCCGGCTCACACAGTGACGCTCTCTCCGAGTCCTCCGACACTCAAGCTCAAAGCTCCAAATTAGATCCTTTCGGATCCTGCTGACGAATACATTTGGACTACTGAGTAAACTTGGTGACTTTCACCATGCTGTACACGTTCACCAACCTGACATTGCCATTGGCACAGAGAGCAAGCTAACCCCTGAGAAGGCTACTGATTCCGAACTGTCCTTGCCTGGGTACTACTCCCCACTGCGGAAGGATCGAACAGCTCATGGAGGAGGAGTTGCGGTTTGGGTTAAAGCCAGTCTGGCCCTCCGAGAACTCGATGACATCCAGGTCGGTAATGAGGAGCTAATATGGCTGAGTGTCAGAACTGTAGATAAGACGTCAGTGGCTGTGTGTGCTGCATATCGCTCTGGCTCCTGCCACGACAATGACATCAGTACCCTTGAAGCCATCAGTGCTGGCATAGACCTGGCCCGTAAATCTTGTCAATATGTGGTATTGGCTGGAGATTTTAACGTACACAACGTGGATTGGCTCCGCAGCACCAAGACAACTCATGCAGGTGTGTACACTGAAGACATGTGTGCGTTTCACTGCTTGGAGCAGCACGTGCATGAGCCCACCAGGGGCCTTAACCCACTCGACTTAAATAATGACTGACCTACCGGGAGATGCGACAGTCAATACCTTAGCACCTCTGGGAAACTCTGACCATGCCTGTGTTCTAGCTGACTTTCATGTAAGCACGGCAGAGGAACCACCAGTGACCAGAACTGTCTGGCGCTACCAACGCGCAGACTGGGACAGACTCCGCCACTTCTTTAGAACAACAGATTGGCAGTCCACTGTCAGTGATGATCCTGATGCAATGTGTATGCACTTGACCCAGAATATTCTGGAAGGAATGCGCCGATACATACCGTCTAAGCAGTTGTGCATGAAACCATCTAACCCCTCTTGGTGGACACCGGAATTCACTGAGGCTGTAGCACAGAAACAAAGAGCATGGAGGAGACTCTGCGCCGACCGGTCAAGTGCCCAGCTGCAAGCCCGTTACAATGTCGCCAAGCACTTAGCTAACCATTGCCTGGCAACTGCCAAGCAGGCATTCACAGCAAGCCTGGAACAGAAGTTAGCCTCTGGGTGTATGGCGTCTGGTGAATGGTGGCGAACCATCAAGAAGGCCTCTGGCCACGGAAACAGCCCATCAATACCTACTCTCCGCAGCACCGATGGTACGGAGCACGACACCAACCGCAGCAAAGCAGAGTGCATGGCCGAACACTTCGCCAACAAATGCAGCCTAGGGGCAGACGACCTATCCGCTCCATTTCCACACGTCCAACCACGTACTGATCGCAACCTCTGCACCGTCCGGTTTCGCGAGACCACAGTCGAGCGAACTCTCCGCCAGCTCAACCCCACCAAGGCCAATGGTCCAGTTGGGATACCTGCCCGCGTCTTGAAAGCTTGCTCTGCAGAATTGGCACGGCCGCTTTCAAAACTATTTACATGCTGTCTTCGCTCCGGCATCCAGCCACAACAGTGGAAGGTTGCAAACGTAGTTCCAGTCCACAAGCGCAAGTCTAAATCGTCGCCATCAAACTATCGACCAGTGTCGTTACTGAGCATCCTCTCCAAGGTTATGGAGACCATAGTCAACAGGGCAATGAGCAACTTCATGGAGACGAATCATGTCCTGTCAGAACGGCAATTTGGCTTCCGTCGCGGCCACAGTGCAGCAGACCTGCTGACTACTCTCCACCACCAGTGGATGCACACCGCCGGAGATAAAGAAGCTTCTCGAGTGCTGGCCATCGACATTGCTGGAGCATTTGACCGAGTGTCTCACACTGGTGTGTTGCACAAGGCTAGAGTGTATGGAATCTCGGGAGACCTGCATCGGTGGCTCCAAGACTACCTCTGCAACCACACACTTCAAGTCCTCATCTCCGGCCAGACATCAGCCAGACGCCCAGTTAAGGCTGGGGTGCCACAGGGCAGTATCCTGGGCCCCACCTTATTCTTGGTCTACGTCAACGACCTGGAAGACCACCTCCCAATCGGCTCCAACCTTGCCTCATTCGCCGACGACACAACCCTATACGCCGAAATTGCAACGCTCGGTGCTGTTCCTGACAACGCTAGAGTACTCCAGGCTGCTGTCGACCTAGTATCCAGTTGGGGCTCGGATTGGAAAGTGCAGTTCGAGCCAGCCAAATCTCAGGCCCTTACAATTTCCCACCATCGTCGGGACTGGCCAATACCCCGCATTGTCTTCAATGGAACTCCTGTCGAGGAGCAGCCCTCCATCAAAGTACTCGGCGTCACGGTTGATCATCAGCTAAAATTCAGCCAGCATATCCGAACTGTTGTAGTCCGAGCAACGCAGAGGCTTGGAGCCTTGCGCAAGGCATTTCACTTGCTGACTATTCCTGCCCGGCTTCGAGCCTACAAAGCCTTTGTCCAGCCGGTTATGGAGTACTGCCCAATCGTCTGGATGGGGGCAGCTCCTTCCCACTTGAATCGGCTGGACTGGGTGCAGGAGCGAGCCATCAAGGCAATACATCCGCAATGCTGGCTTCCTAGCCTCATAATTCGCCGCACCATCGCTGCCCTCTGCCTCCTGTATAAAGCCCTTTGCGATAATTCTCCCGCTCTTCTCGCGAGAATGGCTCCACCCCCGACACACCAACCCAGAACCACACGCCTCACCCGCCAGGCTGTACGACTGTCCACCGCGCATCCCCATCAGTTACAGAATGTTCTTCCTGCCAATTCCCGGAACAATGTGAGCCGAGCCTTTCCCCACTCCGTCATCCCAATTTGGAACCAGCTGCCTACCTCTATCATTCCCCACCCATTTCACCCAAAGAACATCCAAAAGTTCAAGACAGCAGCTTATCACCATCTCCTCAGAACGAACTGGCACTGGGCCACTCATAGCATACGCGAGTAGGAGGGTACAGTGTCCTACCCTGCTTGGACATACATTTAATCTCTCCTCGCAGACAGTCTCCTCTTGAATTTAAAAGTCTAACAGCGTCCACATCAATATTCAACTTATTCTTTTGCTCACTGAGCAATACAATCTTTCCATTTTCTTTCTTCTGTTTTCTTTTTCAATTTAATCCTCCCTACCCAATATCTCTTTGGTGCGTCCATGGAGCTATGAAGCCGAGACCACTGGTCGGCGGAGCTTAATGGGCACCACCACCACACTCAATCATTCACCCCAGTGTCTGGAGATATGTGGATTTTGTAGAAAAAAGAAAAAAAATATTCCTGGTCAGCCGCGACGTCGTGGATGACGCGGGTGGAACGTCAACGGCAAGCTGAATAAAGGCTTCCACAGCGCTGTGGTCACTAATATCTGTGGGCACAACCGTTGCTAGGGACACTAGCGCCGGGTTGGTCAATATGAGATCGATCATCGTGCCTTCAGGGCACTGTGGAGTTTCACGGGTCGGCTGCATGACGATGTTCTGGAAACCAAACGCAGCACAGAGGTCGGTGAGGTGCACACACACACACACACACACACACACACACACACACACACACACACACACACACACACACACACGAAGTTCTGGTTTTCGCAGTACGACAGTGGACCAATGTTATGTTATTAGCTGTTGTTAATAATACACTGCTGTACCGTGTACTACACTCTGCTGCTGCTGCTAACGCCAAGTAAGGGCCTACATGTAACTTTGCTCTTTCTCCAGCATTTGAACACTATCCGCAGATTGGGAGCATTCTCTGCACCTTTTTTGTCAAATAGATCGTATATAATTATGTATTAGGAAGCGCGTTGCTTACTAATCTACATGACTGTATACATTTCGTACTAAATCTGTTTAAAGTGACTGCTTGTCGGGATCGGCCCAATGATCTTCTTTTCTCGTTTGCTAATTACCCCCCCCCCCCCTTGCCTAAAACAGCACCGCTAGCCCCGAAACCTATAGAGCCCCACATTCTCACACAGCTTTTTTTCATACAGCGCTACATATGCCTCTCCTGGCATTATATTAATATTATACCGGCATGGTCAGCACCCCATCCTCATGTTGGCTGATGATTGCTAGAGGATGAAACTTGAAGTAGCAGCAAAAAAACCTTGATTGTCCTTGTTGTTCTGTCGTTTGCTAATTATAAATGTTTATATCCGGTCCCCACTACTACTAGTATTATTTATACATGTGAGAAAGACCAAGGAACTACAAGTGACGCTACACTGTCCACTAACACCACCAGCTACTAACTTGTAGTTCCTTGGTCTTTCTCTTTTGTGTAAATTAAACCTTGGCTCTCCGTCTGAGTACATACTAGTATTATGGACCAAATTTTAGTACTTCAATGTACATTTAACTCTGGAAAAAGCGAGCTAGTGTCAACGCATTTTGGACCTCTGACCTCTGGTACTGGAAGGCCACTGCCGTCTTTACCGGCCACAGGCATATCGCATGCAAGCTAGCATGCACGATGGGTTAGTGCAACTCTATAAAAAAATAGTAGAAAAGTAAATTATCGTGTCAGTTCCTATTAAAAGGGAACTCACTACGATAACACCTGGTAAACCCAAGGGTACCGTACAGTTATCTAATAGCCACCAGTGCCCACCACAACCTGCCGATTTTATGCCAGCGTTCTCCGCCGAGCGCTGTGGACATGCATGTACATGTACAATCATGTAATTTTGTAATCTTATGGTATACCGTGTATGTAGTGCTGTGGTACTATACAACCGTCTGTTCATAAGTCTGAGGGACTGGGAAACTGGGGAAAAGACTGCAGTGAAAATAATTGACTGTCACCACCCGGACTCGAATCAGGGACCTTCACTATAATTAGTATAAAGTTAGTATACAGTCATGTAAGTCATTATAGCCAGCCATGCTCACCACTGAATTACATGTACATGTATGGTGTGGCTGGTTAGTGTTATCCAAGCAGGGACTGTTCACCGTTAATTCTCTTCACGACTTCAGACTTCAAAACTCACACCGCCAGTGAAGCTACACATACTAACTGTATTGCATTTCCATTCATTGTGTTCATTATGTTCATTTTGCCCGTAATACTAATACTCAGTCTAATAGGCTTTCACCACACATACAAGAGGCTTGATTAGTTCACATAACCATGGTAACAGGCTTGAGCAAGTACATGTAATATTGTAAGTTGAGGGACGCAGCAATGATTGTTTGATTGCGCAGTACAGTAGTACTCTGTGGCTGTGTAAGATACTCATACATAATTATTAGCTGGTGACGTGTTTCGAGTAGCCAGCACGAATGTTGCGGATGATGTATTAAGGGTCGATAGAAAGGTGCGAGGTTTCTGGACCAGGGCCAAGAAGGGCCATGCCTAATAAGCGCGGCTGCAGCTGTGTGTGCGTGTGTGGACAACAAAGGGTGAGTGCGTATTATTTGAAGAGTGTGTGAGTGCTACACTCTCACACTCTTCAAATAAGTTCGCATCGCGCGCCTCCGTCGCAAATCGCGTCGCATCGCCCATCGCATCGCAAAAATAGCAAATAATCACGGGAACTCTCTTCGCGTTCCCGTATATGTACTGGGAATTTCCCCCTCCATATTTGGCAGTGTTGTGCCTACACTCGAATGATAGCCAGCAGATCCGTACGCATTGATTCTTCTTTGCGTGTGCCACAACGTATAGCAGAAGCTCATTTACGCTAGTATTAGAAATCTCCAGAAACGGCTGGGTCCTATGATAGCATTACTCATGCTGACCTTTCATACAAACTTCCAGTCAACTGCCCCATCATGCAGGTGGTTTGTATTGGGCATATAAACCGGACCCCAAACACGCGAAGCCGTAGACTCTAACACAAACTCTAACACAGACACAGACTCATCCCGGCCATCACGGGTCAAGCTCTACCTGAGACACCTGTTCGCTCCCTACTCTCTCTGCCTTGTTTGCCGGCTTGGGGGACTGCATGGGCATGGCAAAACCCTGTTCAATGGCCGAGCTGTACACCTCGTCCAGAAGGATCACGACTAGCCTTGTGTGTCGCCTGCTGGAGCAGGAGTCGTCTCTTGGCGACTCTCTGACTCAGCTCCGGACGGTCAAGGCGACGGTTCGTGCCGAGAAGCGGAGCGCGGTCAAGTCTATGGCTGACGCCCTTCGCTCGGATCACCGGGAGCTGGCCCCTGTTTTCGACCTTGTTGTTGTTGTTGTTGTTGTTGTTGTTGTTGTTGTTGTTGTTGTTGTTGTTGTTGTTGTTGTTGTTGTTGTTGTTGTTGTTGTTGTTGTTGTTGTTGTTGTTGTTGTTGTTGTTGTTGTTGTTGTTGTTGTTGTTGTTGTTGTTGTTGTTGTTGTTGTGTTTATTTTAATTTGCAAACCAAACAGGCAGATCTGCCCAATGAAAAGGTGGCGAATGCAGATAGAAAGCAGTAATAATTGAAATTTGGGGAGGGATGTAATACCGTAAGGATAGAGGCGGAGAGAAACTAAGCCAGCGGATCATCAAACAGGACGTTTGGTACTCTAGGTACTAAGGGTGTGCGGGATCATGCTGGCGCGGAACTGGCGGAGCGTGGATATGGCACGTTATAACTATTATTGCTGGGTAAAGGTGTTCCACAGCTTGGCTTGATGTTGCGGCTAGTGGTGTGTGGGGTGGCCGATTAGAGCGCATCTTTATTGATGTACGGGTGTTTAATCCTTTTGATTCTTCGAATCGTGCCACCTCCCTCGCTGCTAACTACAGACGCCATGAACAGGAAAAGCACGAAGAGCGAGTACGCGAAGTCGAGCATGCCTCCTTCGTGCCCGTTGTGCTTTCTGCCTCTGGTGGCTATGGCAAGCATGCCAATGCGCTTTTCTCGCGGATCGCCTCTCTCCTGGCTGAGAAGAGCAAGGAGCCATACGCGCAGAATACCTCCTTGCTGCTCTGCCGCCTTGGGTTTGCCCTGGTGCGTTGTGGTGCCATGTGCCTGCATGGCTCAAGGAGCATATTTGCTCCTGCCGTACCCGAGTCCCCTGCAATGCTCGTAGTGGCGGAGGCACGCATCCAGTGAACCTGCAGTGATCCTACTGAGTCTGTATAATCATTACTATTATCTGATGATTCGTTTTATGTAATTGTGTTGATGCTTTTCCCGTACAAGAGGCTCAATGAGTTCATTCCTAAAAAAGAAAACCCAGACACCTCCTCTCTACGTGATTTCTCCACGTTTCACGCAGAACCTCTCAAGTACAACTAACTTCTTGCGACGCGACATGTGACTTGCGACGCCTGCGACGCCTGCGACGAGCTAGCTTCTACAGCAACACACGGCCAGCTAGCTTAGCTAGCTAAGCTAGCTGTATTATAGTCCATGGTAGTCTGTACTCCATTTGTGCATGTCGCGTGTCGCATGTCGCAAGAGTTGAACTTTCTTTTGTTACTTCTGCGACAGGCGCCTTGCCGGGCACAGTATAGTACGCGACAGTTCGCGACAGGTAGTTTCTTCAACTTTCTTGTCACGGCGCAACTGTCGCAAATCGCGTGTCGCGTAGCAGAAAAGTATTGTGAATCGCTCCGGGGAGTGGAGTACCAAACGGAGAAGGTACAAGAATATTCAACTGGCCCTCAGACTAGTAGTATGCGCATTATCATCTCACACGTACACTGTGCATGCGACTGACCGTTGACTGCATGCCCTGGCCTGGCAAAGGCAGCCAGTACGTCATCTAGTGCCAGTATATAATCGGCAGTAGAGTTAGGAAATCGCGCAGATGCTGTGCTGCTTACCGGTCTGTTATTCGCGTGTTCATGACATGAGAATACTAAGTCTTGATGGTAAGAGACCAAGACCTAGTGATCGTTGAATACTGCAAGTAAGTAACTAGTTGTTGAATCCGTTGTAAAGTTTGCCATGCCTAGGCCCGACTGTGTTTGTTGTGGGAGTAGCGGTACGCGAGGGAAACTGTTGAAATGTCTTCACTCGATGTGTGTGGAATGCTTGGAGAAGCATACCGGCGATGATAGTTCAGTAGGATGTCCTGACTGTAGCACGATTACTCCACCACCGTTGGCTGGTGTGCCTTTGTTGCAGTACCTTCCAGACAGTGATGTGTTGTCCAGCGATGCAGGTGAGGCTACTTCCGCAGTGCAAAATAGACTGTGTGATGAATGTGCTGAGGATACAGCAGCAGTGGCTGTTTGCAAGGACTGTGGTGACAATTTCTGTACTGACCATGCCAGGGTGCACCCAACCTCACGCAGATCATACAAACACAAGGTTGTGCCACTCAGTGAGGCAGGTTCATCTACTCCCCGCGCACTAAGGCCCACTGCGGGTGCAAAGTGTCCACTGCATCCATCTTCTGAGCAATCACACTTCTGCATGGTTTGTCGAAAGATCCTCTGTGACAAATGCCTTGCAGCGTCTAGTCGCCATGACCAGCATCGCAAGGATTTGCTACCCATTCAGGAAGCTGTTTCCAAAATCAGAGACTCTCTTATTGCAAAGGTGACTGCTTCTTTCTCTGGCGAAGAAAGTCAACTGAAGGATGCATTGGCTGCAACAGACAAGGCACTCTCGCAGCTGCATGACCAAACTGAAGCTGTATCTTCGCAAGTCAATGACTTCTTCACTCAGTTGAAGAAAGTCATTGATAGGCGAGAGCATCAATTGCTGGGTGAGCTTGACCAACTGCAATTACCGCAGTACTTACAGTTGCAAGAGCGAAAGCAACGCAGCCTATCCAGCTTATCAACTCGCCAGCGAGTCAAACATCTCACGGAGTATTGCCAGTCTGACAGTAACTTCTTGAAGATGTGCGGCTGGCTGGAAGACGCCACACATGACGTCATGGATGCAACTGAAGCGGAGGTGAAGCCATTCCAGCCAGTTACTCTACAATTCACGGCGGATTGCAAAGACGAGTCCTACACAGCTATCTCCAAGGCCGGTTCCGTCTGGATCGCCGACACAGTGTCCTCTGAAAAGAGCACCGCGGCCATTCCAGCTAATGTGGACGAAGGACAAGATCTCCGTATCTCCATTGACCTGAGGAACCAACGTGGTGACGCGCTGACTGCAACAGACCAACATCTGAACAGTGTGAAAGTGGAAGTCACGACTGGGGAGAATGACGTCACAATCTGTCCGGTTCTCAAGGCAACAGACGCGGAAACCTCCTCCAGCCCAGTATTCGCTGTATTCAAGACAGGCAGCGTAAAGAAGGGACAAGTCAAAGTGTGTGTCACAACTGACACTGGCCATATCCGGGGTAGTCCTGCAGTCTCGATTGTCGCTGATGTATTGAGGTTTGACCGCGACCGATGTCACGCTGGTCTGGTTCTGTCTAGCAATGGCAGAACGGTCACACATGCTGCTGCACGATGGAGCAACAGAGTAGTGTACGGCACAACACGATGGAGCACGGGAAAACACGAAATATCTGTCTGTCTTGATACATTTGGGCCTGCACCATATTCTGCGTACAACAACTACTCGCTAGGCATGTGCAATGAGAAGGAGCCGCTGCTTACAGGCTTCTATCCAAACCTCGCTTGGACCAGTTATAGTAGTACTTCTCATGGCTATTTGGGTCAGCCATGGAAACCCGGTGATGTGATCCACATGTCATTGGATTGTGACAATCACACATTAGTCGCTTGTCATGAGCGTACCGGAGCAGTGGACACGAAGACCAATGTTACTGGCGAGATTCGTCTATACCTTCTCACGACCTCTCCCCAAGATCAAGCTACTATTCTGTAAACTATACACACCGGAGAGAGAGAGGGGGGGGGGGAGCTGTGTTGCAACTCCGAGATTCATGTATATTGTACATGTAGTCACGGTCATCAGACAACTGTAAAACTGTACATATTGGTATTCGTATTGCCGTTACATACTGACCAACCACCACAATCTCAATCCCTTGACAAGACATGCAGAATCCCTGGATTTCTCTCAAAATCCCTGGATGGCACAAAAACAAGTGAAAAAGAGCTTTTCCCGCCAAAAAAACGTTCGACTCTGCAGCTGTGCGTACAGCACAGATCGACCCTGTTGCGCCTGTATTAGTGCAGTTTGATCAGTCGGCGCCCGCCTGTCACTTTGTCAGTGCAGATCTTGCACGGTCAGGTCTTCAAAGTGCTGTGCACAGTGCGAATGAGCACCGTACATACCTTTGAAAAAAGTTCAAAAAACCGGGACATCCGGGGAGAAACCATGGAGTTTTCAGGAAAATCCTGTATCAGACAAAACTTTGGTTTTCCGGGAGTTTGCTTGAAATCCCCGGGACCCCGGGAGGAGTGTTGATTTTCCGGGATTTTCCCGGGAAAAACGGGAGGGTTGGCCAGTATGCCGTTAGAGCATTGATAACGCTGCTGAACTTGACTGTCGGCACATGATCGCCGGTTTCTTTGCTCAGGTCTGGAATATCCTCTTTTTCCTAGATTTGCATACGTTCAACAAATCCCTCTTTTTTCTGGCCACCCCTTTCATTCACCACCATTGAACGATCTGCGTTCGTGTACATAGTAACAACCTCATGGCGAAACAGTTGGACACATTCTATGATGTTTCATGCGCATGGTAGAACCTAGAGAACAGACCTTCCTAGCTACATGTATGCACATGAAGTTCTTGTTTTCGCAGTACGACAGTGAACCAATGTTATGTTATTAGCTGTTGTTAATAATACACAGCTGTACCGTGTACTACGCTCTGCTGCTTCTGCTGCTGCTAACGCCAAGTAAGGGCCTAACTCTGCACCCTCTCCAACATTTGAACACTATGCAGCATTCTCTGCAACTTGTTGTCAAATAAATATTTTATTAGGAATCGCGTTGCTTACTATTGTACTCTCTACACTCGTACTAAATCTATGTTTAGTCGCTGCTTGCGCTTGTCGGGATCGGCCCGGTGATCTTCTTTTCTCGTTTGCTAATTATTGATATGCAGTCGGTACTAGTACAGTGTATATGGACCACGTGTACCAGTATTAGTACTTCAATGTACATTAAATTTTAGCTCTTGAAAAAGCGAGCTAGTGTCAATGCATTTCGGACCTCTGAGCTCTGGTGTAATAGTAATAATTATTATATCCCGGTACTAGTGGAAGTGCACTGCGGAGTGTCGTCGTCTTTACCGGCCACAGGCATACTGGTATGACATGCAGGCTAGCATGCATATAAAAAATTACATGACTATACAATAATCCTACACAGTCGCGAGTACTACTACAGTCCAATCTGCCGTTAGCGACCTCTGCTGTAGGCGACCATCTACCGTTAGCGACCGATTTTCCGTGCACCGACGGTTTCACATACAAACTGATCTGTCCAGAGCGACCATCTGCTGTGCGCGACCAGCGACCGCGATTTCATGCACGGTGGCTGCATTCAAATCTGCTGTAAGCGACCGCGACCCAGGTTCAGTAAGGTGCGAAACTGTACTTGCCAGTGCGTTGTCAACTGCAAAGCAGGGAGTAGTAAAATACGTATTTACTACTCCCTGCTGCAAAGTGTGAAAATGCGCTGTCTTGCAAGTGCGATCGACTGGCGCCTGGCCTGTACTGAGGCTGTGATGTAGCTCTCAAGTCCAGGCAGTGTCGATCTACTGCCGTGTCGCATACGCGTACTATACGGGTATGGTCGTCGTTGAATATCCAATAAAATGATATTAAAAATCACATTATTCTCGTCGATTTGAGTACATGGAAGCATATACCTGGTATGCCGGATTTACCATACATCTGCCGTAAGAGACCATCTGCCGTAAGCGACCGCTTTTTCTTGCACCAAGGGGCGGTCGCTTACAACAGATTTGACTGTACTAGTACATGACGCTCTGATCAGGCCCGGGTCGGCCAAGGTCTGTGAGTGCTGTGATCTTGCCCTAGGGCGTCGCGACTGCGGGCAAGATCACTCACATGACCGAGGGCCTGATCAGAGCAGCATGCATGCCCTACGCTTAAGGGGCAGCCTGGTCGTAAAATCCCTGAAAATCGAATTTGTAAATTCATATCGAGTGCTAAATCTCTGAAAATTTTGTCTCGATCTGACCAGCCGTTCAAGAGTTATGGCCGAAAATGTAAGGAAAGATTTTTTTGTTGCACGCTATCATTAATTTTGTTGGCAGCACTGTATTTGAATGTGAGCCGACCGTGCGCAACTTGTCGTAACACGCGAAACACGCGAAAGTGTGCAGAATTTTGCTCCAAGTCCAAAAAAGTCCAAAAATCACGTTTTTCAGCCACGTATTGGGCTGCACGGCGGCAGGACTTTTGCCAGCACCCTCGTGACGTTGCAGCTATGTGGCTTGATTATCAGTGTAGTTGACGTTGATTTAGTGACTTTCCCAAAGATGCCATCATTTTTCACAACTTACGCTTTTCGCAACCGTGCTAAAACAAGTGCTAGTTGCTGAAATCGCATCCATATTTTCAGAAAAAGCTCAAAAGTTGCTAATATCGCAACTTAAAACTGGAGAGTTCTTGTGCAAAAACCACCAAAAAAAGGAGCAGAAATGCGCATCAGTAGAAATGCAGCGACAGCAAACTCGTACACCCCTTCCTGCTGTGAACCACCACTTTACACAGTGCCAGTAGCCTGTTGCATGTATCCTACATCATTCCAGTGTGCGGAAAAGAGAATGCACATTATCGTAACTACCGTTGATCTACTGTTTCTCTGAAATGAGTCTGAAGGCAGGCGAGAAATGAGCGAGTAGGCATTTGTCCGACATGCAGTCCGCAATCTGTCCGGTTGTCAAGGCAACAGACGCGGAAAACTGCTCCAGCCCAGTATTCGCTGTATTCAAGACAGGCGGTGGAAAGAAGGGACAAGTCAAAGTGTCTGTCACAACTGACACTGGCCACATCCAGGGAAGTCCTGCAGTCACGACTGTTGATGATGTATTGCAGTTTGACCCCGACGGATGTCACACCGGTCTGGTTCTGTCTAACTATGGCAGGACGGTCAAATATCACGGTGAACACCTTGAAGCCATGGCAGTGTACAGCACAGCACGATGGAGCATGGGCAAACACGAAATATCTGTCCGTCTTGATAAGTTTGGGCCTGCGCCATATCCTGGGTACAGTAACTACGCGCAAGGTATGTGCAATGAGAAGGAGCCAGGGCTGACATGCTGGTATGGCAACCTCGCATGGATCAGCCATGACACCTCTTACGGCACTTTGGGTCAGCCATGGCGTTCCGGCGATGTGATCACTTGTCATTGGATTGCGACAATCACACGTCAGTCGCTCGCCATGAGCGTACCGGAGCAGTGGACACAAAGAGCAACGCTACCGGCGAGATTCGTCTATACCTCTAGACGTGTTGTCCCAAAGATCAAGCTACTATTCTGTAAACTGGACGTGCGATCATACGTATTGCCTTTAGAACACTTGTTAACACTGCTGACCTGGACTGTTGGCATATGATGATTTATATTTTCTTTGCGCTGACCTGGAAATGCTCCATTTTAGTAGTTTTGCATACTTTAAGAATCTCTCTTTCTCGCCAATTTATTTGTTACCGCCATTGAATTATCTGCGTTTGATCGTGTACATAGTAACAATCGCACAGCAAAACTGCGAGCAAATTCTTCGTTGCTTCATGCGCATGGTAGAGCTTTTCTAGTTACATGTACATGTACTGTCTGTGTATTGTTGTTTTCGAAGAACGACAGTGGACCAAGCTCATGTTTTTAGTTCACTGCTGCATCATGTACTGCACACTCTGCCCCTTCTCCAGCATCTGAGCACTCTCCGTAGATTGGGAGCATTCTCTGCAACTTTTGGTTAATTACTTCAAAATAATACTACTCGCTACATGTCGTACTTAAATCTATTTTTAGTGGCTGCTTGTCGGGATCGGCCCGATGATCTTCTTTTCTCGTTTGCTGATTATAAAGTTTGTTATGCGGTCCTTATACTTGTATGGACCAAGTATTAGTACTTATGGTTGATAAATATGGTGGTAAAGACACACCTGGCAGTATGGCGGTAAACACACGCCTGCCCACACACGCTCTCTAGGCTGCAAAGTTCTGGCACAGAGCTCTCCTTCTCACCACCGCCACCATCAGTTCGCGCCTGGCGCCTGGTCGATGCATGGCTGGCGGTATCCGGCATAGCAGGCTGGTACATCAAGTAGCGCATGGCACATAGATGATGACACAGCAACGACATAGCTCGATTGCGACGTACGTTTCGTCCCCGCTGGACTCATCAGGCAATCTTCTTCTTGGATGTCTTCATACGGAGCTTGACTCGGGAGAATGAAGTTGAAGACACCACTGCAGCTGTACTTATGGTTGGATGTCTTCATACGGAGCTTGACTCGGGAGAATGAAGTTGAAGACACCACTGCAGCTGTACTTATGGTTGGATGTCTTCATACGGAGCTTGACTCGGGAGAATGAAGTTGAAGACACCACTGCAGCTGTACTTATGGTTGGATGTCTTCATACGGAGCTTGACTCGGGAGAATGAAGTTGAAGACACCACTGCAGCTGTACTTATGGTTGAAGTTAGTACTTCAATGTACATTTAGCTCTTGAAAAAAAAGAGAGCTTGTAGTGTCAACACATTTTGGACCTCCGAGCTTCTGGTGCTGGAAGTGAAATGCCGTCTTTACCGGCCACAGGCATAATTATGGCATGCATGCTAGTCTGCATGTTGTGATGGTACAACTCTTTAGGGACTGATCACATACCTGTAATCGCACAGACCTACGGAAGAAGGGGAGACAAAACGAAGACAAAACAAAAAGACAACAATGGGTGTGTAGGCGCTACATGAGCTGCGCTGGTGAGATGCAGTGGACTCCCCCGACCAAGGCAAGGGTCTCGGGATCGGCGTACACAGCAAGCACCATTACTGTATTTTCGAGGTTATTGCCGTAGTGGCAAGATCCATGGGGAAGAAACTGTTTCTTGGCGAATTTCTGAAATAAGCTTAATTAAAATGTTTAGGAATGGGTTTGCTCCCACACTGGAGCTCGCGCTATTCCGCCGACGACTTGACACTTGACTGACTCACGACTGCCATCCAGAGAACACGAGAAGTCCATCGAACCTTCGAATCGGCAAACCTGCAAGAAAGCACCACTCCCTGCTCAATACACAGTGTTTCGGGGAATTCACCCCTCATCAGTTGAGCTTCAGTAGGCTAAGGAAGATTGTGCCTGAAGAGCACCACTTATATAGTGCTGTCCAGGCACAAACATCACCAGGGATACAAACTTACAGAGACACTCCGTTTCCAGCGCAACAAACACCTCGTGAACACCAGAGCCTACTCAAGCTCAACTGATGAGGGGTGAATTCCCCGAAACACTGTGTATTGAGCAGGGAGTGGTGCTTTCTTGCAGGTTTGCTGAGTCGAAGGTTCGATGGACTTCTCGTGTTCTCTGGATGGCAGTCGTGAGTCAGTCAAGTGTCAAGTCGTCAGCGGAATAGCGCGAGCTCCAGTGTGGGAGCAAACCCATTCCTAAAAAAATCATCGCCGAAGTCGCAACCTCTATTTGGCCCAGTATCTGCGAAAATGGACCTTAGGGTGATTTTTCACAAAATGACTTTTTTCTGCTGTTGTCATCTATAGGTATCTAGTGATCACATGGAAAAGTATTACTGTAAAAGCAGAAATTTTCGGTGGTGTAATATTTTCGGTATTCTCCAAAATCGGCGGTTCGGCGGAGGGAAATTTTCGGTAAACTCGAGTTCAAGGTAAGTGTACTAGTGCTATACCGACATTTTCGGTGCGTTTTATTTTCGGTAAAAATTTCGGCACCGAAGTTACCGGAAATAAAACGCCACCGAAATTTTCTGCTTTTACAGTAGACCAAACAAAGCAATATTTATGACCCAGAAGCTACTCAAACAAGCATAGGTACATATCAGGAAATACAACAATTTATCACAGTGTTTTCCACATCGGAATACTATGTGTTACAGTGAAATAAATAAAAATAGACAGTGTAATAAATCATCCATCCAGTTTTTGTTGTAAAACAACTCTTGCGAGTCTTGGGCAACCTCTGGCATAGAGCATGGATGGCCTTGATCCTCATATCTGCATACCAATGAAAACTGTTTGAACGCCATCCCAAGTCTGCTGAAAATCCACAGAAGTGCAGAACAGGAGGGAGGGTGGCTACAACTACACCTGGATTCCCAGTCTGTGCATCCCACAGGGAATACGACACAGGCACAACATTCTAACACCCTACACTTCATCTCATACACGATTTAGAGGTAGTCCATCACTGCTGCACCTCTGTGAAATTTGAGCTCTGTGGGAACTGGCTGCATGCGCGTCAGTGCGCCATTATTCCAGCACTGAGCGCAGAGAGTTCGTAGCTCATCAATCAATGTTCAGCTCTTGGCGTCTTGCCCCGTCCAAGGGGTTTGGTGTTCACCACGGAGTCCAGCGTGGGAGCCTGGGAAATTTCAGATCATGTCACTAGCGGCAGCGCTCTTTCGTCCTGACTCGAGTTGATCCAGGACATTTCAGTTCGTCTGCCTCTGTTGCCGTCGCCTCACTAGTTTCTCCTCGTTGAGTATTTCTCCTGAGCAGAGCTGTTCTAAATTCAGAAGGGCCCTACAAGGATTTTCAGATGTCAGAAAGTACTTTTGCCAGCAGAGAGCTCCTTTGGCGGTGCGCCTAAATCAAGTTGAAATTCTGGTCGCTAAATAGGAATTGCGCGTCGACAAAAACATCTTCTGGAAACTGTCGTTGTTCTCTATCAGACGCGACGATTCCTGCCTAAGGAATCCAATGACTTCTGGCAGAGCCGGACGGCAGCTAGCTGGCCATCGTGAACGAACTCTCCTTCTACTAGGACGATCAA
This sequence comes from Sycon ciliatum, assembly GCF_964019385.1. Classification (NCBI taxonomy): domain Eukaryota; kingdom Metazoa; phylum Porifera; class Calcarea; order Leucosolenida; family Sycettidae; genus Sycon; species Sycon ciliatum. Next base: position 9,652,717 of record NC_088648.1, on the reverse strand, counting down.
AAGCATTCATTGTTGCGATGAACTAATTTTTTGTTTGAATGTGCAGAGCTAGCGCGAAGCAAGAGTTTTATGATTGAAGGACATTACAAAGGCTTGTGGCTCAATGTAGCTGAACCATCGGACCTTATTTGTCAGCTTGGATCACGTGATCCATCCAGCTGCCGCGTGCGGCAAACAGCCCAAATAGCGCTAACTCTGGCCTGCGAGCGTTTGCTGCGACTAGCGCGCTAGCGCTCGTGACATACACAAACGCGCTAGCCAGAATGCTTTGACTTTGATGGCTTTCAGCTTCTATTTTTTGAAAAGTAGCGCGCTCAGACCAGCTCGCTCACTCTTTTCCTCTTCCATTTTTTAGGGCAATTGTTTTGTTTGATAGACGAAGCTTAGGGTCTCTTTGGGTTTGCAACCCTTACCCTCCTGGAAAAAATCATAGTTGCTAGACTGCGACACTTCAGACCAGGTACTATTAGAGCCGCTAATGGACGACGAGCTATTTTCCGCTATCCGGAGCTCAAGCATTTGAGCCGCTAAATGGACGAGACTCCTGCGGCAAAGGATGCAGAGAATGAGGAGAAAACACTCGTATGGAGCAGGGAGTAGGTATTGTACTACTTCCTGGTATGGAGCACTGAGAAGCGGTAAGTCTTTGGGCAATTCTTAGCCACTGCCCAGTAATTACTTTCTCGCCATAATTATGTTCTCGTTTTTCGTGTCTTCTGTAATGCCAGTACACTAGCAGTACGACTACACTGTAGGCGAGAGTCCATAAGCCAGAGTGTGTAGCTCTCCATCTATGCAGCATAAACAAATTCATGACAAATTTCCTTTGCCTAAGGGCTGGGTTCCACTGCCGCTCCGCCGCACATCATCCACGGCATGAAACGTCATCATTACGAGCTGGTCCAGCGAGGCCGCGGCTCATCACCAGCTTTCGCTTCGCTGCTTGATACAAAAAAATGCAAGCCGCGGTCACGGCTTGCATTGTTTCCCGCACTTAATTGTTTTATTCGGGGGAATTTTAATTCGTTGCACAGGCCAGAACACGAGGATTTTTTTGGATTTCACGCGTGCGCAGGCAGGCTAAATGTCATCAAAAAACGTCGAGCACGATCGCGGTATCGTGAATGGCGAGTGTCACTGGAACCACGCCGCTCTGCTGCATGCAGCCAAGTACCGTGGAGCAGCGGAGCTGCGGAGCCGCAGTGGAACCCGGCCCTAACCAAACTTATAGCAATTTGAAAATGTTTGACAATTTTTCATAAAAAAACTTGACAACATTGTTCTTCTGTAGAGTGCCGCTGGCAACTCCATCGATGAACTCCATCAATGAGCGCAGGGATAAAGTTTAGAAACCCTTCGAGCGAGAATGTGTTTTCAAAAAGGAAGCACAAATATAGTATGGCCCCATCAAAGCCACTCGCTGACTACTTACCAGTAAAATGGGGTTGGACGGTTGTCAGATTAGCTGACATGTTTTCTGCCAACACAACCATAAGCAGTTGTCAACTCTCAAGACTAAAAGAGCTTGCGAAGAAAGTGAGAAACCTTGGCTATGAAAGCACATGAAGCGTCAGAACATAATCGAGCAAACTTGGACCTAGATTACCAGTGTCTGCTCCAGAGCCAGGTCAGTGGCCCTGTTTGTGAGTACTTGGACCTTTTGGAAAAAGAACACTGGGTTACCTGCGACCCGGTCGGAAGTCCTGTCGAGTACTATACTTTTTTTATACTTCGAGGGTATACCGCCACTGACAGGCTGCATACAACAGGTTCAAGCTAAAGTACCGTATCACCATGGTAATTACCTGGAAATTCGGTGTGTTTTCTACGTTTTTGTTAAACAAGCAGCAATGTGCCACAGAAATTACCATGGTGATAGAGTAGATGACCGTGTGAAGCGGTGTGAGATGCAGCAAAGGTGAGCCTTTTATTGCGAGTCTATGCCCTAAACAATAAACTTTGCCGTGGGATGATTCTCTTTGGGCTGCACACTCTGGTTAATGTACTCTTGGTGGCAGCATTCTGGTGCCAAAGATGATATTTTTTCAGAAAAATAAGCACTAGAGAAATGGAGTGGGAGTAACCTGAATTATTCTATTAGCAGAGCTGCAATGCTTGGGATATGAGATTATTCCCGTAGCTATGCAAAAGACGCTATTCAGTTGTACTTTAGTAGCATCTGGCGCTAGCCAGTATCCACACCGCTGTAATTCGGTGCGTGTCACGGTGCCTGGTAGGGTGGTTCACATGGCATGCCATGGTTGGTGCAGTATCCCGTATGTGTCCTGTACCGTAATTCGAGTATGCGGTGCGCACCGTAGCATAGATGTATCTGGAGCGCTGTACGAGCTAAGATGTCGGGGCAAATATGGGGACATTCACAACATGCAATGTGAATATGCACGTCAGTTTCATTTTAAGAAGTGGGTTTGACGGAGTAAGAAAAGGCCCCAGCTTTGGCTGCTGCATGCTAGCGCAGTGGGTACCAATCTCCTGCCATCGGCCGAGTGCTGATGGAACGGAGGAGAAGAAAAAGAAAGAAGAATATTGCGGTCAAGAATACAATTTCGGTAAGGGATATACAGTAAAACCTGTAACTAAAGACCACCGTCACTAGCGACCAGCCTGGTACTACCGGCCACTTCGCCAGGCACGGAAGGTTTCACATTCAAAATGCACTGTGACTAGCGACTACCTTCTAAACGCGACCAGCGACCGCCTTTTCCTGTCCCAAACACAATTTTTGACCCGTAACTAGCGACCGCGATGTAGGAAATCAAATGTTGCTCGAAGCCCCTTCTTGAAATTTTACTGATTTTCCATGGTCCTGAAAAGAATCTTTCGATACTACAGCTGAACAAATGAATGCAGGTAATTTGGGCTGTGGAGTCGGTGTGGACTGCACTACACCTGTAAAAATTTCAAGCGCTGTCAAGAAAAAACATGATAGGAAACGTCTTGGAGAGCGCATCGAAAGCGCTCTCTGGTCGATGTTACTACTCGGAGGAGAAACGAAGACTGGGCGGCTCTGTCACCCCAGTCATACAGACGGATCGACGATGGCATCAAGGAGTCCAGAAACAAAGCAGCACCACAAGGTCCTGATGCTGAAGGATCGCGTTCAAGCAATCGAGAAGTCACAACAAGGACAGTCGGTATGATTGATCGCATGAACAAATTTGAAGCCCAGCGCGAAACGAAACTTCCCCAGGGAACGTTTGACTCCTGGCTTCAGAAGTAGCAGCTGAATTTGAAGTCTGCAAAAAATTAATCTTCTCTCTCTCTCTCTCTCTCTCTCTCTCTCTCTCTCTCTCTCTCTCTCTCTCTCTCTCTCTCTCTCTGTCTCTCTCTCCATCTCTCCGTCTTTCTGACATTGCGCAAGTCCTGGGGAATTGTATTAGCTGCATTTTGACATACATATCATATAATGGGATCCACATATGGTCACGCGGTGCAAACCTCTAACTAAAGACCACCTGCTACTAAAGACCGCTTTTGCTGGCACCAAGGGGTGGTCGGTAGTCACAGGTTTTACTGTACCGGTAAGTGGATAGCTAACTAAAATAATTAGCCGTATGGTTTAGAAATAGTGGTGGCGACTTTGGATGGCAGTCGTGAGTCCGTCAAGTGTCAAGTAGACGGAATAGCGTGCTCCAGTGTGGGGAGCAAACCCATTCCTAGGTTAGCATCCCCCCACCTCACAACAGAGCAACCGAGTTTTGGATTAAGCTGGGAGTGCCTATTCGAGCAACTGGTATGATGGCTCTGCTTGGAGCCACTAGATGGCTCGCAGCTGAGCCGGCAAATGACTCCGCTTGGAGCCGTCAAATGACTCCGCATGGAGCCATCGAATGACTTCGCATGGAGCCGCCGAATGACTCTGCATGGAGCCACCGAATGACCCCGCATGGAGCCGCCGAATGACCCCGCATGGAGCCGCAAATTGACTCCGCATGGAGCCGCCAATGACTCCGCATGGAGCCGCCAATGACTCCGCTTGGAGCCGCCAATGACTCCGCATGGAGCCGCCAATGACTCCGCATGGAGCCGCCAATGACTCCACATGAAGCCGCCAATGACTCCGCATGGAGCCGCCAATGACTCTGAGTAGAGCCGCCAATGACTCTGAGTAGAGCCTCCAAATGCTAAATATATTGGTATGCATAACCAGTTGAGAGCATATATTCCATAAATCGGCACTCCCGGAGCGGATCACAAAGTGCAGCTACCCGTGCAATCTGTAAGCGGTGCAAGCTAGGTAAAGACTGTCAGAACTTGATATCATGGGCTGAGGCCATTGCCGCAGCCACCCATACTTTGGCTGCAGGTGGCGTCCGAATGTTACTCGGGCAGACATCGCTTTCCACCTTCCCGCCTCTCTGAATATCGAGTCCCGCAGCTGATTCGAAACGGGTGGCCGGTGTACAACGCCAGGCCAAAGCCACAACTGATGAGCAATATCCTCGCAGTTGCTGTAAATGCCCATCGATTGGCATTCGCAGCTGATGCCGCTAGTTTTCCCAGGTGCTGCGGGCTGCCACAATTGCAAACAACCCTTTGCGATTGCTGCTCTGCTTGATTGACTGTCCATCGCCCTATCCCCGGTCGCAATTGTACGAGCACCGGCCAAGTGCACCACTTGCATCAGTGAATACCAGCAAGTCGGGGGACGGCGTCCATTTAGGGTGTAGGAAGAAGGACCGGCCGTTCCGCTAATCCAGGAGCTCAGGCCATCAGCGAAGATCTTTGAGGCACTCTTTGGAGAGCTTGATCAGGTAACACGGCTGCCGGTACCAGTTGGCAAGTGACCACAATCTACAATTTGCATCCAGGGGCTATCACTCTTGTAGCAAACGGGAGCTTTCCCAGAAGAGACTCGAGTTGACATTGGGTAGTTGAAGCTGTGTGAAGAGTGGCCCGAAGGAGATCACGAAGCTCGGCAAGTTCGTCCATAGGCATACTGATGTTATCGCGGCGGGTGTCCAGGATGACGCCGATAAACATTAGGACGTGGGCTGGACCCTCCACTTTTGCTGACGCCAGAGAAAACACCGAGGTATGTAAACGCGCGGCGCCGAGTAGCGAGTTGCTGGCGAGCTAACACAGGTCCAGAGCATGCATTGAGGAAGCACTTTTACTGACGCTAGAGAAACACCGAGGTATGTAAACGCGCGGCGCCGAGTAGCGAGTTGCTGGCGAGCTAACACAAGTTCAGAGCATGCATGGAGACAGAAACGTTAGTCGAGGTACTCCCCGTAACGGGATGATGCCGATAACTTCAGGACTTGAGCTGGACCCTCCACTTTTGCTGCGGCCAGAGAAACATCGAAGTATGTAAACGCTCGGAGCAGAATAGCGAATTGCTGGCAAGCTAACACAAGTCCAGAGCATGCACTGAGGAAGGAACGTTAGTTGAGGTATTCCCCGTAATGCAACAGGCGTGTGAGTGCGAACTGCTAGCACATAATCCATTCACTGGCGGATGCGACAGAGTTCCATATAGCTGGACTGGAGCGTAATACAGTCTGAAGGGCAGGGCACTCTCATAAAAGTATTGATCCTGCCAGCGGATCGACAAGGACCAATCCTCCGGGCGGACGGGAATTCGGCAGAATGCACTTTTAACATTGAGCTTAGCAAGATACACCGGGGCGAGCACAATTGTGGAGGAAATTGTTTGGGAACGCATTTTCCGCAAGTTGCATGCTCGAAAGTCGAAAACAGCAATGACATGCAAGAGACATTGTACAGGATCTTGGAGGGCGCATGACCATGTGACTCGCGCATGCGTGCAGGTCGGGCCAGCTCGCTGGGCTGCCTGCTAACTTGCGTTAGCATGCTAACGCTCATTATGGTTTAGATCGCATTATTGTAATGGTCGCGGTTTGATTTCAAAAGACCATAGAACGTGTCGTACTATCGGTCGAAAGTTTAGGGGTGTGGTACTAATGGGCTGGGAATGTAAGGATCGGGTAGATTGCAGTGTTTTAATGGTCGTAGTTGTTGTATAAATAGAATGCTGAGATAATTAGAAGAGGACTATGAGGAAGAGCAAAATGACAGGGGTGACAGTGTTAAAGCTCTGAGCAGACGGCGTCGGCAGGAGTGCCTACACAGAGAGTAGAAGAAGGGAGAAGAGAGGTCCCGCCGCCTCGAGAGTCGCCGTGCTTGCGAAAGGCTATGCCAACAGCAAGAAACGACGGAGCAAATATCCCGTCGTTTGGAGACTCACCGCCTTCGTGACAAAACGCGTTGACAGCTAGAGACCGCTGCACAGGCATCCATTCAGCAGGAGAAAATACATGCTCTCGTGCTCGAACTTGTTTGGTGTGCGGTCGGTAGGGCCATCATCATGTTACGCACCAGCCTGGCCCTATTCCGTTGATGTTCCGCACCATTCTGGCAAAGACTGCTGGCCACATGTTTAAACAGGGCTTGAAAAAAATGAAATAAGCTAGTACCAAAGCGTAATCTATTATTATATTTACTTTTACTTGGTAGAATGTACCTGTCTGAGAGTTTGAGTTTTGAGTTATGTATCGATGTGCGTTTATGAACTAAAGTTTTGATTGTCATGCACATGTTTTTGTATTGCAAAGACGTTTCTATCAGTTCGAACAACACACATGATGACCTAGGCAAATATTAAGCATAGCGAGGGCTCCTGGGCGGTCAAGCCCTCTCTAGCCTTCAGGACAAAGCGCTCTTTATTTGTGCGATATCGAAATGAAAAACCAAATGCAAAAACAACGATGAACAGTTTATTTCAGCCAAGTACAAGTGGGGTCTATTGGTATCCTTTATTTCAGCCGAATATAACTGTTGTTTATTGCTTTCGCATAGTGCATGATAACCTAGGCAAAAAAGATAGTGAGGGCCCTGAGCTTTCAACTGAGCTCTCTCGTTGGAATTATTAATATGGAGGTGTATGTGCCAATTTTTCACGTAGGATTGCCTGCCACTTGCAGCACTGCATTGCCTTCTGCAACATGGGGAAAGCTGCGTGCTCAGGCCCGTAGCAGCTCCATTCTGGTTGGTCCAGCGAGACCTGACTTCCACAACTTTGCGTGCTTTTCTTGTGACGGGCATATACATGGTACAAAGTATGTGTGTGTGTGTGTGTGTGTGTGTGTGTCTGTCTGTGTGTGTCTGTGTGTGTGTGTGTTGGCGTTCCTCTGGAGCAGCTGGGTGACATCGTCCAAGATCTACAGGGATGGCGGGTCACCTGCCGTGACGCTGTCGACGCTATTGTCCAGTCCCGCATGGAGCCTGTGGCGAAGCCCCTCATTTGTGGCACTTGTGCGCGCAGTTTTCGTTGGCCACAGGATATTGCGACGCACAAGTGTAACGCTGTTCGCGCGGCCCGCGCGCCCTGAGTATGGCGTTCCCCGCCCGGTGGACAACACGTCTCCTGGTCTGCCCCGTATGGGGCCACATAGCCAGTCATGGCAGTGGAAGAAGGAAGGAAGGAAGGTGTGTGTATGTGTGTGTGTGTGTGTGTGTGTGTGTGTGTGTGTGTGTGTGTGTGTGTGTGTGTATGTATGTATGTATGTGCATGTGTGTGTGCATGCATGTGTGTGTGTGTGTGTGTGTGTGTGTGTGTGTGTGTGTGTGTGTGTGTGTGTGTGTGTGTGTGTGTGTGTGTGTGTGTGTGTGTGTGTGCGTGTGTCCCCCCCCCCACCCAAACCAAGTTCATGGTTTCTGGCCCCAACACCTCTAACGATGATCTAGAGCCGCTCGCGACTTGAACCATGGAGATTGCCCATGTGTCGTCTTTTCGTTACCTTGGATCCAACATACACAGCAACGGCCGATGTCATGATGATGTCACATCCCGGATCTCTGTCTTTTCTCCTTCTGTCTGCCTGTCTGTGTGTGTGTGTGTGTGTGTGTGTGTGTGTGTGTGTGTGTGTGTGTGTGTGTGTGTCTTTCTCTCTCTCTCTCTCTCTCTCTCTCTCTCTCTCTCTCTCTCTCCCCCTCTCTCTCTCTCTCTCTCTCTCTCTCTCTCTCTCTCTCTCTCTCTCTTTCCCCCGCTCTCTCTCTTTCCCCCGCTCTCTCTCTTTCCCCCGCTCTCTCTTTCCCCCGCTCTCTCTGTGTGTGTAAATATACAGCTTTCACCGTCCAGGAGCGACACTGACTCGCACTGCTATCTGGTGCTCACGAGGTGTTTGTCGCGCTGCAAACGGAGCGTCTCTGTAAGTTTGTATCCCTGGTGATGTTTGGACCTGGAGAGCACTATATAAATGGTGCTTCTCAGGCACAATCTTCCTCAGCCTACTCAAACTCGACTGATGAGGGTAAATTTTCCCGAAACACTGTGTATTGAGCAGGGAGTGGTCCCTTTTTGCAGGTTTTCCGAGTGGAAGGTTGGATGGACTTTTCGTGTGCTCTGGGTGGCAGCTGTCAGTCAGTCAAGTGTAAAGTCAAGGCGGTGGAATAGCGTGAGCTCCAGTGTCGAGAGCAAACCCTTTCCTAACAATCTTCGCCGAAGTCGCAACCACTATTTCGTAGGTCTACCCTTGTTAGGAGACAACCCTGGGGGTATCAACTTTTTTTGTCTGATAACGAGTACATTTTTCTGCTGCTTTGCATCATCCATATTGTGTCCACATCAGAACTGATGGTTCCTTGTTATTAGACAGTGTTTTCCACCAGACCCCTGTTCAAGACAACCCATTATCAGACAATGTTTCATCGGACCCCGATACAAGACAACATGAAATATCAATCGAGCTATCCTCGGCCATCCGCTTTTTCTTGTAATGAGAATTCAAACCTGTGGGACAGCTGAAGGGGACGTTATAACGAATTTGGTCTACAAACGAATAATCTCTTATCCGGACTTGCATGTACGACTGCTAATGATTCATGGGATTTTGGATCGTTGTCTACTAATGAGGTTTGTCTTGCACCCGATGTCATACTAACGAGGGTAGGACTGTAAATTAAATGCTTGAAAGTTGAAACTTCGTTTTTCAGATGAATCAGACTGCAAATCAATAGCATAGCAAAGACCATAGCTATCCCAGGAACACTTGAGTAGTGCCCTCTTTTACCTTTTTCTATGTTGTCCTCTTCAGTTTGAGCAGGTATGGATGTTTCCTAGTGCCTTCTAGAATTTCTAGGTATATCATTGGTCTTGTTCGGATCGTCCATTACGTTTGCAGCTGTTCAAACTTGTATTGTTGTTTATTATTTTATTGATTTATTTATTCTACTTGCCTTTCCTATCTTCTTGTGTTTCAGCATTAGGCGATTTGATCGCAGGACAAGAGAGGAGCTGATGGACGATCTCTCCAATGTTCCTCTTGGTTCGGAGCGGCGCCGAGTGCTGACGTTGGGACTTGGGTAAGGATGAGTGTTCCCTCATGTTTACAAGTTATCCATTTTGTCCAACACTAACGGTTATATGCAGAATACTGCTGAGTCAAAAATGTGCAACAATCAGCACAAAAACTGACTGATGAGATCATGACATTCAACGACCTGATGCTTAGCTGCATCACGTTTATACCCGTTAGTGTTGGACAAAACGGATAACTCGTAAACTTATGGTCCTCTTTTTTAATTTTAATCCTTGGCTCTCCATCCGAGTTCCCTCATGTGTTGCTATTATTTTTATTTACTTATTTTTTTGCCCAGGGTCTACATTCTACATTTATTTTACTTAGACTAGGGTTAGCTGTCCGTTTACCAGTACTCATCCACACATATGTGCACATAGGGTCTACACAGAACTCTATCAGTAGATATTTTGTATAGGAGGTTGTATATCCTCCGGGATAGCACTATATACTCCCATTCTGTGTGTTCTCTGGTAGCTATGTTCCTTGGAGACCATATGACTGTGCCAGTGTGGTGACCGAGGTGAGGTGTGTCTGCACTGGCATCGTCAACTTGCCTACTGCTACGTGCTCCCCAGTGCTCCATCTGTGTCCTGTACTTTATTTGGGGGGGGGGGCAATACCGGTACTTCAGGTGCAAGGGGGACGGGGTGGGGGACATCATGCCCCCAATGAAACTCTCCAGGCGTTGTTCTAGAGTAGACTAACCATAGGCGGAGTGTACACATGCAGCACATAGTTTGGGAATTAGAACGCGATCAGACTCGGGCATATTCAAAGGCAGTCTATTGTGATAGTAGTCCTGGACGGATCTCACTATGATGATATAGGTCGTGCCCAGCATCACAATGCCCAACATTATAAATGACTGTTTTTTTTCCTGAGGGGCTAGATGAACATGTGGCTAGACTGCCGATGGCAACCAACAGGCTCAAGGCTGTGTTGAGACTTCGTGTTTGCGACCCGAGTCAATTGTTTACTCACCATGACTAGGCATCGCATTGGGCATCGTATGACCATTTTATATGTCACTGTTCTTAGTCGCACCGGGGGCGCATGCCCGTTTTCAGGAGACTTATCAAAACACATAAGCCCTGTGCCCTGAAGGTTAGGCCTATTGTTAGTCTGAATAGTCCTGGCTACTATCCCGCTAAGTTCATTGACTTTCTACTGAACCTGTATGTACTTGAGGAAAGTACTGTTCTGGCCTGAACTACGGATTTCATCAACTTGGTAGAAGGTTTGCCTGTGGGGGACGATCATTTATTTTTGAGTATAGATGTGACCAGCCTTTACACCAACATCCCCAACGAGCTCGGTCATGTGGCATTGTCGTGGTATATCACACACAGGTATACAAGGTGGATGCCCCCGGCCCTTCGTACACGGTTAACAACAGCAGTGACTTCCTTGATGTCAGTCATTCAGAAGACTAACGGGTTCGTGTACGATAACGATTTGTTTCCGCAGATCCAAGGGACTGCCATGGGTTCGCCGGCAGCAGTGGTCTATGCCGACATTGTTATGCTGTATTTGGAGAATCGGTACATTTTGCCGATCTTAGAGGGGGAGGGTTTAGAGGTTCAGGTTTATAGACGCTTTATCAGTGACATTTTTGTTTCATTGCATGGTTGCGAAGGTCAAGTTCAGCGCGCTTTAGACAGGATTAATAAGTGTTCGGCCCTCGAGTTTGCGCATGAACTGGCACATGATAGCATTGATTTCCTGGACACCACAGTTTTCCGGAGTAAGGGATACATGGCGGTGAAGCCTCATTTCAAGGTCACCAATCGTTTCCTGTATCTGCTTGCCGGTAGTAACCACCCCCGTAGTATGGGTAAAGGTGTGATCACTGGGGAGTTGATCCGTATCCGTCGGTCTTCGACCCTTGACCACCACTACGAAGCTGCTGCCGAGCAGGCGAAGCAGACTTTCCGGGGGCGGCCTCAGCCACCCCACCTTTTGGCCGTTTTTTGTTCTTGTTTTTTTAGCACACTGCAACAAAGCGCGATGATCGCAGCTCAGCTCAAACGTGGCAAATAATGAAGAATCCTTGTGTATCAAGGTCAAGGTGTGTGTGTGTGTGTGTGTGTGTGTGTGTGTGTGTGTGTGTGTGCCTGTGTGTGTGTGTGTGCCTGTGTGTGTACGTGCCTGTGTGTGTACGTGCCTGTGACGTGTACAGCCGGTGTGTGCACACCGCTAGCTAAACCGACCAACGGCTACTCCCAGGGCACAAACTATTCTGCTGGAGGCAGCGTCGTCTTCGGCTGAAATTCCGGATACAACCTGCAGGGAAGCATTGTGCGCATCTGCCAGATTGACGGTTCCTGGAGTGGGGCAGCTGCCTCATGTAATCGTAAGTTGAATTTCAAGAGAGCCAATATATCCCTCTTGTGTAGAGAAGCTTCAGGCTTGTAGGAAGGCAGATTCTGATGGCGTTGATCTTTCCTATTTACAGAGCATGTAATAGTCTGGGTGTTACCTGCCACTTTTCATCATCACAAATGATGATCGTGCTTATCACAGGACCCAGGACCAGTCGGGCATCTCAGCCTGAGTCCTAAGGATATATGTTATACTTGTAGGTGTAGGGTTAGGGTGTTTCACCGGGTAGAGGCGACGGTTTCAAATAGGACACAGGTTGCAAACCGGAACGGACTCAATATTCACTTTCTCTCTTGGTATTTTGATTAGATAACATATGTCACAGTGAGACTACGATGTGTTATACTCCGAGCCAAAATTTCATGGCTCTGCGATGACCATACGCGCCATACTAAGCAGGTGAGTTTTTGACGTGTTGCTTCGCACTGCGACTTGAGTTTTACGACTTTCGAAAAATCAACTTCTTGTCGCAGATAAACAGCGGCTCGCCTCTTGCCAATAAAGCACCGCATACCAATCAAAACTAATGGAAGCACACACAAGGCTTATTGTTACTCTGTACTGGCCGTCGTGGAGCGATAGCAATTACCTAATTTCAGACCCAGAGTGAATTTGATGTGCACTCTAAAACGTGTCCGGTTTGGAGCCACCTCTGATTTGAATCTTTTTTGAAACGAAAAATTGGGCAACTTGGAGGCAATGGGTCAACACAGAGGAGTGGCTCAGTTCGATTGACTCGGGCCCCAGAGCAAACTTCAACATGCCAGTTTCCTTCCACAAACATATTTCGAGTGAAAAATCAACGCTGATGATCGGTTTGGGTCTATACAAATTTGGTTGTCAAGGCGTTCCGGTATCGAACCGTCTACTCTACCAGAACACTGAGTTGTTGGCATAAGCCGGTAACTTTTGTCGAGCCTGTTTTAGGCTACCACCTCCTCCAAATATGCTAATATCTCTTGACTGTACAAAAGATGTGCCGAGCAGACACTTTCTTCATCTCTTGACTGCTTTGTGTGTTGTGTGTATGGGTACGTGTATACAGCCATTCAACTGCAGCGCCAGTCTGGCTACCTGCCCTGCCTGCGTTCCAGTGGCTGTATCCTGCCATCACAGCGCTGCGACGGTGTTTGGTACGACTGTGCTGATGGCTCTGATGCACAGTACTGCCCAGGCAAGGTCACACCAGCCCCAGGTAAGCACCAGCAGCAGCACTGATAGTAGTACCATGACTTCTATTATTATTACAGGGTGCGACAGAGCTCTCGGCCATTGAAGAAAATGTTGAGTCACCTCCACCACCACACTGCGCTCTTTAGCCGACTAGACCCTCCTGCACACAACCATCACCATTGCGAGGACACTTCCGTAGACGATATTGATAAACTCCTTCAGACAGCTGTTTCGCCAATACATAGCTCATCAGTGAAGGTAGATATTGAATGATTAAAAATATAGGCCAAACTGCTATTATATAGGGGGTTTCCACATACAAAACTGGCATAGCTGAGGTGATAACGCGGGAAAAGGAAAGTGTGAAGTACTGTTGACGCGCATTGGACATGCATGCAGCGTCGGATATCGGCGCGGAAAATCAATCACTATTCAATGCAGAAATAACGTGCCAGAATCAGAGTACTATGTAGCTAGTAGTGAGAGTCTGTGTACTAGTATTGCAGTTGTCCGAGCGCCATGAAGGCCTGCGAACGCACCTCACGACCCGCCGACGTCGACAGCCACAGCACCCCTGGGGCATGACACTGTACTGCTCGCCCATCGCGCCAAGACGCTTGGCAGTCACTAGGCTTCATGCCACCGATGTTGTCCGCAAGCTACCTTGTTATCTGCCCATCACCCACTGCCGCTGACACGCTGGGAGGCCCCGCGGCATTCACCCAGTATATCGTCGTCAGAGCTGTGTCGACGGTACAATAACGCTGGTAGAAACAAACAGTTGGTCGTATGGTATTGCGTCCTCCGGATTGTCCCTTGACTCGTCTTGTCCCTCTTCTTGCTCTGACGCTTATGACTTCTATTACATGCAAAATGTAGAGTCTGAGCTACTGTTGACCGCTATTCACTGCTGTATTTATTTTATTACTTTGCATGGCCATGTTGAGGCAGTCTTCGCATCAATTTCCTTTACACAATGCGTGTACTACAATGTATTCAAAACCAACGTCTGTGCCACGCACACATACGCAAACGTTTTAGGGATGAAACGAGTATATCGAATACTCGAGTGCTTGCTCGAAAATTCGAAAGGAGTGAGGACTCGTGTCGCAAAACACTCAAAGTATCTTATGCACAGTGTACTGTTTGCTTGTACATCAAGCACGTCTGTTACTCTGACCAGTACTGATAACCCATGCAAGTTGAAATTATTACTTGTCCCTACTTACCAACAAAAGACGTAGTTCAGACTATTTCCTGCACTAGGCTGTATGCAAGACTACATGTGTATCAGGTGTAATACGTTCAGTGTTACGAGAGTGTGTGCAGTACATTGTTTTATGTTGTCAGTAAAATACTCGTACTCGCTCGAATACTCGCTCGTTTTTTCAAAGAGTACTCGAGTCCTCAATTTTGGCACTCGTTTCACCCCTAGGCCAAACATGCATGCACTGAATGCCTGTGCTCTGTGCACTCTGTGCTTGTGCAGGTCAAACCGACTGCCAGGTCCTGTCACCACCGGCACTGGGCTCAATGACCGTGAACGGCTTGATGTTCAGCAACACGACCACGTTTGTGTGCACATCTCCCTATGTCCTTATGGGCTCGGCCGTGCGTACTTGTGAAATCAACGGCCAGTGGAGCGGTGTGCAGCCAACTTGCGTCCGTAAGTACATGTACCAATGCTCGACTGGCTTGTATTATGCATTCCCGTTCATCACACCGCTCATACTGTCAAATGCTGCCTCTTCTCTTTCACAATGGCATGGGTCACAGTAGATAGGCCTGGTGCAGGTATTGCCAGTTCCTTGCTTGCTGCAGTACAGTATGACATATTAACTTAGCTGGTAAGCAGTGCATGTGTGCATGGCAAGTGTTATTTTTGTCCATTGCTTCCCAACCCATGTGTAGTGACGACTGCTGCTCTGAGTGCGGCCAGTGACGACTGCTGCTCTGAGTGCGGCCAGTGACGAGCTAGTCAAGGACTCCGTCTCAGAACGCATGACACAAACGTGTAAGCCTAGTATTGCTGCAAAATTAAGAGCAATTTCTCCTACTGCTGACTGCTGAAAATGTTGTGTCCTTCACAACTAGTCTCTTTGTTCTAAGAAGTCTGCCTCTTTCATCGATTCGTGTTTACCTAGCTGCGTTACGCTATTAGTAGCCTATTACCTGTTGTGCAATGGGGCTGGCCTAAAAGCTGCTCGCTCAACAGTTGTGTTGCATGGCATAGAGCGAGAGACGGCAAGCCGCCTCGGCATATTTGCGGATAGAGCTTTTATTAGAAAGGAAAAGGACATATGGATACAAGTTAAGAGTAACTGTCCACCACTGTAACTAGCTACTACAGTAAAAAAAATGCAACAACTAGGCACAAAACTGACAGAGTGCTGAGACATTCGACGACCTGACTCCTAGCTTCAACACATCTCCGTAGCGCTAACCAACAGCCTTCCAACTTGGAAGGTTCAAGGTTAAAAGGAGAGACCAAAGAGGGGAAGGTAAGCGCAACGAAAATGAGCACAAGCTAGTAGTTGAAGCTACAGTCCCACAAGAACAAGAAATGTTGATTGTTACTGGACGATGACGAAACCAGTATTACCTTTCCCTCTTTGGTATCTCCTTAACACTACGGAGATGTGTTGAAGCCAGGAGTCGGGTCGTCAAATGTTTTAGTGCCTGGTTGTTGCACTTTCTGACTGTATTTAGTATATAGTGACAGTTACTCTACACTCATATCGATACGTCCTTTTCCTTTCTACATTAATTTTATTATTGCCATATTGGCTCAACATCCGAGTTTCAAAGAGCTTTTAGTGGACGACTTAATCCATTTTCGGCAATACTTACAACGATCCAATCAGTCATATTGTAGATCAGGCTATGCTGTGGGTAAGTATACTATTGGCCTTGTATGGCTTATTGTTTGCCAGCGAGTATTTAGCATCATCTACTAGTATTCACTCGTTTGACAGCCAAAGAGTATTTGTGTGGGAGGCTGGGAGTCTCGCACCTGACTTGGTCACGTTGCGCCTGAAGGTCACTAAGACGCGGCCATATACGGTGGAGCCGTCGCAGTTCCATCTACTGTCGACGAAACATGCCCGGTATTGGCTATTCCGGTACATGACAGCCCATGCCTGTAGCACCAAGCCTGTGTTCACTTTTGCCAAAGGGATCCACCTTACTCGGCCTTATTTAAATATGATACTCTGTCACGCTCTCAACTGTTATCAGGTTAGCTCCCGCTCCATGCCCATTGTTGGAGCGATAGTCCTGGAATCCAGAGTTGCAAGTGAGGTAGTGATATGGCAAGCAGACGGTGGCAAAGTACGGCTTAAAAGCTCTACATCTGGCAAGTGGCCGGCATACCACCCCAATGGACATCGGAACAGTACACGTAGAGTAGCATCTCTACGTGACAGGGTATGAGCGCAAGTGAGTTATTATGCTCTACTAATGTGCATTGATTCTGTGACTATAGTTGGTGTACAGATCTCATCACATGTGCCTTAGGTGGGATTTGCTATTGTCACTGGAAAATTCAGCCCTAACAAACAGTGTGATGGATGAATTTGACTCCAAGTATCTGCTTTTGGGAATGCCATGTATGCATGTCTGGCGTGCTGCTGCTATAATGTTGTGGCAGCAGCATTTTGGTGCGATGGACTGATCTTGTAACGGTGTACCTACCCATTTGCTGTTGCCGGATGCCGTGTTTTGTCAGTTGTGCCTGTTTGAAGGTGCCAGGCCAGCTTGTGTTGGTGCGTTCCCGTTAAGTTGCCAGGGCACCATATTTGTAACGGCGTTCCCGTTTTGCTGTTGTGGGGCTGTGTTCGTATCGGTGTGTTCCCGTTGAAGTTGACGGGGCACCACGTTAGTGGATTGTGCCTGTTTGAAGTTGTCAGGCCAATCCTGTAACGCACACCCGTTTGCTGATAATTGGGGACATGTTTGTCCATTTTGCTCGAGATTCACATGGCTGCGCCAGTTGCCTTGTGCGGATTAGACTGTTATCTGGCACTAGTCTTGATCTGTTTTATTCAGATTCAGATCAGCTATTGTTCCTATACGAGAAAATCTGTGGGTGCACATCCAATTCATTTGCAGATTTGCGTGCTTCTCCTGCAACGGGCGTTTACATGGTACATGGTGTGTGGGCGTATGTGTGGTGTGTTCATGCTGTACAGGCCAGTATTGCCAAGCACTGGGGACCTTTGGCAATCTGAAGAATGTTTTGTCCGAGAATCGATCCTTGGATCTGTGGCGTTGCAGTTGTGGTGCTCCCGACCCTCTTGCGCGATGGCCGCAGAGACTTGGCGAAAAGGTTCGAGACATACGGCATCTCAATATCTTGCACCACCATCGAGTGTAGCGACATCAGCAATAGAAGACGCACATGATATCATTCACCCTTACGGCCTTAGCGAAGACCCGGGAATACCTGAGAAGATGTTAGCCGCAACTTTACTGGAAAAGTCGTCGGTGACAACGGCACTCCAAATTTTAGCTGCATGCAGTTAGGTCTCTCAACAAGTGTACCCAAAGTTTTCAAGCTAATACACAAGCAAATTCACTAGGGTCCGAGTATATTTTCCTACACCTCTCCCTGTTGTTGTTATTTCTGCATTCAAATTGTTTGTGTACCTGTACATTTATTACAGTAGAGCCACGCATCCACGGCTGTTGTTTCCAAGGGGTCAGGCTCGTCAGTTATACAAAACCTTTCAGCAATCTGGCCTTAGGCTTAGTTCCTTGACTTCTTGTACCACTTTCTTAGATGCACATCCCACTGGATAGTGAGCAATACGTGTGTAGCAGAATCTGTATTCCAGAAAAGCAGAGACTTAATCCTATTGACACTGCGTTTCTTTTTAAAACGTTATTGGCTGTGGTGTTCCTAGAGGTATACACGTACATTCCTGGGTCCCACGTTCTGTGACGCCCGACTGTATTCGTGGTGCCTCAACAACTTTTAATTTTGTGCACTCGGGAAAACCTGCCTGAGGCTGTGAGGCTGCAGAGTGTTGGCTGTGTTTTGCTTTAAAAAACCATCAGGTCTCCCCAGATTTTCTAGTCTGGCCCTGAATTTTGCCACTCTTCGGTTTCAAAACCTAGTGTGGTGGTGGAAAGCCTAGCAGTGTTGTGTGTGCATGTGTGTATTTTGTACAGTGCTGGCCAGAGAAATCCAACCTCGTTAATAAAGTAGCGCCACGTTCGAGAGCACAGACCGGTCCAGTATGTTTACTACTAGGGCTGCGTAGCGCCCGGTGCAATTTTATTCATAAGGTTGGATTTCTTTGGCCAGCATGGCCATGGTAGTTAGAAGTAGGTCCTCTGTTTGTGCGCACTTGTGGTCACAGTGGCAGTAGTGGGTGAGGGGTAGACTCAGTTACTACGAAGATGGTGTATACATGATGGTGTATGCAGTCATGTAGTTGAATGTTACTTCGGGCTTAGACCCAGAGGTTCTTGCAATGATGACCCTGGGTTTATGTACATGTTTCATTCAGCTACCGTTGTCATGGCACTAGTTGATAGAACACCTGTATAAGTACAGGCTGTATATCTAGCATTTTCCAAAATAGCACTCCGTACTTCGAGGCTGCAGCCGTTTTGCATGCAACGTTGTATGTGTTGATCGGTTGACAGCATGTGACAAAGCCGAGGACACACTAGTGTATCAGGAGCACTGTTTTTTAACACAGTGCGTCCCCCGCCTTGTCATGTTAATTTATCAAACAAGGCTTACCTATACCAACATTATACATGTAGGGCTGTGCATGCTTTCAAAATTCTTCCTTGTTGAAGTAGAATACCGTGCTTGTGGGGGCTTTAGTAGTTCCTTTGCCAGATGTTCTATGCGTATCTCAATGACTTATCAGTTTCAGCACTCGGGCAAGGCACATTCGGGCCAACACATGTAGCCTTGAATTCTGGCTTGGAGGCATTATTTATCTATTTTCATGGCTGCTAGGTTCATCCTTAGTTAAGAGTTATTTCTCCGTGATTCGCTGATGAGTCCACAAAGGACGAAACAGCTAGACAGTACTAGTGCTGTCCCCAGATCATGTATTCTAAATCCATAATACTGACGCTCAATCTCCAGACAGCTGTTTCAGCCTTTTTAGGTCCCATCAGTGGAGCTCAGAGCGGGAGGTTAAACAAATGACAATACGGTCTATATGAAATGAACAAAAAAAGCTATTTGAAAATGGCTCAAAGCATCAAAGTCAGCGAGCTATCTGCAAGACACGCACAAAGAGAGCTTTGCACGAAGGCAGATACATATTACATATACCTTTGACACTAACCAAAAAGAGTGCTCAATTAAGTCAACGCAAGGCAGCGTAATGCGGTGATCGAGTCTATAAAAAGCTATAGTGACATGTAGCCAGGCCCCCAGCACAATAAGCTGACTTGCATCATGCTAAAATCGTTCACACAAATCTCTTATAATAATTATTATATAGATTGCAGGATAGGGTGGTTGCACCAGGAAGTGCTGTCTCTGCGATAGTGGGACCAGCCAAGATTGCAGTACAGTCGTCCACCATCAATCCAGCACTTCATTGGCCCACGCCCTCGATATACCAGCATGATTTCCGGAGTTATTACCATTTATCGACACATGCCCCCCCCCCCCCCCCCCCCCCAGTTCTTCGGCACCTGACCCGAGGTCTATAAAGGGCCGCACTACTTTGTAGCGGTCATACTATAGTACTAGAACTGGATGCACGTGATATCCACTGGAGCTGGCGCTGGCCATGAGCTGACCCACCGCCGTGCCTCCCAGTGGCAATTTTGCTTATGTGATCCTACCACAATCTGGAACATTATCAGTACTCGCCTCTGTTGACTTGCCAGCACTAGTTCTGGTGGATCCGGGCATGTTTCTGCCTTCTCTTAAGCATGTATTCGCCTGCAGGTGCATCTTTCACCTCCTTCTAATGCGCGAGCACATTTTCTGTGGAGATTCAACAACACATACACCAGAAAATACAGAACGGAACAGTGGCTGCCAATGCGACACAAGTACCACATAGACCTAAAAACTCATAAGTACCCTGGGAGTTAGATGCATTTACGGGCAGTATGCCAGGATTTGCGCAGCTAATTTAAAATCAGATTAGCAATGCTGTGTGCTACCAAGGCGGCATATTGGACTCAAAAACCAACCGATTGTGGTCCAACCCAACCGACAGCGTTGTCGGTGGGTTCCGATTGGCAGGTGTTGGATGGACGTATGATCCATGCGTCCCCACAAGCAATGAGAAGTTAACAATGCCACTAAGGATATAATATCGCGGACAGCAGTACAATGAAACTGGGCCATTCATTATCAGCAATATCAGGGGTATATCCCATCCGATAAGACGTACAGCTTGTGTATGGCGGACTTTACAGCAGGTCCCGACATAGCTTGCCCCGTGCCCTTTACCACTCTTGGGCCAAAACTGCTGTACAATATTCGAGAGGGTCTAGCCTAGTGAGTGTGAACAGAACCTAGCAAACCATATCTCCAAGTGATTCACATGTTGGTATATTCTCCGTTATCATACATCAATTCCGAGCAATTTGACACCCGAATATTCTCGCACCACTACTGCTGAAGTATTGACCACAAACCATGTTCCATTTGACTTACAAACGGAACTTGCAAAAGGCATGAGAGCACTGGAATCTGTAAAGACTCTCGCATTATTAGTAGGGCTGAAACGATCATTCAATAACTCTTAACGATTAACCAATATCATTAACGATTGATATATTGGTTTTATCGATTCTTGTCGGCTCTACCCGTGTACCTCGAACACCAGTTTATGAAAAAATTCCACGATACTTTTGCTACGTTAGAAATTTGTGGCACCGCACTGTTGACATCTGTAGACATCTGGCTGGTTTATCAACATGTTCTAGAGAATTTCATGTTGTTTCTAGAGGGAAGAATCTTGTCATTACCCTCCAGCAACTGCTCTTATCTCTGACCTTTCCCGCAAATGAACTGAAAAGACAAAGAGTGCTCTCTTCCGATCTCTTTCAAAGCCACGAATCAATTTTACTGCGCTTGAAAGTACATGATTGTACTCATATTCACTATCGGATGGAGTGCAAAGGCTGGAATACTGTCACTCATATACATGCATAAAAAATTGTTAGCACTCGTTTTGAACACTAACGATTATCGATTGCACTCTTAACGATCGATATGCGAGTTATCGGTATAATTGTTTCAGCCCTAATTATTAGCCACCATACATACCTTTCGGGAAGTCGTGTTGGAAGCAGAATGCTCGGAGAGCAGAGCTGAGTGAGATCTGCATACAGTAACACAGCGACAATGAATCACATGAACAGAAGGAAGCAGTCGTATCCGTACACATCTGAATATGCGCTTATGGGAGGAAAATCCGTGCGACAAAAGAGGACCGTGTTATGCAGGTGTATGTCTTACCCGGGTACGTACTAAGTGAGCTCCACCGTACGTATATAATTGTATTGCAATTGAATCACTTGACTGACTGGAGCCAAAAATATCAATTGGCACTTACTCCGGTTACCCGAATGTTTCGGTACCACTATCATTAGGTTTGTTGCAATCGAACCAAGTCATAGTTGAGTCATTTTCAATGCGTTAGGTGTTACCTGACATGCCCACTGCATCAGCCGCTATGTCATATTCCACCAGGCATGCACCAAACCAGGCGCAGTGCGCACACTGATGATGGTGGTTGTCACACAACGAGCAGTAGTAAAAGTGAAAGGACTTTTTGCATGTGATTTTGTTGTAATTTGTGCCAGTCGAATTGTCTCAGTGTAACTAGTTTATCGTTAGCTTACTAGTTTGTTTATACAAAAGAGAAAGACCAAGGAACTACAAGTTACGCTATACTGTCCACTAACACCACCAGTTACTAAACAATCAGCTCATGCGATAGCATTGCACGACACTGAACAGCTCTAGCACATCTTGGATGCGCACTCCAACAGCCTTGTGGACGACGACCGTCACTGGAGAATCGGTCCGTCGCTCCACCAGCCCGGCGGCACAGTGGACAGTGCCTTGGGGGTGTCAGGCATGGATCAGGCTGATAAGGACGTGG
This sequence comes from Sycon ciliatum, assembly GCF_964019385.1. Taxonomy (NCBI): domain Eukaryota; kingdom Metazoa; phylum Porifera; class Calcarea; order Leucosolenida; family Sycettidae; genus Sycon; species Sycon ciliatum. Next base: position 9,630,711 of record NC_088648.1, on the reverse strand, counting down.
TGGAGACGGAAATGATGTTTGCAAGGAAGAGTGATGATATGCGTATGTGCTCTCCGCCAGTTGTTGAAGCAACAGTCCGGCAGTGGAAAGTCGGCAAGGTTAAAATAAGTGACCAACTGGGTGAAAGTACACCAAATGTGGCCCATCTCTTGAATGGTGCGGACCACGGCAAGGACCTGAAGTGTAAGGTCGTCAATGGCAACACCGCATGGTCGACGTCAATGGGAACATCAAGCCATCAAGTTGGTGGAATTATGGAATGTCTGTCGCAGGCTGCAGCGACAGGGTAACATGCTCAGGGAAGAGTACAGCGACGATGATCAGCTGTGTCTTGCACTCAGTCGTGTTGATCGTGGCGTGCAGAACAACAGAGTCAGTTGCGGTATTCGTACATTTGTCTGTTTAGGATTTTAATCCCCAGGAAGTCCTTTGGTGAGGAGTGATGTCACGCAACGAGCAGTAGTCAAAGTGAAAGGACTTCTTGCATGTGATTTTGTTGTAATTTTGTAAGGTGTGGTGGCAGAACTTTCAGCTGGTAGTGGGTGATGGGCTGGCGGTGTGACACCAATTACGGGCTTGACGAACGACATAATTATGGCGAGTCGATCTTTGGCCAGTTGCTGAGTTGGAGATCGTCACCGTAGACCCAGAGATCTGGTCCACGGTCCAGGGGTTGGGATCCCACTGTGGTGAGAGCTTGTGTGCCTGCTCATTGCGGCGTAAGACGCGCTGACCAGGAGTGAGGATGGGGGCGTTTGACCGGCGGGTGGCATTGGCAGCATCGCACTGGGATTGGCGGAATTGCTGGTCACGGTGGGCAGCTGAAGGCAAGTCTGGTGCGGCTGCCGTAATGCAGGGTATGCTGTCGCGGATGGGGCGACCAAACATGAGTGTTGCCGGTGCCTCGTGAGTGGCAGGGTGTGGCGTGGTGCGGTACGCTAGGAGCCATTGGTCTAATGCAACATTGATGTCTTCGCCAGCTAGTTTGGCAGTTCGCAGAACTTTGCCAATGGTACGGTTGAGGCACTCGACTGCTCCGTTTGCTTGTGGCCACAAAGGAGGGGTGTGGCGGTGCTGGATAGCGTGTTGCGCGAGGAAATCAGCAAAAGCCGAAGAACGGAACTGAGGACTGTTGTCCGAGACTAGCTCTTCGGGCAAGCCGAACATGGATAATGTAGAGCGCAGAGCTTTAACAACACCGGCCGTAGTGGGTGTCGTGCTGAACACGTTGATGACTGGGTAGCGAGTCAACTGGTCGATAGTGGCAAGCAGGTGCTGACCGTTTGGCATGGGTCCATACAAATCGACGAAGACTCGTTGCCACGGCTTGGTGGACGGTGGTGTGGGCACGGACTCCCGGACGTAGCGGTGTCGTTGAGAGAGTTGCTTGGCACGGAATACATTGCCGGCAGAGTGCTTCGGCTTCAGTAGCCATGTTGGGCCACCAAACCTTGCTGTTGAGCCGTTGCTTGGTGCGGACAATATCTTGGTGGCCCGCATGTGTAAGCTGCAGGGTAAGCCGTTGGAGGGCCGTGGGAATGACGAGACGGTCGTTGCGGAGTAGTACACCGTCACTCTCAGACAGTTCATGGCGGAGGGCAAAGTACGGGCGGACCGTGGTGTGGTTGGAATCCCAGCGGCCAGATTGCAGAGAGGAAAGGATGGCTTGCAGTGTGGTGTCTGCGGTGGTGGCGTCTGCGATCTCCTTCAGAGCCAACGCATTCGGCTTAGCTGCTGTAGCTAGGGCATGTATGTACGTAGTGTCTTCCTGTGCGCCGATGTTTGGCAAGTCGGGATGAGGCTGCGGATTGCGACTGACGACGTCGGCCGGGTTTTCTGGGCCAGGCTTGTACTGGAGCTGGAAGCTGAGATCCTGCAGGCGGAGGACCATGCGCTCAATTCGTGGCGGAGGTCTCGATCCGACGGCCATGAGTTGCAGGAGCGGCTTGTGGTCGGTGACAACGGTGAACTGTGGATCACCTTGTCAAGTAGTGGTGAAAGCGAAGGCAGCCAAACTTGACACCCAATGCTTCCCGGTCAGTTTGAGAATATTACTGCTCGACGCCGGAGAGTGCACGGCTGGCGAATGCTACAGGTGCATCGTGGCCGTTGTCTTGGCGTTGACACAGGATTGCGCCGAGGCCGGTGGGCGATGCGTCGACATACAGTGATGTGTATCGCTTGCGGTCAAAGTATTGCAGCATGCAGTCTTCGGCGATGGCCTTCTTCAGTGCATCAAATGATTGCTGCTCAACATCAGTTCAACGCCAAACAGTACCTTTCTTAGTGAGAGCAGGGAGTGGCGTGGTGAGATCGGCCATGTTACGAATGTAACGGCGGAGGAAGTTGGTGAGACCCAGGAAACTCTGTATGTCGCTGACGCAAGATGGCGTAGAGAATGTAGCCACAGACTGCTGGTGGCTGGGAGAGGCGCGGATGCCCTTGTCGGAGTAGACGCTAGCCATGAACTTGAGCCGAGGCTTGAGGATGTGACATTTCAATGATTTGTGACATTTGGCTCGGTTGAGTGTAACATTGTGATCTTGGAGCCGCTGGAGGCAGGCGGCGAGTCGTCGGTTGTGCTCTTCGACGCTCTTACCGAAGTAGAAGATGTTGTCATGGAAGTTCTTCACACCGTCGAGGCCAGCGAGCCATGGCGTCCAGTGTGCGCTGTAGGATCTCGGATGCGGACGATACGCCCATGGGCAGACGTTTACAGTGCAAAACTGCGTAGCGACGTGACTCAGGGTGGTCTGGCTCTCCACAGCGGTAGCAGAGCGATGTGCTGGATTCGCGCTGGCCTGGAGCGCGAGTGGCGACTGGGGCAGGTGGCTGGTGGTACGAGTTTGCAGCTGGATGTGGCGAAGACTGCATCGGTTGACGCGACGGAGTTGAAACAGTAGCAGGAGGCGGCTGTGTCCTTTTGTAGAACGGTGGCTGATGACGGAGGGCATTGATCGAGTCTTGTGTGCGCCGGAACGCCGTCGTCTGTTCCACTGACGCTTCAAATGCTCTGGCGGCCTTGAGCGCCTTGGCGAGATCAAGGGACGCAGTCTCCAGCAGTTTTCTGCGGAGTAGATCGGACGTGCATCCTGCCACAATTTGATCACAGAGAGCCACGTTCTTCTGGGCATCGTCGGCGAAGCTGCAGGTCGTTGCCGATGCCAGCAAACGAGTATAAAACGTGTCCAACGTTTCGCCAGGCTGCTGGGTGACCTGCCGGAAGTGGAAGCGGGCCATGCTGGGGCTCTGCTTCGACTGAAAGTAGTCGGCGGCGGCGGTTATGAGGCCGTCGAGATCGTTGCCAGTGTTGGCTAACGTAGGGACGAGCTGCTGGATGTACTTGCCGGCCACATACTGGAAAGTGTCTCTCTGGCGAGTGTCATCCGAGATGCCGGCTGCTGCGACATAGATTTGGAAACACCGTTCCCAGGCAGGAAAATGGGCAGCAGCGTCGTAGAGACTGCTGTAGATCGGGAATGGCTCCGGAGGTGGTAGTGACAGTAGGGACATGGCGAGGATCAGGCGTTTGCTCGCAGCGCCAATGTAATGTTGTTCTCTTGCTGTATTCCAAACAACAACTAACTCGGAGCTCCGGAAAGCTCCGCAATAGTGAGGTTTTGCATTCCGAATTTCGGCTCGGCGTTCTTTGGTCATTTGTCGAACATCAAAATGTCGAATTTTCGCACCGACGTTTGTTTTGCAAGTCGAAAATGATGTGTTTTGATTTCGTGAGCCCCAGCATCAGCAATGTCCTGTCCCGTGCTCCTTTTCTTGCTGATTCCGACAAACTTTGATCGCGCCCAAAGAGTCGAGGGCCAAACCTGCCTCCTCAGTCGCCTCAGAAAAACCAACTCCATGGCTAAGTCAAATTTTATGGGTATCGCCATATTCTCGCTCCACATATACTGGCATACACAGAGACATAGACAGCAATAGCGACAACACACAAAGTGAAGGGTAGCTGGCCGCAGCCAGATGTGACTCAGAAAAAGCATAGCGCGGCGAAAACGAGAAAGAAGGCAGAGAGATGCAAACAAGACAGGAAGACTGACAGAGAGAGAGTACGGGACAAAACGAGTAGGCTATGACCTACACAAAGTTTCTCAAAGTCCAAGGACCTAGCACCCTGATCTGGTGCAGTACGTCCCAGTTCAGTGCTGAGGAACCACCCACCAAACTGAGTGTGAGAGCATGTAGGGTGTCTATAGTAGTTCAGGTGTCAGGAACTGGCCAGCCAGGACTTGATAGTGATACGTCCACGCAGTGCACATGAACAAGGCATCTGATTCTCAACCCTGACTGAACAGCAGGTGGCGACTATAAAGATCACAGATAGCAGATATATCGGTTCAGTTTGGGCTGCACAGGATCAATCCTCCCATAGCCAACCCCTGAAGTACTCTAAAGCAGGGAGTAGAGAAGAGAAAGGAGAAAGAACAAGCAGGAAAAGCACACAGAACAGCAGAGTAGGTCATCTGGAAGCAAGAATCATGTACAGGGTTGTACCACGAACAGACTCGGGACAAGTGAAACCCGATAGGGCCGGCATGATTAAAATGCACAGCATAAAATTGTTGGAATTAATCCAGGAATATTCACACAGTGCCGCCAGGCCTCACACAGAACACACAGAGCCTATGCAAGAATCCAGTAAGTTAGGCCTGATCCGAATTTGCAAAGTGCATGCAACACCTGTCCAATCGGACTGGTACAGTGGGCCTATTTTGACTTCGCACAGTAGAGAATGAACTCCTCCAGTAAGACATTTTTACTGGGATACAGCTGATACCACACAGTATGCAAGGCATTCCTCTAATAGGACAGATAATGAAACTGGAACTCAATATTTAACTCTCGGTGACCGAAACGTATAGCCGGTAAGATCATTCTACTGGGACCCGTCCAACATGGTACGTGGCGAACGCATTCATTCATCGAGACGATCATACAGACTCAACTGACATCGCACATTGCACAATACGTCAACTACATGTAGTAAGCCATTGATATTGGGAGGTGGCGGACATTACACAGTACCCAATGCACCCATAGAGACTGTTATGCGGGGACCCGTCTGACATTGTATAGTACACAATCTGATGAGCGAATAAGACTGGAATGAACTCCTCCAGTAAGACATTTTGACTAGGACACAACTGACCCCACGCAGTATGCAAGCACTCCTCCAATGAGACACAATGATACTGGAAATCGACATTATAACTTTCGGTAAACAATACGTACATCCGGTAAGACCATTCTACTGGGACTCAACCCAACATTGTACGTGGCGTAATGCACTCATTCTTTGACACAATCGTACAGAGACACAACTGACATCGTACATTGTACAATACGTCAACTAGTAAGACATTGATATTGGGAGGTGGCGGACACTGCCGGGCTGTAAGTGCCTTACGTTGTACGGTGCATAAGGCGCTCATCCAGTGAGACAGTTATATGGGCACTCATCTGGCGTTGCACAGTGTAGAACACACTCATCCAGGGCGACAGATCTAGAGGGGTTCGGCTGGCATTGGACAGTGCACAATGCGCTCTTCCGGTAAGACAGTTATACCGGGCCTCTACCGTCATCTCGCAGTGCACAATGCACTCTTCCAGTAAGACAGTTATACTGGGGATCCTCCGTCATCTCGCAGCGCACAATGCACTCTTCCAGTAAGACAGTTATACTGGGAATCCTCCATCATCTCGCAGTGCACAATGCACTCTTCCAGTAAGACAGTTATACTGGGAATCCTCCGTCATCTCGCAGCGCACAATGCACTCTTCCAGTAAGACAGTTATACTGGGAATCCTCCATCATCTCGCAGTGCACAATGCACTCTTCCAGTAAGACAGTTATACTGGGCATCCACCGTCACCTCGCAGAGCACAATGCACTCTTCCAGTCAGACATACCGGGATCCGTTGGACATCGCACAGCTCCCGATGCACTCCTTCGGTGAGACAGCTCTATCGGGACTCATATGACATTGCACAGCGCATAATGTGCTCGTCAATTCAGACAGTTACACCAGGAATCAACACTGACACTCAGCGCACAATGTACTCCTCACGTAAGACAGGTCTGGGATAGCACATCGCACGATGCGTTCATCCAGTAAGACAGTTACACCAGGACATGTCCACCAACACGCTATGCGAAGTACACTCGTCCAGAAACACAGTTTTACCACACAGCGCATAATGTGCTTGTCAATTAGGACAGTTACAGCAGGAATCATAGCCGACACTCAGTGCACGATGCACTCATCAGGCAGGACCGATCTAACATAGCACAATGCACAATGCGTTCAGTAAGACAGATACAGCAGGACTTGTCCGCCCGCACAGTATGCGCAGCACACTCATTCCGAAACACAGTTATGCCACCAGCACACAGTGTGCCATACGCGCATTTACTAAAGTTAGCTTCGCATAGGCGAATTTGTAGATTCATCCACTGACGCACAAATAATGCACCGACGCTGTACAATGGATATACTGGAAGCGGAACTAGTGTAGTACCCTACCCCGCATAAAGTACTGGAATTGCAAACATTGCCTGTAGGGGTGTAAAGCAATCGAATGATTACTATAATCTGGAGCTTATTCGATTGTACAACTACGCCTGACCACCTACACGTAAGAAAGCACTTTATACCACCATATACAAATCCGGCATGGTTGGCGGCGCTACTCTCGTTACCGAATGATTTGGTGCGTGCCGGAGGAAGAGAAAGGGGGAGACAATCTCCATTATAATAGGATGCTTGGAGTATAGAAACAAGTAATTTCATTCACGACCGCAACAAAGCCCGAACGGAGGTGACTGGAGTACACTATGGCACCAATCTGTTAAACCTATGAGAAAAAGCATACAATAAATTCAACTTATCTGGATAGTCACTGGCGGCAGCCACGATCCGTCATCTGGCCTCGTGATCTCGCGGCTGGCGATGGCTGATTGTCCAGTGGCAGCTGCGGCTGTAGGCTACTGTAGGTACTGCAGTGGTCATTGATTTTGCTGGAGATGGCATCATGGTTTCTTCGTCCTGCCTGTTTTGCGTGCAGCGTAATCATCAGCATCAAATCATCACCACAACATTCCAAACTTTTCCTCCGCAATTCTCAGAAGTTTGTTTCATGTGTATCTCAGGCTCGCGCGATGGTCGATGGATGACATAGCGCCTTGCTGGTGTCTTGCACGGACATGGGGCTTGGCGCCGTCCTTTGTTGCGAACAGTTCGATTTTTTGTTCACACTGTTGTTCGCAGCATTTTTGGCTACGAGTATGAGCGAGGGTTTTGTTTGCTGGAGTTTGGGGTTGAGGCCCGTTCCAGACAATGTCCTCAGCTCCTGGATCTTGTCCTGTGGGTGTTGCGGTTTCAACTGCTGGCTTTCCACGGGTCGTGTCAGATTCCGTTACGCAGGGGACCTGTACGCCTCGGATGTTGGTCAGTTGGATGGCGAAGACGGCGATTCGGGGGACGCGGGGGTAGCCGACGACGATGTGATCGGAGGGGATGTCAAAGGCGCTGAGAAAGAAGCATTATGGTCGAGGGATCCTGACAAAGAAGTTCGTTCAAGGAAAATCCTACGGAGATGGAAAAAACCGGTCCACACTGGTGAGACTCAAAACTGACTGAAGAAGTCAGGAAAAGAAGCGACAACAAAGAACACACCAGATGCCATATTTGCAACTGAAAATCTTTCGCGAGAAATCATTTCTCGCCTATCTCGCTGCGCTCGGCCGGCGAGAAATACAACGTCTTTTCAGCCACACAGATGACGGTGAGGACACTCCAGGCGAAAGAGAGTAGACAGGCAGTGGAAAGGAGCAATCAGAGGTAGCTGACGATGCTGATGTCGTCAAAGACGCCTGCGAAGCCATGCCAAGATAAGAAACCTCTTTGAATAAATCACGCGCTAGCGCTCTTCCACAAGAAAATTCATCCGAAAAATATGTTCGGCAAAGTGAGCTTTTTCCGAACAAACATGCCGCATCTTCGTGTGCATTTTCGACCTCGCTCCCGCGTGCCGAATCTTTTGCCGAATTTCGGAATGCAAAACCTCACTAATATGATGCCAACAGAATGTAATGGTGTGCGTGCATGCGTACAGAGTCGGTGCGTACCGACTGTCAGCACAGGTGTGGAAAGCAGCATATGTAAATGGATAGGAGCACAAACGGTGCCGTGTGCATATATGTGTCGGTAGAGCATGAGACTCTTAATCTCAGGGTCGTGGGTTTGAGCCCCACGTTGGGCGCCAAATGTCGTCTCGGTTGGAGAACGAGCTGCCTCTACTATACCCTCGCCACGCCACACATCAAACGGACTAGTCAAGTGGTTTTTCTCTAGAGCTAGAGAGAGAGCTATTCATTACTACACTTCAGGAGACGACGGGAGAACTGACAACTGACATGGCGAAAGGAAACATGATATCGGAAAGTGGTGCCCTCATCAGCACAAAAAGTGGCGTACTCGATATCATATCAGCACAAAAAGGTGCACGTGTCAGCAATACAACAAAGCAGCGCAGCAGCATGTACGGGTCAGCAGCACAGAGACACAAATACAGCAGCAGGTACGACAAAGAGACAACACGTGCAGCCACATGTACAACATATGGGTGTGACAGTCCATATATGTACGTGTGAACACTACACACGATGAGAACATGCAAAGTATGGAGACCCAGACTGTGTGGTCAGCAGGACACAGCCCGTACAGGATGGAACAGACAACTAAACGTAATATAGCACCACGTACCGGCGGACTAGTCGACGCTGATGGGAGAAGTGGCACCCCCTGAGGCAGCTACGGATGCTAGAACTCTACAGCCAGACCAACACCAATATAAAACAAAAGGGTACACCACACCAGGAAGCAAGTCAAATAAAGATGTGTGAACAACGGCCACACACCACAGAAAAGCATACAGAACAAAAACTCAATTACCGACACCATAGACACTGCAAAATCCAAACAGGAGGAAAATACTAACTCCCTGAGGACACTGAGCATGAGGCAAACGAGCAAGCAACCTCTTGCCGATGTTCCACCGTGTAACAACAACCGCGCTGGCCACCGGACTGTATGGTAGGGGTATTACACCTGGACCTCAAGACCAACGGGCGAAGGACAGCAGGCCGGGCCCAGGTAAATACAATGAGGAGCACTGTATACAACTACAGAAATAACCCAAACCCATGCCAATTTGACCAACATACCTTCCCTGCGCATCCATTCCTAGTGTACGGGTCTGAAAGATGAAAGATGGAGCGCTTGTATACACGGGCCCGGAAAGCCTGCTTCGGCCGCTCGGCAGCAGCTTCGTAGTGGTGGTCAAGGGTCGAAGACCGACGGATACGGATCAACTCCCCAGTGAACACACCTTTGCCCATACTACAGGGGTGGTTACTACCGACAAGCAGATACAGGAAACGATTGGTGAACTTGAAATGAGGCTTCACCGCCATGTATCCCTTACTACGGAAAACTGTGGTGTCCAGGAAATCAATGCCATCATGTGCCAGTTCATGAGAAAACTTGAGGGCCGAACACTTATTAATCCAATCTAAAGTGCGCTGAACTTGACCTTCGCAACCATGCAATGATAAAGCGTCTATAAACCTGAACCTCTAAACTTTCCCCCTCTAAGATCGGCAAAACGTACCGCTTCTCCAAATACAGCATAACAATGTCGGCATAGACCACTGCTGCAGGCGAACCCATGGCAGTCCCTTGGATCTGCCGAAACACATCGTTACCATACACGAACTCATTTTTCTTCCGAATGACTGACATCAAGGAAGTCACTGCTGTTATTAACCATGTACGAAGGGCGAGGGGCATCCACCTTGTACACCTGTGTGTGATATACCACGACAACCGAGCTCGTTGGGGATGTTGGTGTAGTAAAGGCTGGTCACATCTATACTCAATTATAAATCATCGTCCCGCACAGGCAAACCTTCTACCAAGTTGATGAAATCCGCAATTGAGGTCAGAACAGTACTTTCCTCACATACATACGGGTTCAGTAGAAAGTCAGTGAACTCAGCGGGATAGTAGCCAGGACTATTTAGATTAACAATAGGCCTAACCTTCAGGACCCAGGGCTTATGTGTTTTGAGAAGTCTCCTGAAAACGGGCATGCGCCCCCGGCGCGACTAAGAACAGTGACATAATATTAGTGGGCATACGATGCTCAATGCGATGCCTAGTCATGGCGAGTAAACAATTGACTCGGGTCGCTCACACGAAGTCTCAACACAGCCTTGAGCCTGTTGGTTGCCATCGGTAGTCTAGCCGCATGCTCATCTAGCCCCTCAGGCAAAAAAAACAGTCATTTATAATGTTTGGCATTGTGATGCTGGGCACGACCTATATCATCATAGTGAGATCAGTCCAGGACTACTATCACAATAGACTGCCTTTGCATATGCCTGAGTCCGATCGCGTTCTAGCTCCCAAACTATGTGCTGCATGTGTACACTCCGCCTATGGTTAGTCTACTCCAGAACAACGCCTGGAGAGGTTCATTGGGGGCATGATGTCCCCCCACCCCATCCCCCCCTTGTCCCCTGCACCTGAAGTACCGGTATTGCCCCCCCCCCCCCTCCCCAAACAAATTACAGGACACAGATGGAGCACTGGGGAGCACGTAGCAGTAGGCAAAGTTGACGATGCCAGTGCAGACACGGCCTGACCTCGGTCACCACACTGACACCGTATAGTCTCCAAGGGACATAGCTACCAGAGAACACACAGAATGCGAGTATATAGTGCTATCTCGGTGGATAGACAACCTCCTATACAAAATATCTACTGATAGAGTTCTGTGTAGACCCTATGTGCAGATATGTGTGGATGAGTACTGGTAAACGGACAGCTAACCCTAGTCTAAGTAAAATAAAGGTAGAATGTAGAGCCTGGGCAAAAAAATAAGTAAATAAAAATATTGACTAGTTTTAGGGAAAGACACAAACGGGAAAAGTCTGAAGAAAAAATTGACTGTCACCAAAAAAATAATAATAGCTACACATACGAGGGAACTCGGATGGAGAGCCAAGGATTAAAATTGAAAAAGAGGACACTCAGTTTACGAGTTATCCGTTTTGTCCAACACTCACGGATATAAACGTGATGCAGCTAAGCATCAGGTCGTTGAATGTCAGGATCTCATCAGTCAGTTTTTGTGCTAATTGTTGCACATTTTTGACTCAGCAGTATTCTGCATATAACCGTTAGTGTTGGACAAAACGGATAACTTGTAAACATGAGGGAACACTCATCCTTACCCAAGTCCCAACGTCAGCACTCGGCGCTGCTCCGAACCAAGAGGGACACTGGAGAGATCGTCCATCAGCTCCTCTCTTGTCCTGCGATCAAATCGCCTAATGCTAAAACACAAGAAGATAGGAAAGGCAAGTAGAATAAATAAATCAATAAAGTAATACACAACAAAACAAGTTTGAACAGCTGCAAACGTAATGGACGATCCGAACAAGACCAATGATATACCTAGCAATAAGTGTGCAGAGTGTGCAGCCCAAGGATAATCATCCCACGGCAAAGTTTATTGTTTAGGGCATAGACTCACAGTAACAGGCTCACCTTTGCTGCATCTCACACCGCTTCACACGGTAATCTACTGTATCACCATGGTAATTTCTGTTGCACATTGCTGCTTGTTTAACAAAAGGCAGAAAACACACCGAATTTCCAGGAATTACCATGGTGATACGGTACTTTAGCTTGAACCTATTGCATGACGGGTTTTCTATGATTCATAATGACCCAGAGAGAAACTAAGCCGGTATCGAATTCCAGTCAGCGACGCAATTCTTCTGAGGTGTAAAGTGACTTCAGGAATATGTTGCAGAAAACTGCGATGCATGCTGATTATTTACTGTGCCCTATTGTGCACCATATACCTGGTGGGTTACTCAGGGATGAAGTAGATGCACACAAGTACCGTGCATCACGGCACAGGTTAGGTTCGCAACTAGCTGCTACAGTGTACTTGTGGTCCGAACTTGCACTCTACTCAGCTCTGCATATGCAAAGAGTGCTGGTGCCGAAATGAACCAGAAGGGTGCTGAGTGGGACGCAACAACACTGACTCTGTATACCCATGTACACAGATATGATAGGGTATGCAGTACCTGCTCTAAGATTTAACACAAACCGGGTACACGTCTACCTGGCACAACTCCTGCAACACTGGGCCAGAGCCAGATGCGTTCAAGTGCGGCTACTGTGTGTCAGGGAGTCGTAAACTTACTTTCGACTTCCTGATGTACATGATTGTACATGTACATGTATGAACGTACTCGCACTGGGCACTCTGGCCGCACGCATCTGCACGCGTATGCAGCCTGTCAGTGGCGGTATACCCTCCAAGTATAAAAAAGTATAGTACTCGACAGGACTTCCGACCGGGTCGCAGGTAACCCAGTGTTCTTTTTCCAAAAGGTCCAAGTACTCACAAACAGGGCCACTGACCTGGCTCTGGAGCAGACACTGGTAATCTAGGTCCAAGTTTGCTCGATTATGTTCTGACGCTTCATGTGCTTTCATAGCCAAGGTTTCTCACTTTCTTCGCAAGCTCTTTTAGTCTTGAGAGTTGACAACTGCTTATGGTTGTGTTGGCAGAAAACATGTCAGCTAATCTGACAACCGTCCAACCCCATTTTACTGGTAAGTAGTCAGCGAGTGGCTTTGATGGGGCCATACTATATTTGTGCTTCCTTTTTGAAAACACATTCTCGCTCGAAGGGTTTCTAAACTTTATCCCTGCGCTCATTGATGGAGTTCATCGATGGAGTTGCCAGCGGCACTCTACAGAAGAACAATGTTGTCAAGTTTTTTTATGAAAAATTGTCAAACATTTTCAAATTGCTATAAGTTTGGTTAGGGCCGGGTTCCACTGCGGCTCCGCAGCTCCGCTGCTCCACGGTACTTGGCTGCATGCAGCAGAGCGGCGTGGTTCCAGTGACACTCGCCATTCACGATACCGCGATCGTGCTCGACGTTTTTTGATGACATTTAGCCTGCCTGCGCACGCGTGAAATCCAAAAAAATCCTCGTGTTCTGGCCTGTGCAACGAATTAAAATTCCCCCGAATAAAACAATTAAGTGCGGGAAACAATGCAAGCCGTGACCGCGGCTTGCATTTTTTTGTATCAAGCAGCGAAGCGAAAGCTGGTGATGAGCCGCGGCCTCGCTGGACCAGCTCGTAATGATGACGTTTCATGCCGTGGATGATGTGCGGCGGAGCGGCAGTGGAACCCAGCCCTTAGGCAAAGGAAATTTGTCATGAATTTGTTTATGCTGCATAGATGGAGAGCTGCACACTCTGGCTTATGGACTCTCGCCTACAGTGTAGTCGTACTGCTAGTGTACTGGCATTACAGAAGACACGAAAAACGAGAACATAATTATGGCGAGAAAGTAATTACTGGGCAGTGGCTAAGAATTGCCCAAAGACTTACCGCTTCTCAGTGCTCCATACCAGGAAGTAGTACAATACCTACTCCCTGCTCCATACGAGTGTTTTCTCCTCATTCTCTGCATCCTTTGCCGCAGGAGTCTCGTCCATTTAGCGGCTCAAATGCTTGAGCTCCGGATAGCGGAAAATAGCTCGTCGTCCATTAGCGGCTCTAATAGTACCTGGTCTGAAGTGTCGCAGTCTAGCAACTATGATTTTTTCCAGGAGGGTAAGGGTTGCAAACCCAAAGAGACCCTAAGCTTCGTCTATCAAACAAAACAATTGCCCTAAAAAATGGAAGAGGAAAAGAGTGAGCGAGCTGGTCTGAGCGCGCTACTTTTCAAAAAATAGAAGCTGAAAGCCATCAAAGTCAAAGCATTCTGGCTAGCGCGTTTGTGTATGTCAAGAGCGCTAGCGCGCTAGTCGCAGCAAACGCTCGCAGGCCAGAGTTAGCGCTATTTGGGCTGTTTGCCGCACGCGGCAGCTGGATGGATCACGTGATCCAAGCTGACAAATAAGGTCCGATGGTTCAGCTACATTGAGCCACAAGCATTACAAAGCATTGCTCTCCGAGTGCATATACCGTAAAGTACCGCCAGAGCGCCCCACCATCTCGTCCTTTCGTGGTCGTATTGTGGAGGTGGTCTCATGTCTGTAGGTCATACGACACGAACGTTGTACACAATACTACACATACATGTATTGCACGTTCTGCATACAATCCGTACCTTCAAGCGGACACGAGCTCCACACAAAAACCTGCTTAGTGTGACCTTAGTACACTAAGGTTCACACAAGGTACAAACTTTGTTGCACTCTGCCATACGATTTTTCCTTTCCCTGGACCCTGGCTGTAAAATCAGGGTGGGGCGCTCTCGCGAGACGGGGCGCTCTGGCGGTACTTTACGGTACTGATAAACATTGCAAGCTTCATAATGTTCATGATCAATTCATTTCCGGGACAGCTCCGTGTAAAAACGCGAAATGCAGTCAAAATAACCTCCAGAAACATCTTACACCTAGGCTACAGTACATGAACAATCAACGGCCTGACAGGTAGGCCTCCGCGGAATATGCTCGTATTTTTACCGATAATTCCTTTGAGCATTGCTCAAATTTTCGACGGATTATTCCCGTAATTCCACCAATAATTCTCACAATAATGCTTTTTTCTTCCCTTTTTTTTTTGCAGATACCGTACCGCGTACTGTTTTTTGCCACTTGCACTGGCAAAAAATCACGGTTCGCGTGAAACTCGGCTGGAAGCTTTTTTTTTTCTTTTTGAAATACCGGGATCAACTTCAGGATTACAAGCTTTTTGGTGCAAATCAGGGTGTTATAAATGGAAAAAATTGAAAAAGGGGGGCATTGCTCAAATATTACCGATTATTCCACAAAAATTGCCAATAATTCCCGTTTTAAAAATCACACCGATAATTCCCGAAATTATGCCGGCACATTCCGCGGAGGCCTACTGACAGGCATGTGCTATCATAATCATACAGGTCTTGAATGATGTCATAGAGATGCATAGACGACGTCATACAAGTTGACCACATCTGCCGCATGATACTGCAGCTCTTACAGTTATGGACTCATGAGTCATGGCCCTAAACCGTAGTAAACTAGAACGCACTAACTGCGCATCACAGCCACCCTGAAAACACTTGATAGTTCTATATTAGACTATAGTTTGAAGAGGTGAAGACTTGTTTTCCGTCCACATAATTATTTATTTTACGAGTTGGGTTTGTGAATAATAGTAATAATAAAAAAACTATCCTAGAAGAGCGACTTGGAGCACTTAGCCAGACTGCTCGTAGAACGGCACAGCATAGCGGAGAGCAGACAAGGGATGTGCGCGGCACGATTGCTTAAATCAGCTGAATCTGGTCCCATTCATTTCGATTTTCAAAGATCTCTAACAAAGTACAAACTGGACACCTGGAATAGTGTACACACGGTGTGCAGTGACGGATAGCCCTGTAGCTGCAAACTCCGACTGTCACGCACGCCGAATGGTGTGAGGACTTGCCCAGACACTAGTCGGCTGAACTGGCCGAGAGAGAGAGAGATGGTGAAGCTGGCATAGCATGAACTGTTCGCCAGCCGGTCGGGTGGTGAACTGCTCAGCGATGCTGAACACACTGTGCTGTACACACAATGCTGTACACTCGATGATACACACATACTATGCTGTACAAACTATGCTGTAGACAATGCTGCACACACACACACACACTATGCTGTGCATGATGCGGAACACACAATGCTGTACACACCATGCTGCACACACGACGATACACACACGATGCTGCAATGTGCCCATCAATCCACCGGTGATGATGGACATTCACTGAACGTGGCTCAACAGGACATGCATCACTGACAAGCTAGAACCGATACCGCGGCGTGGTAGTGGTC
>NC_088648.1:9612949-9614581 GCF_964019385.1 Sycon ciliatum | reverse complement strand
TACAACAGAAACACAGAGCTAGACAAATTGCCAAGCATGACAAGACTGCCAATAGGGCAAAGTCACACCGGGAGTACTATACCAATTTCAACACAAATGCAGCCCCATATTTAATAGGGGCCGTCCATAATTATCGATCTTTTACATGAAGAGAAAAAGTCTCGTTTATGTGTGGGTGGGTCAAGGGGAGTTTCGTTTTGAAAAATATTGATATGTGAGACATCAAGGCATTCTTGCTGTCAAGTCAATCTATTTTTCGTTCAGGGGTGGGTGGGTGGTGGAGGGTCCTAAGTAAACTTTTTCGTTTCGTAAAATTATCGATAATGCCGGATAGCCCCTAACAAAGATATAAAACCACTGTTTAGAACATGCAATCGTCATATCCACTATCGTGCAACGACAAGTAACACACAGGGATCCAAAACAAAGTTACGAGACAGGTACCTTAGGGTCTCCACTGAGGTCTATACCGAGTACAAGTCCCGACTGCTGCATATGCCGCTGGGCTAGTAGTACGGTGTCCATGGCTTCGGCAACTGATTGACGACGATCAATGGACAAAATCACCCTGCACACCGCGCAGTAATGTGATAACGTTAGACAACACACAACACACACACACATACGGATGCATGCACACGCACACACACTCACTCACACACACACATATGTGACATATACGCACATGCTTGCATGCACGCACGCACACACATACAAACACACACAAACACACACACATACACACACAGATCTTTAAAACTCGATACGAGCAATGGTGTTCTAGAACTGTTGTTCTTAGCCTGTTCGGCTGTTAGTGAAGTCAACATGGATTAAACTGGCCCTACATCCATCCATACACTTTATTTTTTACTACAAAGCACTGGCCAGCAACATAAAAGGGGAGGCAGACAAAATTGGACAAGCGAACATTGACAACACAGAGGAGCCTGGCATGCGTGCCGATGAGGTAGGTCAACCCCACCCGACCTAGTGGTCTCGGGTTCATCAGTTGGTCTACGCATCAGGAAGCGGAAATGGACGCGCCATGTCCCGTCACAGTGCTGTTTGCATTTCCCAACTAGCCAGCTACACAGGGACACAGCTGGTCCTCCTTTTAAGGGGTGCACGGCCGCATATGTGTAGGATGGCTGGTGCATGTCATTCATGGTCATTATGTGCATGCTGAACCAACCTAGGTCGCATCTGCGCCTTGATCCATAGAGGGCGGTGGCGTTCCTATGGATGCGGAAAACTCGGCTTCCAGCCAAGTCTTACGCGAACCATGAAAAAAGATAACGGTATTCGTCCATAGGGCAGCTTCCAAGCACCATCAGTGTCCATCCTCACCTTACAATGCACTTGCTATTGGATTGCTCTGACTCAGACTCCTGTATAGCATGGAGAATAGCGGCCACATACGACTCCTTGGTCATGCCTGCAGCAAATGCAAGGAGAGAGAAAAGAAAGAGGAGAGAGAGAAAGAAAGTGAGTGAGTGTGTGTGTGTGTGTGTGTGTGTGTGTGTGTGTGTGTGTGTGTGTGTGTGTGTGTGTGTGTGTGTGTGTGTGTGTGTGTGTGTGTGTGTGTGTGTGTGTGTGTGTGTGTGTGTGTGTGTGTGTGTGTGTGTGTGTGTG
>NC_088648.1:9530449-9610449 GCF_964019385.1 Sycon ciliatum | reverse complement strand
ACAAAAAAAATGTTTGCAGGGGAGAGGGGTTCCGGGGATTCCACGGAACCCCTTGGATTTTGCAAATGTACGACTGGAAAGCATATGCATGTACAAATACATGACAGCTATTCAGTTTCGGCTAAGCTGGAATCCCCCCTCCCCGTAGAGATCTCTGGATCCTCTCCCCTGGTTTGTCTGTTGATTATAGACCATCCCCCCACCCCACCCCATCCCCCAGAGATGAATCCTAGGCAATTCCCGGACTTGCTCAAACGCTGATCGCCGACTTGCATCCAGGAACATTTCGACTGGAAAAGTCAAGACACCGGTCAGGTAGAGATGGTTCAACTTATTTGCGCCCATATGCCTGAAACGTGCATCCAGCAACACTTTGACCGACGAAGAACCAGACCCCCGACAGGTAGGGATGGTCTACTTGCTCGCGTTCATCTATCCAGAATAGCAAGAGTAGATAAACAAGAGTGTGCAATTCCCGGATCCGCGCGGATGAGTTGGCCCACGGCAGAATTTTTTGTTGACGTAATCTTTTCGACCACCCACGCGCTGCTAGTCTTTTGGAAAGTTTTGCCTCGTGCACTTGGCCGGGCTTACATTACAATGTCGGTGCCCAGCACGTGCTCTCACACGGCCCTCCTAACCGCAATCAAATGTGCTGTTGTTTGGTGTGTGGCGAGTGTGGCTTATCGCTGTGCGAGAATGCGCGTTCTTTTAATGATCTTCTGAAAAAAGGTGACGTCAACAAAAAATTCCGCCATGGGCAGGGGTATCTGGACTGCAGGAGAGATCCGGAGTTGCACACTCTTGTTTATCTACGTAATTCTTGAGAATAGGCATCCAGGAACGCACAGAGTGGGTGCACCGTGATGTCGCGTACTAAACCCGGGCTTATTCCTGTAGACGTCTATGTCAGGGCTTCTATTCACATCAGGCTTCTATTCACATCAGGCTTCAATTCAAAACAGGTACTTCTATGTGAAACCAGGCTTAAGTGCCGACAGTGTGTCTTGAAAAATCAGGCTTGTATTCAAAACAGGCTTCTATATGAGACAGGCGTTAATACAAGATACTTCGGTATATGGCGGTGGGGGCGGGGGAGGGGGGGGGGGGCGGGGGGGGGGGCATTGTCAAAGAAAAGACTGACCATCCGTATAGCCTCTTCATCCCGTGTCAGCTGGTGGATGAGTTTGAAGATCAGGAAGCCTCTGTGCAAAGCAGAACAGAACACAAACACCAGAATGAAGACCCTGAACTTGCGTTGGGTTGATTTACTCGCCAGAAAGCCTGGGTGGCCCGTGGACAATACACTGACACCGTTCCGCAGCTAGCAGGCACACTGCGGAACAAACCTCAGGCTCCTGACAGGTATGCAACAGTATCCAATTTCCACATGGGAACGTGCGAACTCACACACACACACACACGCACGCACACACACACACACACGCATGCCCACACGCACACACACACACACACACACACACACACACACACACACACACACACACACACACACACATAGGCCTATAGAACAGACACACCCGGCCTCTACATCGTCCGCAATTTAAAAAAACTTCCACTATACATTCTCAATACAGTTTTTAAAATATACAAGTGAAATGCAGAACATACTCATCCAACGAGCGTGTTGAGCCTTTCTCAATGACCACTTGCCAATCGTTGGGCAATGGCGAGGTTTCAGCCCATCCCAGCTCCGCATGACGAGCAACCAGCTTTCCAATCGTCTCGTTGTTGATGGAGCCGTTCAGATGAGCATGCAGCTCCTATTGCACATCCGCAACAAACACACGCGCAGATGGAGGCAGTCGATGGCATTCTATGTTGGTGCGACGATGAAAAGGCGGGGGTCCGGGGAAACACCCGTGGGAAATGTTGAGGAAAATTGAGCCCAAATAGCCCACATTTCATTACATTTCAAACATCGCAAGATAAAAGTATTGGTGCAGCTTTGGCCGCATTTGCCGCACCGGTTCCAACACCCCTGTACATACGGAATCAGGCGTGTAGCCCGCATGGGACAAGGGGGAATGTGCACCCCCCCCCCCCCCCTAAAAATTTCGACCTGGGTTCAGCATTCACAAAAAAACCTTGAATGACATGCACCAGCAATCCTACACATACAGTGTGTATCGGTTATAGTGTGGTCGTATCAAGAATATACTGCTTACAAGAATGAACACTCATTTTTTCATAATCATAACACATATTTTATGTGTATATTTATTCTTACAAGCAGTATTATCGCATAGTAGAGTATATCGGCCCTAAGAATGAATTTTGTGTAGCAAAATATGCCAGATTAGTGCAAAGTGTATCGCCTGTAGTAATAACATCTGTGCTCTGTGCATACTCAATACAATAATAGTCAACACAAAAAGAGAGTTATGTCCAAGGGAGCATTGGAGAATCACTTTTTCTGTCCAGTCGGACTCTTTCTTCCGACTTCTCTCGGATCCGCTGCTCCGCAGTCGCCTAGCACGAACGCGAGTCTGATTGATCCGTGTGTATCATGTGTACGTGTCCACATGCCAGACGTGCGCTCATAATGATTAATTTTTTTGTCACACGTGCATATGATATGTCACACGTGATTTATCGTGTGTAAGAAATATCGGCAATAAGAATCAAATGTCGTTTTTCAAACACCCACGCTATAACCGATACCTACTGTACTTGTATGCGGCTGTGCCCCCCCCCCCCCCTCTAAAAGGGGGACCAGCTATGTCCCTGACTGAGTGGTAAACTGTAAGTTCCCCTGGCCCCTCTGCAGCTCCAAAGACAACTGGGATCCACAGTAGCAAGAGGTTATGTACTCTTGACAGTAGCAAGAGGGTAAAAATCAGCATCGACATTACTGCCACTAGCCCATCATCGCAAAGTCCTGAAGCCGCATGATCTAAACCACCGCAGGACTCACACGCAAAGTCTCCCGTACCTTTTTTCGAGTGACGTTTCCAGTACGTTACAGGTTCTGATACAGACACCATGTGTCATTGTGCGGGTGCATGCCCCATGATTGGCAACGCAGTCGACATGTGCCAGTGAACAAAGCCCTAGAGCACACTGGCTTAGTTTGGCACCACCAGCACTCTACACAATCACCAGGCACGGCTGGTTGTTGTTATTATTGTTGTTGATATTTACTTTTACTTCGCAAGGCCGTTGTGTTCGGCAAAGAGTGCCTTGCTGACTCCAGCATACTGACTGCACAGTACACCCACCAGTGGTCACGCATCACCGCATGCTAGACGGTGTGCAACAGGCTTACTGCTCCGCGTACAAATCTGGATCCAAAAACACACGACGCCGTAGACTCTAACCCAGTCGTCTGCTTTCTACGTAATTTCTCTACGTTCACGTGACCCAGAACCTCTCTATTGTCTGGGATACGCACAACAAATGGCAATACTGAAGTACAGTCAGTATACATATACAGGTTTGTTCATTTTCTCTGTGCTGCGCTGATGAGTGCACAAAGGGGGAAAGAGTTCTGCCCACAGATTGTGAGTGTTTGTTCAGCCGAATTACTTACTACTTTTGAAGTATCCATTGTGCAATTTTTTAGTCAAAAATCCTGAGGCATATCAAAAATGATGCTCTTTGTATTTTACATGGCACCACTTTCTGCTAGTCTATAGACCTAGCCAACCAGTCTGCAGACACGCTGTGATCAATCACGAGTCAGTGAGCACGAGTAGAGTTCACAGAGTGCATGCAACAAGGTCAGCACTGGTGCTGATCCAGGACAGCGATAGATAGTGGATGTGGCCGTGTACAACTAATTACTTACTGACACCTGTATCTGTGGTTCGTGAACTCAACACACCAGCAGTCAACCCAGGCCAGCTCGGCCGACTCAAAACGCACGTGCTACGCGGTATACATCTGACATTCTGTGCCGCTCCTTTCGCACGCCCTAGCCAAAAGTACGCCTGACGCGCTGACCCGCGCCGCAATCAAGTGTGCCAATTTTCCGGCAACTGCAAAAGTACGTACTACACAATACAGTAAAATCTGGTGTAAGCGACCGCTGGGTTTAGCGACCACCTGCTCGTTAACGACCTCTGGGTTTAGCGACCACCTGCTCTCAATGACCGCTGGGTTTAGCGACCACCTGCTCTTAACGACCGTTTTTCCATGCACCGGCAGTTCTACACAGACACTGTGGGGCCTTGTTCTAAAGACCACCTGGCTTTAGCGACCGCTTTTGCTTGCACCGTGGGGTGGTCGCTTAAACCAGTTTTTCACTGTAGTACGTCCTAGACCCTGTGAGTAGATTATTATTATTTATTTATTTTTGAACTTTGTTTTACTTCGCAAAATCCAAACGGGAATTTCTTCCCAATGACAAGGTAGCGAAGATCTTAAGAGGGAAGAAAAGAGAGAGAGAGAGAGAGAGAGAGAGAGAGAGAGAGAGAGAGAGAGAGAGAGAGAGAGAGAGAGAGAGAGAGAGAGAGAGAGAGAGAGAGAGAGAGAGAGAGAGAGAGAGAGAGAGAGAGAGAGAGAGAGAGGAGGGAGGGAGGGAGGGAGGGAGGGAGGGAGGGAGGGAGGGAGGAGGGAGGGAGGGAGGGAGGGAGGGAGGGAGGGAGGGAGGGAGGGAGGGAGGGAGGGAGGGAGGGAGGGAGGGAGGGAGGGAGGGAGGGAGGGAGGGAGGGAGGGAGGGAGGGAGGGAGGGAGGGAGGGAGGGAGGGAGGGAGGGAGGGAGGGAGGGAGGGAGGGAGGGAGGGAGGGAGGGAGGGAGGGAGGGAGGGAGGGAGGGAGGGAGGGAGGGAGGGAGGGAGGGAGGGAGAGAGAGAGAGAGAGAGAGAGAGAGAGAGAGAGAGAGAGAGAGAGAGAGAGAGAGAGAGAGAGAGAGAGAGAGAGAGAGAGAGAGAGAGAAAAGGAAAGAAAAAAGTGTGTATGCACTGGAAATGATAGTCAGCTGGAAATCGGATCCATTGTCAAACATGGCATTTGCTACTGTTCCATGTAGTCAACGAGCAATTGCATAGGGTACTGCTGCAGCTTTGAAGGTCTCCAGCGTTGTGCTGGAGCGGACGTCTCCAGGTAATCTGTTCCATTTACCTGTAGCGTTGAAGGCGTACCTCGACTTGCCAGCGTTTGTTCTTGCAACTGGAAGACTGCTACTAGTAAGCAGTTTTCACTGCAGTACGTCCTAGACCCTGTGAGTAGTAAGCAGTTTTCACTGCAGTACGTCCTAGACCCTGTGAGTAGTAAGCAGTTTTCACTGCAGTACGTGCTAGACCCTGTGAGTAGTAAGCAGTTTTCACTGCAGTACGTGCTAGACCCTGTGAGTAGTAAGCAGTTTTCACTGCAGTACGTCCTAGACCCTGTAAGTAGTAAGCAGTTGTTACTGTAGCTGTCTACAGTCTACACAACATTGGGTATCTTTTCTTGTTCGTAGGTTTGAGGGAATAAAGAGAGGGGGGGGGGGTACATTTTCACTCACTATTATGCAAGTCGGAGCTATCAACGTGTTTCACCATGACAGCACGTCACAAGGCGGGACTCCACCAACCGGTTTACGGTCGCAGTCAGAACACTGTGTTTCCCATACCGTGTGTCCTGCGCCTTGTGACATGCTGCCATGGCGAAAACATGTTCACTGACTGTGTGTACTTCCTCTGGCGCCCGCCGATCGCGGAGATGCGCTGAGTCTGACTAACCACCACGTGACAGGTACACGGAGATGCGCCGAGTCTCACAGGCCCCAGTGGCATTAACCACCACGTGATGGGTACACGGAGATGAGCTGAGCCTCACAGGCCCCAGTGGCATTAACCACCACGTGATGGGTACACGGAGATGCGCTGAGTCTCACAGGCCCCAGTGGCACTAACCACCACGTGACGGGTACACAGAACGGTACGGGTACAAGTACAACGTACAACGGTACACATCAAAGGCGCTGACACCTGTTGGGATTTCCCTAGTAAAAGAAAAATAAATAATAAAAAAATGATAATACATTTACCTCAATGTCCCGCCAGAGCGCCCCTACCTCCGCGACCCTTCCAGTAGGTCCAGGTGAGCAGGGCAGATGGGTGAGTCCTACTTGCCGCATTCAGTAACACTACTACCGAAAAGCACCGTTGATCCGTCCCCGCTTTAATTTCCGCCCCCTGTCGAATTTCTGCCTGCGAAGCGACGTCGGCGTACACAACGAAAACACGACGTTGAACCGACGCACGTACTGCTGTACACAATACGAGCGACTGCAGGATGAAAATGTGCACAATCCAGCATGCCAGGTCTGATCTTCTGCTTTGTTGTACATCGTACTGCACTTAAACTACCGGTACTTGATCTAATTCCCGCCCCCTGCTGAAAAACCAGCTGGGAAGCGACATGGCGTGGGGGGGGGGGGGGATCAACAGTATTTTAGGGTACATGAACTGTGAGTGTGACTCGTACATTGACCAAAGGTCAAGAGCAGGGAGTCGTCCAAACCCGTCAAAACGCAGGGTTCATGCGATCTCTGCTTGACTAAGGCTGTGTTTACATGAGAAATTTCAACCCGGGTCGAGTTCAGCCCGGGTTGAAAGTCTGTACGATAGACAAAAGAGGTGAGCGTTTACATGAAGACAGTTGACCCGGGTCAAATACTGATATGCCGCCAAAAGTCCACTTCTACAGTCCTGTATGGTCACGTGAATCCGTTCGCGCGAAATTTGCATCTGGAGTGCCGTTCAAACCTGGCGCGAGATACGCACAGAAGTACGTTTGTACGATTTTCTTGACCCGGGTTGATTTCAACCCTCCCCTTGGGGGGAGGGTTGAAATCAACCCGGGGCGAAATTTCAACCCGGGTCAAGCGCAATGCGTCATGTAAACGCGCCATTCACTTTGTGCACATGGCGGGTTGAAATCTGACCCGGGTCGAACTCAACCCGGGTTGAAACGCTTCATGTAAACACAGCCCAAGAGGGTGTGTTAATCATTTCCAATCGGGTCGAGCATGCGTCTGCAGTGCAGAACGACATCATGCTTCACAGAGTCGTACGATGATACAATCATTATCACTTCCCTAACAAGAAGTTCAGGGAGGGGAGAATGGGAGAGACGGGGGCGCTCTGGTGGGATATTACGGTAGTCAGTGTAATAATAGGGCTCACACCAGGGAGTCGTAAAATACCATATTTTTATGACTCCCTGGCTGACGCTGGTAGGGCATGACCAGAGGGGCTCAGGCCCTGGCTGTGAGCATTCGGATTGGGTCAATCAGGGAGTACTAAAAAACCGTTTGTTTAGTACTCCCTGGGGTCAAAGAAAGGCGAGAGTTGTTGCACAGACCCTGATGCCAAGTACCAATCCTACACTAGTATGTACAGTCAACTTGGCTTATAACGACACTCGGCGGCGGAGCACTAAACAAGGTGTGCTTATTCGCGAAGTGTCATTATACCCGAAGTCTCATTATGTGTTGGAGTTGGATGGGACTTTGCTCTGGGCATGGAAATTCTGTCGTTATTCGCGAATTGTCGTTATATCCGCAGTCGTTATTAGCGGAGTTGACTGTATTCAGGTAGGTATGTTTTTATCCCAATTCGCAGAAACCAAACGGGCAGTATCGTCCATGGAAGCGAATGGAAGCATTAGTCACTAATATTCGACTCATTATTGTAAAAAAAATTATTGTATAAAATATCCTGATGTCTGTTTGACTAGTACTAAGGCAGGCATGGCATGTTCTCTATTTCTTTCCTTGGCGCTGCTGATAGGTGCAATTCTCTGCCTGTCTCGTGTCGTCAAGTTGAGCATCTATCCGGGGTTTTTTCGCTCTGTAAAGAGCACTTAGGGTTCCCTGTAACAAGACGGCAACGTCTATAGGGCCTTCCCTATCAAAATAATAAATTCTACTACTACTACTACTACTACCGTAAAGTCCGGAGCAAACGCCCACCCCATTTTTGCAAGATCTGCTGGCCTGTAAGCGCTGAGACTTGAACTTTTGGCCTGACCCTACGGGTATGTTACGGGACGGACTTGAAAGTTCACTTGACACCGTAGCGAAAAGTGACTACTGCTACGGTAAACTATGGCACAAAGCTAGAGCCGAGTAGAGGCTAGAGTTTGGAAGCTCATAGCTCGATAGAGACTGCACTGTTGGGCGTAGACTACGGCTCAACTGAAAGTGTCGCAATCCACTCGAGCGATGTCAAAGCAAGTTACTTTCGATCTGTAAACGTTCATGGATAACTTTCTTGCTCCTCTTCAGTCACCATGAATAACCTTTGCCTTGCCTTTGTCTGTGAAGTTCGCAGTTACCGCCGGTCGGAGCTGCACAGAGCCTATATGTCCAGGGACAAATTTGTAGAATTCCGTCGGCAACCCGAAAACGAGAACGATTGTAATGCTCTTTCGGCTATGCAATCTGGAAGAGATTTTGCCTTCTTGCAACGTGAGATAGCATTTTCGCCGTGTAGGCGGTGCCATTCTACAGCACTGCATTTGAACTCCACGTCGAACTTGTGGCGTCTTGGCATGGCGAAAAAACAATCGCTTCCAAGAACGACTGCGAAAGGATTGAATGCAGTTGGTCCCTTCTTGGCGAGGTTAGTGCATTTTTGTCTGCGGGAATTTGATTTTGAGCTATACTATAGCGAAAGTTCTTTTGCTTTAGTCTTTGCCATAGGCAGTTCGTAGGCTTTTCATGTCTACTCGTACGAAATCGAACTTTCTGTACACCATTCTTGTCCTCAGGACGACGTACCTGTGCCCTGCATTGCGAAAACAGTACAATCGAGCTGGGGTGGGCGTTTGCAGCGAAGTGGGCGTTTGCTCCGGACTTTACGGTACATTATACCAAGAGTAGATAAACAAGAGTGTGCAACTCCGGATCTCTCCTGCACAATCTGCAGATACCCCCGCCCAGGGCGGAATTTTTTGTTGACGTCACCTTTTTTCAGAGAAACGCGCACTTTGCCGCAGAGCAGTGTGAGAGCACGTGCTGGGCACCGGCCTTATAGTGTAAAGCCCGACCAAGAGCACGAGGGAAAACTTTCCGAAGGACTCGCAGCGCGTGCGTCGTCGAAAAGATTACGTCAACAAAAAATTCCGCCGTGGGCCTACCCATCCGCGAGTTGCACACTCTTGTTTATCTACTCTTGATTATACTCTATAGCCAATTCGAGGTCATGCGACTACATCATCAGTTGAGATGCTTGGGCGAAGTCGTGGCACAGCGGTGCTACACTAGCGACTCACGCTATAATACATAGCGCCCGTAAGCGGTTCCATTGACTCGCCGCCATGACATCATTCGTGACATCATTCACATAACCTCTCTCTAGGCCTACTCTTGCTCACCCCTCACTGGCCCTCAGCCTCAGGCCCCCGTCACATCATGAAGCCACTGCCACTTCCAGGAACACGAGTCCCTGGCCTTGGGAAAGGGATAACAACAAGACTACTCACCTGTACTTGTTCCTTGACCTTGCATCTAGTCTCGATCTAGTCCAGATCCGCTTATGTCACTCAAATCAGATCTCGATCTCTACATGATTGCGCTTCACAAGAGTGTGCCCATCCGATACACTGCTCCCCTGATCCGCTGCATCATCCGTGGGGTCATGCACTCTGGATTCTGCGTATCCACAAAGTTCCAAATGCGGAACCCACGATCCTCTCCGAGACGCGTCGCGAGTCGCGACGATTATCGATCATGTCGCCTTGCATGGTATCCCCTTGAAAAGCTGTACACTCGCAAGTCGTATTGCCAGTTTCTTCTGTTGAATTTGAAGTGATCGGCTTCTTCTTTCTGCAACCATGCTGAAGTACGTCCTCCTTCTCGCCGTCCTGGGCTGCGCTGTCGCCAAGATCTGTCCTGGTGGTCTACGCCAGTGCCCTGATTATGAGACGTGCTGCATGACAACGACGGGCCAATACGCCTGCTGCTCATTCGCTCACGCGAGCTGCTGCGCCGACCTGGAGGTGAGTGGTGACTGTCTGCTGTTCCTTTCTGTTCCCCGGCCTCAGCTACGTTCGTAGCTAGAAAATCGAAAAGAATCTGTTGCAGCCGCCCAACGCGCTATTGCCAGTGACAGTGTTGGCTTTTGGCTTTGAAAGCAAGCGCAACCTGTCATGTCCTTGATTGAGAAAGTGATAAGGCCAAAACAAATAATGACCTTGTTTCCGGTCGCCCGACCGCGTACCGGGCCACTTTTTCCCAAATTCTGAAACTTTTTTTGGTCCCAAATGCATACAAACGGTGGCCATGCCATGTGTGCAAGTGCACTCAACGAGTCATAACTCAGTCAAATCTCAACCGAATTCCACAATCGAAACACCTGCAAGGTAGCAGAGATTCTCAGCTGTCTGCTCGAAAACTTCCGGGGTCGATACGAGCTAGAATAACGGAGCTGGAAGGACTCGAACTGTTTGCTTGATTTCTCAGGATGTACGAAAACAGGAATACACCACATGCTGTACAAGAACAGTGAGTCAGTCAACTTTGACATTGATCCTTGCCATGATATATGTACAATTATGTACAATGTACACTGTACATGTGTAGGTGCTCTTGTCTATCAATACCACAACGATTCATTGAGAAACCAAAAAAAAGTATCCAAAAAAAGTTTCATTCCGGCCGACCGAGTCTCCTTTTTGAGGGGTTGCCGACCGGATCGCGGAAACAAGCCTATTTTTTGTTTTGGCCTAATTATTGTGTGTTGGAGGCAAAAAAAGGAATAATAATTAACGCAATAAATATCAATAGAGTAAGGCGCCGGTCACACATGCAGGCGGCGACACCGCTTTTGCGGCTGCCTCCAACACGCTGGCAGTGGGCGCTTTTGCGGCTCTTTTCTGCCGGCGGTCACACATGCAAAGGCTTTGGTACGCACGCAGCTTCACGGGTCTCCACAGGTGTCGTAAAACTTTTCTCTGAAAAAGACTGTAGCCTCAAAATTCCTTTCCTGCGCTGGTATGGATCGCAGAAACGCCCAGAATCGCCGACTACGTCGTGACCAGCGACTGCGTAGAGCTATGGAGATTGCCTCAATATTCATGTTGTTCAATTTCTCTTCGTTTGAATCTTGCGGAAGCTCCTTGAGCATCGGTGGACGCCTGAGTCGAGTCCCATGTCGGATGGTTGACCTCGAAATAGAGGGAGAGGAGCAGTTGCTCTTGGTCAGCAGTCCACTTCATGACGAGAGATGAAAAACTAATTTTTCCAAGATCCAAGAGATCCAACAACGACAACGCCGCAAAAGTTGCACTACCGCTTTTGTGTTTCGCCACCAATTTTTTGGTTGTGGCGCTTTTGAGATTGCCGCCGTGGCGCCAGTGGCGCCAGGCGCAGTATCCATGGTGATCCGGGGATATCCCAACTTTTGTGGTGCAGCTTTGGTGGTGTCGCAAAAGCGCCATGCATGTGTGACCGGCGCCTAAGCTGCGCACTCAGTACAAACACCATTAGCAAAACTTTGTTTTCATGTGTAATTATAACTAACTTGTTGAATGTTCCTTGAACGTTTTCGTGGCCATCTGAGCATCTCTTCAGAAGGATTACTGGCAAATCAAAATTAATTCAAAACTCAGCTAATCATTTTGATTAGCCAGTAATCCTTCTGAAGAGATGGCCACGAAAACGTTCAAGGAACAAGTTACTTAATACACATGAAAACAAGTTTTGCTAATGCCAGTAATGGTGTGTGTACTGAGTGCGTAGCTTACTCTATTTATTGCGTTAATTACATTTCTATCTCCATGTAAGCTTTTTAATAATAAAATAATAACTTTAGAACTCAGATGGTGAGCCAAGGAAAAAATTGTACATGTAACATGGAAATTGTGGTTGGTTAGCGTTGGTTAGCGCTATCGAGCAGTGCTCAAGCTGATTTTCATGTCGTGGGATGTCTCAGTACGATCGTACTCCTTGTCAGTTTTGTGCTAGATTGTGCACGTCTGACTGTTCAAAATCTGGTTTAGTTGGTGGACTCGATCGCATAACTTGTGCTCACAATTTCCATGTTTACAATAATAACTTAATTAGGATGACCCAAAGGCCTATCGTGGGGTCTGTCGCATAACACCGTACTTCCGCCCACATATAAGCGCATGGGCTTATTTAAAGTGAAATTTGCTACAAAAAGACTTTTG
Organism: Sycon ciliatum; assembly: GCF_964019385.1. Taxonomy (NCBI): domain Eukaryota; kingdom Metazoa; phylum Porifera; class Calcarea; order Leucosolenida; family Sycettidae; genus Sycon; species Sycon ciliatum. The sequence goes on along the minus strand of NC_088648.1, from coordinate 9,598,323 downwards.
CTGTGTGAACATGTTCGGGTGTGCAGCCGCTATGACTGCACAAACTCCAGCCTCCGCGGCCGTCGCCATTTTTTCAAAATTGTGGCCGACGCTTTTTGAATTTTGTATGGCCGTGGTGAGCCCTCACATTGTACCTGGTTTTACAAACATGCAACAGGGCCCCAATAGAGAAGTGAGAACAGGCACACACGTGAAACCCATGTCACTTTACCATGTGCCTGTGATGGGCATGCGCCATTTCAAACACGTAACGTACAACCTGAGTACAGGATTCCAAGAAAATGCCACCCTGCATATGGGGTCTGGTGCAACGCGCTGCTTGCATTACGCAGCCACGAACTATGGGCCATTGCGTCATTAAATATCTGCTACGACATCTTGCTTCCGAATTCGCCGGCAGTGCGTCACGCCAGACCCCATCTGCAGAGTTGCATACTCTTGTGGTTTTTATGTACTAAATGTAGATAGTGGAGTATGTATACCACAGCTGAGGTCAGTGCTGCATACAACAGCTGTGATCAGTGCTGCATACAGCAGCTGTGATCAGTGCTGCATACAGCAGCTGTGGTCAGTGCTGCATACAGCAGCTGAGGTCAGTGCTGCATACAGCACCAGCACTAGCAACACAGCAGGAGTAGAGTACATCAAGCGGAGTATGCAATTCTGTGTCCACACTGCTCAAAGCCATCCCACGAACGCGTTTGAAGTTCAAGTTTGATATGTCGAAGTTTTCTGCGGAATATCACCGCCAAGCTACGCGAATTACTGGCGCAGTGTCCTCATTGACTGTCATGATGATTAAGTTTTTTTTTATTTCGCAAATCCAAACGGGAATTTCTTCCCAACAAGGTAGCGAAGAGATCAGGCATAAGAGAGGGAAGAGGTGTATGTACAAATGTGTGTATGTGTGTGTGTGGGGGGGGGGGGGTGTTTGTGTGTGTGTGCACTGGAAATGATAGACTGCTTTGGTGCGTGCGTGTGTGTTATACTTATTCCTCTTGTGCGTGTGTATGTACAGCACTGCTGTCCCCATGGTTACTGGTGCCATGTGTCCAATGGGACATGCGTGAAGAACTCACCAGACGGCTCCGTCCACACCGTCGAGATGGGCAAGCACCGCGACGCAGAGCCTTACGTCATGTCTGAAGAGGAGAAGGAGGCGCATGCTTTCGCCGACGACAGCAGTGAGCATCAGCATGAAAGACTACACCATAAAAGGCCACACCACGAAGGCCGTCATCATAACTCCCCACGGGCAAACGGCAAGGGGCGCCACAGCCACGGAAAACACAGTGTTTAGCGTTCTGCTCTCTATACAAATGTGCGGCCATTCATAACTAACGTTTATAACTTCATCTTTATCTGCCCCATTTCTCGTTGCCTCCTCCTCAGTCCTTGAACGTTCCTTTCCTTCTCGTCTCTCTTAGTTACATCATGCCAGCTTTCAGTACTCATCTTGATCAGTTGATAGATTGATTGCTGTGGTCGTGTTTGGTCATAATATTTATTTTGAGAAACAATTGGCATTGCCATATCATGGTCCTACCCATGTGCAGTGAGTGCGCACTGTGAGTGGCAACACGCGGACAGTCTACTTACTGGTGAATACCGCAGTTCCCGGGGCACAGGCGCGCCGAGCTCTACCAAAGGTGTGCTGCGCCACATAGTGATGTAGTACGCCTGCACTTGTAGCAGTGTCCAGTGGCCTCTAAAGTGCATGTTCCGCACGCCAGTTTGTAAGCGTTTCACATACACCACAGAGTAGTAGATCTACTAGCAAGAGTGCCACTTCAGGCTATTGATGTACGTGCAGGGACAGGAAAGTCGAATGGCTGAGTGCAGCTGCCAGCTATTCCACACTAGGCGCAAGTCGTGCAAGTTAAATGTACACATGCACACATGTATTACCCTTTCTTGTCCTGGCTTGGCTGAACACTCTTCCTGGTTAGGGCGTTAGTGCGTTCAGACTGCCGAGAACCCCGTCAAACCATGAATGGTGATAAACCGTGAACGACACTTAAACTACCGGCAAACCAACGTTACTTGTGCAGCTCTCGCCCCGCCACTGAGAAGGGATTTCCCCTTAACTGCCGGAATGCTGTTTCTTATTCCGCCGGAGCAGTAAACCTTTTCTGCGTGCAAAGTGCCTGTATAGTCACGTGACCAGATCACCATGGAAACTGTCCCATTCTGTCACTTGTTATCGGTAGTCTGTTGCACAATCCTTTTCAGGCAGGGTGCTGGCCATTGTGCGAGGCAGCACTCCCACATTTTACATACGCTGACCAAGTAGTCGTGCAACCTTTGTACGACTCCCTATTTTCACACAAGCACGCCAAATCAACAGTTGTCTGCATGTTGCCTATAAAACGTAGCTGTGCAGGCTTCGGACACACCGATTTTGCATTCTGGGTTTCTAGACCGTTTAGCCCTTCAGGTATTACTCAATTTAGTGCTGAAAGTTCTATGTACGCAGTCTGAATAGCGCCTGCGGCCGGCCATGCGCCATGTAAGCGCGTGAGTGTACTGTGGGGTCACGCATGCATGGCCCTGCACCAAGCTCACTGTTTCTGTGGATCTCACTACAGTCGTCCCTCTCTAATCCGGCACTTGTTTATCCGGAACCCTTGCCAACCGGCGCACTTTCTGACGAAACCGATTTTTTTCGTTCAATTCCTACATCTTAATCCGGCACTTGAATTCCGCCTCCGGCAGTGACTTTTTGAAACGAATCGCTCAAACTGCACGTAGTTTGATTTCATAATCCGGCAGTCGTAAATCGCGTACCGTACAGGTGCACTCCTTGCCAGGCCTAGGCCAGGCTAGGCTTGTCCAGGAGACAACGGCCGTCAACCATACTTTCTTATTTTAGCAAGGAGTAGTGTCCTGCCAATTTTCAGGTGTGTGCGTGTGTGTGCAAGAGTACATGTGAACATGTTCTCTGTTTTTCTTTATCACTTTATCGCTGTGTATATTCCCGGAGAACAATTGAGAATATAAAGCCGTGCACCAAATACTTCGGTCGACACGGAAAAACCCTGCGTTTTGACGTACATATGATACATGCATGCAATTGGGTAGGGCCGGGTCAGAGGGCAGGATTTCTTAATCCAGCACCCTCGTTAATCCAGCAGAAAACGCCGTAGCAAAAGGTGCCGGATTAGAGAGGGACGACTGTATCACTCGCAGCGTTAAGTGAGTACAGATTAGCTGCACGCCGTATACCATAGTGTCTTGTATTGAAGCCTGTCTCATATAGAAGCCTGTCTTGAGTACAAGCCTGACTTTTCAAGATACACTGTCGGCACAGAAGCCTGGTTTTAGTGTTGAGGTACATACAAACACCTGGTTTGAATAGGAGACTGATGTGAATAGAAGCCTAGCCCTGACATCAGCTTCTACAGGCATAAGCCCGACTTTTAATATACGCGGCATTATGCGGCATACGCGGCATTACGGTAATGCACAACCTACAGACAGGATGACGTTGGTTGCTCCGACGTGGAACACCTGCTTCCTGCCGGTCTGCATCCACAGACACCGCCCAGGTCGCTACTTCTAAGCTGCTACAGACAGTGCTCGCTCATCCAAATACACGACTACAGATGAGTTCAGTTCAGGCTGTGGGACGGTCTCGTGCCACTTTACTGTGCTACTAGCCTGCAGTCCCTACTCATTACACAGTGTTTCGGGGAATTCACCCTTCATCAGTTGAGCTTGAGTAGGCTAATGATGTTTCGCTCTCAGAGCACTGCAATATGTAGTGCTCTCCGAGCCAAAACATCACTAGGGATACCAACTTGCAGCGACGCTCCGCTTCCAGCGCGACAAACACCTCGTGAGCACCAGGCAGCAGCAGCGTGAGTCAGGGTCGCACATGGAGCTGTAAAACACATACTCTGAGGGTCGTTGACCACTCGCAACGCTGTCACTTCCGATCATCTAGTCGCAAGGCCTCGTGGGGGACATCCCTACAAATGGGATGCTCTGACTTCGGCTGTAACTGTAGAAAAAGGGTGGCTACCCCCTCTTTCTTGCCGACTTGGACTTGAATTGACACTTGCCTGACTCACGACTGCCGCCCAGAGAACACGAGAAGTCCATCGAACCTTCCATGGAGTTGGCAAGCCTGCAAGAAAGCACTACTCCCTGCTCAATACACAGTGTATGCCTTCAGGAGAATTGATAGTTTGATAGTGTTCATCAGTTGAGCAAAATGAGTAGGCAGTGTTCTAGCCAGGTGACTGAGGACTAATTAGTACGGGGAGGGGGGGGGGGGGGGGCATGGGAAAACAGTTACCCATAACTTACCCCGTCACTTTCCGATCATCTACATGTAGTCGCACGGCCATACGGGGGACAACAATACGAACTGAATTCGTTGATGCGATCTTTATTTGGTCCGCCCATTCATAAAAACTGTTCTTTTCTTTTTCTCAACCAGACGGGACCGCGTGACGCTCACAGACACCAGCACGAACATACAGTCAACTTCGCTAATAGCGACTGCGGATATAACGACAATTCGCGAATAACGACAGAATTTCCATGCCCAGAGCAAAGTCCATTCTACCTGTCTACATATGAGACTTCGGGCATAACGACACTTCGCGAATAAGGACACTTTTCTGATGCCCCGCCGCCGAGTGTGGTTATGCGCAAAGCTGACTGTACTACTACAATGTACTATATACACCCAACCTGGGGGTATATACACCCAACCTGGGGGTATATACACCCAACCTGGGGGTATATACACCCAACCTGGGGGTATATACACCCAACCTGGGGGTATATACACCCAACCTGGGGGTATATACACCCAACCTGGGGGTATATACACCCAACCTGGGGGTATATACACCGAACCTGGGGGTATATACACCCAACCTGGGGGTATATACACCCAACCTGGGGGTATATACACCGAACCTGGGGGTATATACACCCAACCTGGGTTTTCCCAACACGGTTCAAATGGTCGCAAGACCGGGACTCTGCCAACCGGGTTATGGTTGTAGTCAGGAGCACTACTCTTCCTCGCCTTGTAACATGCTGTCAAAATCGAAATACAATGTACTAGTAATACGAACTGAGATGTTGCCACTCAATGTGCTATAGCGAAAACTACCCTATAGGCGGATTGTGTTAAAGCGAGGAAATTTTGTACAGAAGTGATGCGGATTCGGCAGGGACATTTGCATTCTGTGCGTTATAGTGAGGTTTGTGTTATAGCGAGGGTTGTTATAGTGAGGTTCATGTTATAGCGAGGGTCGTTATAGCGAGGGTCGTTATAGTGAGGGTTGTTATAGCGAGGGTCGTTATAGTGAGGGTTGTTATAGCGAGGGTCGTTATAGCGAGGGTCGTTATAGCGAGGGTCGTCATAGCGAGGGTTGTTATAGCGAGGTTTGACCTGCACAACTGCAGTCTATGAGAAAAATTCCGACAAATCACTCGTCACTGACCAGTGCTGTCCGGGGTGCATAAGCAAGAGTGTGTAACTGCAGGAGAGTGAGCGCACGGCGAATGCTTTAGGCCACAGCGACTCGCTCGCCTTTCTGCATCTCCCATGCACGTTTACATCAGCATTTTCACCCCCCCCCCCCTCCAGGTATTTTCCGTTGCGCTTTGCAGCTTGCCTTACAGCAAGGCAAGAAATACAGTCATACCAATTATTTCCCGTTGTCACCTTCCAGTGACGCGGTGATTTGGCCCTGAAACTAAGGTATGCCGGGTTATCATAGATATCCTCGGATTCGTGATGACCTAGACTAAAACTTTCGCCGTGGCAGAGGTTTTATGCTGCATACTGTAAAAGCCATAAATATAACGTGCTAATTCTAACGATTTAGCGAGGAGAAATCTTTCCGTTAAAATAGAAAACGCTACACAGAAATCGCTACATATACTGTTGGTAGTGAGTGTTGAGAATGAGCGAGAATCGTTACCTTTGGTACACGTAAACCGGTCAATTTTAGGAAATCGATATTCGCGGCTCCGTTTACGTTAGAGTAATGGCTTTTCAGTAGTAGATTCGGAATTGCGCACTCTGGCTCATGTACTCTAGCTTGGTGCTAAAAGTGCCTGGCCCTGCACTCTCTTCTTCTTTTAGGCCACGCCGTTTTTTTTCTATGTTTCGCGTCACCTTAAATCAATGAGGGAGGGCGAAAAAATAAAAAGCCATCCAAAAAAAACAGTGTACGTGCATTGCATTTGTGTGCAGTGAAGCGACGCGGCACTGTTCATGTACATGAATACATGAGTGTATCCCCTCTGCCATGCTTGTGGTCCAAACACAGGCGGCGTGATGATTGTGTGACTTGCGGCCCAGCTTATTACACACACACATGTACATGTACATGTGTGTGAGCTGAGTACAATCATGCGATAAATAGAACAAAATATTTAATTGATGCCAACATAATAGTTTAATACCTGTAACAATCATGTTCGGTTTTTCTCTACATTTTCCGGTTTTCTGGGTTTGCTAAATTTGTATTACAAAAAATTTTTTGTTCCGTTTTTTTTAAACTCCGGCTGTGAAATACATGCGCGTGCGCGGGGGACGCGAAACACAAATAAAAAACGGTGTGGCCTTAGCAGTACACAATCATTACACAATCAATACTGTGTACATAATCATTACATAATCACTACACTAATCAACGCCCACTATACTGCACCACTACGTAATAGGATTGAACATCAATTCAATGCCAATGAACGTGGCGACAACCCCAGTGCAGTATCAGAGTACTCGAGTATATCGGGCTCTAGTGATTTATCGGATTTGTTTCTGGCATTGGATAGTCAGTATGGACTGTCCGATAGGACAGTACTGGTAATTTACAAACAGATTTCAATCTCACCACTTTAGGTAGCTGACGACAGTAATCCTCCATCAGCCTCGTGTCCAATGTCCGCTCAATAGTAGAATAGTTCTTAGTAGTAGCAGAGTTTATTATTTTGAGTAGGGAAGACCATACAGACGCTGCCGTCTTGTTACTGGGTACAGGGAGCCCTTGTCCTCACAAAAACAGGTCTTCAAAGGTACAAGTACAATCATGTACAAGCTACAAGTAGGCTCGATCGATCGCTCGTGCGAAAACTCCAGATAAAAATAATTGCACAAAAATACTCTCGATCGCGCGCGCGACGCTCATGACTCATGTAATGCATGCATGATCTGAGCTCATCATGTCAGCAAGAGTATAATAAAAAAAAGATAAACAGACAGTACTCTCATGCTACTGTAGAAGGCTGCCAGATACGTGGAGTTACGGGGGGGGGGGGGGGTCGCGAATAATAATGGAAAAATCAAGATCAATCATCATGCTACGCAAGTACATGCATGTACATGTAAAAGAAGAAGAAAAAGGCCTACAAAAAGGCCGATTCATACTTCATTTCGCGTATACCAGGTATACGGGAAACGCATCGCGTTGCGACTCGGAAAAAGTTGATCGCCATTGTCGTCATGGAAAATATTAATGGAACATAGGATCAGAAGTGGCATTCTGCTGCGGCCAGCACAGCGGGAATGTCAGCCAAAGCTCGGTTAGATTCCAGTAGGCCGCATGATGTCCACGGAGGATAGCATTTGCTGAGCGGACAAGAGAGAAGGAGACCCTTGACCTGATCCAGGCCAGTACGGTGGAATAGGGCTCTTTTCTCTTGTCCGAAAGCACACCGTGAGACAACTCTGTTGTAGAGCGCAGAAGCCGCTTTCCCGAATCCTCCAGATGCACTCAAGACTACCGGCACAAATGACGCGTGCTCAATTTCACGGATTCGTTCCTCATACGAGCGCCTCTTCTCAGCTTCGTGTTTTCGGTATCTCGTAGCTGGAAGTGACTGCTAGCGGTTGGAACGTGCACGAGGGTTGAAGACGCAGATATCTAGGAACGTCTTTTAGAAATGCCCACCCCATATGCTGGATGCAGCTGTCACGGTGCCGATAACTTGCGCTTGCCGGAACGAACGCCCAACAAGCCACCAAGGGGCAGCCTCCATTTGAGGGCTTCTGCAGCGCCCTCCACCGTCCGGCAGAGAAACGGCCATTTTCTCTGCAACCCATACACTAAAGCATGGTAGGCTGCGGCTGCGGCTGCGGCTCAGCAAACTCACACACAACTTGTTCACCTGCCTGAGTAATCTACTCTCACTGTCAACCAGGTATTCCTCGACGAACGGAGCAGTGACGAGGGCTGCGTCAAGATGCCGACAGTCATCCATCCTCACTTGAACGCTGGTGTCTGCGGATAGATCAAGCGTTGCATGATATCTGTCCGGCTTCACCACAAGTATCAACTTGGCTTCAAATGATACCCATAGCTTCCCCCAAGGCTGCACAGGGAGTACCACACCGCACGAACTGCCGGCAATCGGCCTGCTCCGGAAGAATCATCCGCAAACCATGTTTGGATGGTGTCAGCCATTGAGATGCCCTCAATCAACGTCAGCACCCCCAGCCCATACATGGCCTTTGATAAGGGATCTCCTTGCGTGATACCATCTGACGACTGCACAATCCCACCATCAACATACAGACGGACGGGACTACGGTATGTGTTGATGACCGCGGTAGAGAGAGAAGGGCATGAATGACGAAGGGAATGAACTTCCGGCGAGTGAAAGACACCACACATTGCATGAACTACGGCCTCGTCACCGCATTTCTGTCCGGCACAAAGCTGAATAGAATCTGCCACTTCTTGGATTTTTATTGCCGGGCACAATGACACCCATAATCGCTTTCCCGATTATGTGTCGCATTACCTCGCCTATCCCGATGGGCCTTACGCCTGGATTTTTGTCCAGAGGAATACGCCTGCAAGTGGTGTAGGCTTCTAAACTGACTGGATCAAGCCGCAGTGGTGGATTGTTCTGCACTCATGAAGGAGCTCCCGAACCTCGCCCCGGTTCCATAACTCCATACGACGTTTTAAACATGCTGCTGCAGAGTCGAGCCTCATGCCACATGGCTTCTGTAACAAGAGCTGTTGATATACCATCGACGACCTTTGTAGCAATTTCTTCGTAAGGCCCGGCACGACTGAAATAGGATAGGCAAGTTGTTACTTGTGTCACGAAAGAGTTACCTACACCTCCTGTTGGTACTTGCACTACTTGGAAAGCATTGGGGGCGAAAATGAACAAGTTCATCATAAGTGTTCTGAATCAATTCAATTGAACAGGTGTTAGTTAGACCACTTATGATGAAACCACCGAAAGTTGCTTCCGGGTGCTGTGGCAAATCCGCGGTCCGCCGTTCATCCTGGCTTGATGTCAGACTCGGAGGGCGTACAAGCCAAACGTAGAGCAGAACCGAGGGACTGCGACGCCGGGTTGCAACACAATTACAAGGCTTCTCCAGGGGTTGCGCTACACGGAGCATATTTGCGCCAGACACCATGTCATGACAGCATGCTGGTTGCCGTGGGAGCAAATCATCAGGCACCATAGGAGGCGAATCCACCAAGGACGGCGCTGCCGCGACGGAAGCAGAGTCACGACTGGCAGACTCAGCAAGCATTGAATTAATTATTTAGAAAAGCGATCCTGTCAGCTTTTCTATTATTGTGTTCACATGGCGCTACCTAACGACACCGCTATTCAGACACGTTGTCTACGTAGCTACGTAAGTTTCTACGTAAGATGCTCGGTACCTGGTCCTGGACCAGGGAGCTACTCCACGGCTCCTACCATCGCGCGGCCGGCTGGCCACATGCGTGTGCATTGCAGACTTTTTGTTGTTGCCTTTTCGGATGTGCATGCACGAGGAACTTTGGAACTGCTTCTTGCATGAGCTGTTTCGGATATTTCGTCTCCTGGCCTGGCTTATTTCGTTTCGGCGCTGCTGTGACCTCCTTTCGCGGAATATTACTCAATGACAGGTGAGTTGACCAGTTCCCTTTGATTCATTTGCTTGTGTTGACTCTTTCATTTACGAAAAGTGTGCTGACTTTGGGCGGAATGCAATAAATAATGGAAAAGCTGACAGGATCTCCTTTCTAAATTTAGCTTTTCCGCTGCCGAGGCCTCCTTTTACGGAATACTCAATGACAGGTGATCTCTGAGTTGACCGGTTTCCTTCGATTCATTTGCTTATGCTCACCCTTTCATTTACGGAAACGTGTGCTGATTTTATTCGGATTTAGATCCATTTTTATCTCTTTGCCCTTGCCTACAGTGTGCGAAGAGGCGAGTTCACCTTCTTGACGGTAAGGCTTATGTTATATGTGTTGTCAAAATACTCATATTCATTGCACATTAGTTCGTTACAAGTAAGGCACTGGTCAGTGGCATACTATCGTTGGCAGTTCCCAATCTGGAAGGGAAAGGTTCAAGGACTCATTGACCGAGTTTGCCAAATAAATTCGCATATCAGGGAAAATCTCCATTGTGGAGAGGTTCAGTAACTTGTTTGCTTCATACGAAACAAGCCAATAGGTGCAGTCTCGTCTCGTGAAAATCTCGTACTTGTATGATTGGACTTGTTTACTCGAGTCTGGGCTGTTTGATTTGTGAGTAGCGCCGAGATTGCACTGCCCCAAATAAAGTTGCGTGCCGGCAGAGCAAGAATTACGATCTGCAATCTGTTTGTAGCACCTGTAGTACCTGCAAGAATGTGCAGTAGATGTATCGTACTTTCTCTGTTGCTGTTTCAGTTGCCGTCATGTTGCTAAAGAAAGGTTCAGTAGAGAGGTTCTGCAAAGCGAAAATTCGAACGAAGTTTCGCGACATTCCTTGCGAAAGCGTGTACGAATTTTTGCACGAACTTTGCGTTCTGTACATTTTCGTAGTTTGCGCGGGCTAGGCACGTACACCATGACCCGATCTCACGAAATTTCCTACGACAGTTCATTTCGCGTTCCTTGCAAGTTTCGCGTCCAAAGTTGCGAAAGTTCGTGCGAAGTTTCGCACTTCATGATGTAGAGCAAAAGTGTGTACGCATTTTCGTTTTGCAGAACCTCTCTAGTGACTCTTTTGTTTCATACGAGACGAGTCAATGAGTTGGTGTGGCTTAGAATCTTTCGCTGTAGAAGAAATCTATTTGTTTGTCTATTGGAGAAATAATTGTATTCACTGGTTATAAAATAGGTTAAGACAAATTCACAGAATAAATACAATCGGTCCCTTGGTGTTCGTCCTAAAAAGGTTCGACTGAATATCATTCATACTCACCAAAATATATGTAAGATTTTATTATCATGGAGTGCCTTATTTATCTCTCAGTATTAGTACCTCCAACCATAGCCTTGACCCTTTTATCCTCAGGATCAGTGTAGTTGTTGGAACGAGGTGTCGGCCTTAGCAATGTATTTGTTTACATTTTAATACATGTTTATTGTTCCTCCTTTGCTGTGTTGTTTTAGAAAATCGTGGACTAACAGTTTGAAGTCATTGAACTACTTCCAAAAGTTGTATCGACATCAACAGGATTACGATTTCAGTGCAATATGATGCTGGATGACCAGTACCTATCGTGGGGTCCGTCGCATTGAAGGATTATTATTATTGATATAGGGCATTCCATTGATTGGTGACAGAAAAAAACAAAAGAAATTATAGCAATAAAAACTGCTTTAGGGCAGTTTTCTAAAAAAAGTTATTGTGTTCTAGTCCATGGACCATGGACCCCGTCTAAAAAGTAAGAAATTAACGAAATGTGATAGCTGAAAATTAAAATTTCACACAAAACCTCACAATAATCACACACAGAATTAAAAGCTACATGTAGAAGACCTTTTCCCCTCGTGATCCTCTTTCCTATGCATGCATGTTGCCAATTGTTGGTGCAGTACGAGGTGATTCGCAATTTTTGGACATGTCGCAATTTTTGGACAAATCAGTTAAATATGGAAGTAGAGTCCCCCTGAGTCGTTGTCCTTTCCTTGGTGGACAAATCTTTGACAAGAGTGTCTTCGTGTGGTCCTCAAGTTTCTTCGTGCCAATTTTTAGCGGTGAAGGCCGTTTCTTTCTGGGCGTTTTCTTTATTATTCTTAGGTAATGTAATGAGTAATTTTGAAAATTTCGATTAAATAATAAATGATTGAGGATTCCGTTGACTCTACGTCGCATAACGGAGAGAATGTCGACATGGGGGATGTTGTATCCCTTCCATCAACTCCAGGGACTACGTATTCCAGCTCAAATCCGCCTGGAAGAGTCTCCTCGCCTTCTCAACCGGTGCGTTTGTGGAGGGGTTCTGGTCAGGAGAAATCTCTTTTAGCAGTGCGAGCGTTCCACTCACCTGGCACCAGTGAACACTTCCTAACCAAGAAGGACGCAGCGGCTAGTTACGGAGCTAGCCCTCCACTCTTTGCGAAATATGAGAAGGAGATGGGCCACACTGGAGTGCTCTCCTCTGTTCTTGAATATGACGTCCATGAAAACCCTTGAGTGACCCTTTAAATTGTGTGTCACATTGAAAAGCCTTGAAAAGCTTGCTATGAACGGCCTGTCATTAGAACTCATATCAGCTGGTCTCATAGGCATAGCCTTACCCCATGTTCATGTCCTGTGCAAGTTTTACTCGTTCACACCATTGCAGACTGCTGCTAGATGCTATTTAATTTAGTTGTCCAATAATTGCTCGCATTGAAAAAGCAGTAGAAAAAGACACCTTCAATCAGGTCAAGTTGTAGCCGCATGCTTCAACTCTATGCCTTCAGGTGTGTGTGGTGGTGGTAAAGCATAAGTGTGCCAGTAGAAAGGCAAGAAAGAAATTTAATTTATCTTACAAACCAACATAATGGGGTGCTATTTAATTTGAGTGTCCAAAAATAGCAAATGACCTCGTACAAGTTAAAGTTGAAAGCAGCATTTCAAGTGTTGTGATTATTGTGAGGTTTTGTGTGAAATTTTAATTTTCAGCTATCACATTTCGTTAATTTCTTACTTTTTAGACGGGGTCCATGGTCCATGGACTAGAACACAATAACTTTTTTTAGAAAACTGCCCTAAAGCAGTTTTTATTGCTATAATAATCATGGGTAGGGCAACGCACAGAACCAGCCGCCTGAACAGCAACGTCCCACACATCACCCACTCGGCCAATCTGCCTGTTAGACGTACATGTTTTTTTTTTTTTTTTTTTTTGTTTTTTATGTATTACTTTGGTTATGATGCATGTACAAGTAGTGCGATCTCAAATCAGATGATGGGTGATCTCAAATCAGATGATGGGTGATCTCAAATCAGATGATGGGTGATCTCAAATCAGATGATGGGTGATCTCAAATCAGATGATGGGTGAGTGCATGGCACATCCTTTCCAGCACACGAGCTTCCAGCAATCCGTGACTCCAAAGTCCGGGGAACCCAACCAGGAGGCGCAGCAGGAGGCGCAGCAGGAGGCGCAGAAGGGACATGAGCATCACCAACAACAATACACCCATGTAGTTCGAAGATCAGAATTGCCAAAATTTCGACAGCGATTGTCTCGACCAGGGCCACAATTCTCACAGCATCTTCCCGCAGCAGCACAAGAGCAGGAGTGACAAGTGCCCCTGCTACATACCGCTACATAAGCAACATGGGCGAGTGCCACGAACCAGCGACATCCTCGCTGCTGATCACCACCGCATCCAGTTGACTAAATCACCATCCACAGCATCAGCACACTGTCCGCATGATCCGGGTACCCGCATCGAACCGCAAAGCGCAAGTGTAGCGAAGCCGGGACCTGCACCGTCGTCTGTAGCGAGGTACTAGGTGTGACCAGAAATATAGCCAAGCCTGCATGTACATGTAGATGTAGCGAAGCCTGTACCCGGACCGTCGTCCGTAGATCTACTCCGTAGCGAGCGATCATGCTGTAGAGCATGCAGATTCTTCAATCTTGTGCCTGTTGCATTGTAGTCTAGTACTTGTGTCAATTTGTAGTCTGTTTAAGGCTCAGTCTGGAAAAGCTTGTAGGACAGCTCACGTAGTCAATGTAGCCTTTGTCACAGCTCAGTTCGTAGGTGAATTAGTATTTGATTCGGTCATGCATGGCGTTGAACCGCTCTATGAGCTCCATAAGGCGGTATCTGGTTGGTTTATGGTTGGTTGGTTGGTTTATTTTAATTCGCACAATAAACGGGAACTAGGCCCAATGATATAAAGGCGAATGGATAAGCCGCATTTCGAACAGAGAGGACAGGAATTAGAAAATTACGCCAAGAAAGAAGAAGTATCTGACAGAGGAGTCAAGCGAGTATCAGGGGTGACAGGGTGGTCGAGGAGAGCTAGGGCCTCTCTGAGCAACAACATGGTAGGCAACATATGCCATACTTTTTCTGTCTTGCTATGGTCCGAACGTCATCGGGCAGCAGGTTCCAGAGTGCAGATCCTGCGACGGATGGCCGAGAAGCGCCAGAGCGAGTGGAGGATGGCTGACTGAGCAGACCACTGGACCTCTGATGACGGGTTCTCCTGCCAGTAGATCTGACGAACAGTACAGACAACGTGGCACTAGCTTTCCCGTGAAGGCACCTCCAGACAAACAAGAGTAGCTTGCGCTTGCTGAGTTCGCCTATCCGGTACAAGCCGTGCTGCACCAGCACTGGCAGTAGGGGATTCACGGTTGTGTACAGTGTAGGATGGGTTGCCATCGATAGCTCGGATAGCCCTGTTCTGTAGCAGACCCAGGCGATCAAGCTGGCGACCAAGGAGCGCGGGGAAGAAGGCATTACTGCCATAGACTATGTCAGGGATGACAACAGCCTGGACGAAGAGACGCCGTGCATTTTGTATAATTTAATTTATTTAAAGGATTCCCCGGAGGCCGTTTAGGCCTATCGAGGGGTCTCCATTCTGTACAGTTAGGATGGGAATATGAGAATACAAAGTGAGCAGAGACTGGGGAGAAATAACACGATGAATAGAACAACTGGGAGTGAGCAAATCAATGAGGAAAACAAGGAATATCAGTGAATACCTTTGCAGTTAAATTGAAACTTAGCCATACTATTATGCAGTTCTCTTTTAAACTCAGCAATTTTATGATGGAGGTTATAGTAGGGGGCAGACAGTTCCACAGAGTGCCTGCCTGAAACAGAAACATAGAAGATAGTATGCGGCCATGACTATGGAAGACTAGTTTGTTCGGACGGCGCTCACTTTTAGTAACGGTAATGTGGAACATTGCGAGGTAATTAGGGTGCGAATGGACGTATCTAAATCAAAAATTTAATATTAAATAATAATATAAAATTAATAATACCCAATGCTGTAGACAGCAAGCTGTTTCGGCCATAAAGGCCTCATCAGTACAGCTACGAGCTAAATAGGCCGAGCTACCAGCCATGGTGCATAAATAATAATAATCTAAAGAGGGTGACCAGTGAAAGAAACTGGTGCAGATCGGGATACGGAGCGACAGTCTCGCCACAGCGCACCAATCTTACGGGTAGTCTTGCCGACAATTCGGTCGACTTGAGCGTCCCATGAAAGCTTACTATCAAGTACAACACCGAGGTATGTGGTAGTCGATGCTGTTGGAACGGCTACTCCACGACACTGGACAGTTAGGAGAGGGTTGTGGTGAGGAAGAAAGGTCACAGCACGGCTTTTGGTAGGGTTGAGGACAAGGCCCCTCGCCTGTAGCCAAACAGCTAGGTTGGTGACTGCCGTCGTTAGCGTATCAGAGACAGCCCCAACAGAACTCTGCAAGGAATACAATGCTATGTCGTCCGCAAACTGGATGCTGGGTACAGGGTGCAGGACGGAGGGGACGTCGCGGGTGTAAATGGAAAATAGAACAGGACCTAGCACAGATCCTTGTGGTACCCCACACGTGCAGGGAGTGGCCTGACTCGTGGTTGGCCCAATGCAGACCATCTGCTCTCGCGCAGTTAGGTAGCTGGCAAACCAGGTGAGGGCTGATCCGCACACACCCACGTCAAACAGATCGACAATGAGCTATGTGTAGCGGACTTTGTCGAATGCTTTGGACATATCCAATGTGCATAGTCACATTTCCCCTGTCCTTGGCAGCGAAGAGACTGTCAGTGAGAAGGCAGAGGGCATCCTCAGTGGAGTGGTGCTGACGGTAGGCAAATTGGGTAGTAGGGAGGCACTGGTTGGTTCGAAGGTGGCGGACAAGTTGGCGCTGGACGATCCTTTCTTTTCATTTACTTTTCATTCGTACAGCTCTATCTTTTGTTTTCGGTGCGTATTTTTGGCCGTGATGCCGAGACCTCAGGTCGGCAGAGCCATCAATGCCCCACCATCACTGCTGCGTCTCGGTGCAGCCCCTGCTCAATAGTTGTCACGTTCGTCCTAGTCTCAGTATCATGGTCTTTCTTTATTATTTTCGAGCTGGGAATGTGAACATAGTAAAAAAATCTTCTCAAGTAGTTTAGAGATAGTATAGTATAGTGAGTGTGTGTGTGGGTGGGGGGGTGTGGGTGGGGGGGGGGTGTGGGTGGGGGGGGGGGGGAGGAAGGGTTGAACCTGAATACTGCTAGCTATTTTCGAGTCTCCGACGATCGCTGGACCAAGCGCCAAACTTGTGCAGCTTATTGATAAGATAGTCCAGAGCATACTGCGACTGCGGTGAAATATAATGAAACGAAACCGCCAGTTCAGAGCAGCAGCCGGGGCCCTCGTTTTCCTCGGACTTGCCCGCGGAGTGCGTCAGCACCCATTTGTATTTTGAACTGGCTACAGCGCCGGGTGTGAGGTGCATCTCTGGACTGAGGGGCAAGATCCGGCTCTTTGCAGCGTCCCGGCTGTCTGAGATGTTGACGCCAGCTGATTTAAGGCACAGAGAAACCAGCTGGTCCTCGCTTGGTATGCGATCGTTCATCATGCAGCCCTTTCCGATTTGCTCCCTCAGCTTACCCAGAGCTGCTCTGTTGAGGACATATCCTGCACCGCCAGATACCCACTCCAAACTGCCGTCCGGGGTTCGCAGATGTTTTCCCAAGAAACGTGGCTGCGCGGTACTCCTTGTGTACAGCATGAACTTGAGATTCTCCACCACCGTATAGGTGTCATCATCACACTTATAGAACCAGTCATACGCCGCTCGGTGCACCTCATACACGTACTTCCAGGCTTCGCGAGACTTCGCCACCAGAGCAGCACGTCCTTCTGTCACACCCGGCAGAGATACTCGACCTGGAAGAAGTGTCCTGTCTTTACCACTAGTCATGAATAGCAGTCGATCACATCGCCTGCCCCAGGTCGCCAAGATAGCAGACCCTTTGATGGCGATCGTGCGACTTCCAGTCAACACCCAACATAGTACCCGAACATTCAGTACTTTCTGCACCTGCCGGCTGCTGGCTTTCTCCTCGCCGGTACGAAGGACTCCCGCGACCTCTTCAGCGCGTTTCCTAAATCCGTTTTCGTCTTGGACTCGACTTGATTGCCACGTCGAAGACAGATACGAGCTGCAGGAAAGCAGCAACGTGATGCCAATGCACAGTGCCACCGAAGTACGACACCACTCATGTACAGCCGGAGACATTCTCCACCAAAATAAAACCCGTCCTCGGCCTGGCGTTGAGCGACGGGTACGAGCTCATGCAACAAGCTACCAGGCTGGTGAACAAAGCTCTTCTCAGTCTCGCATCCTCTCGAGCTGGCTCGTTGGCTGTTATATTTTCAATTATTTTTGTAGTTTGAGTTTGAATGAGAGTTTTGAAATGCCATACTCACGAGATCGATCGAGAAGACAGAGTTTACATCTGGGAGTACGAGACTGACTCCATCCGAACGCAGGAGCGGATAGCTATCTCTGAAGCCAGGAACGCACTCCGAGCAGATGCCACACTCATCTCAGCCACCCTCGACACCGACCAGCAACGTGTCATCGAGCTTGCCTCCGAGAAGGGTGCATCGAGCTGGCTGACGTGCAGGCCTCTGGCGCGCCATGGCTTCTCCCTCAGCAAGGGTGAATTTCGGGACGGTGTATACCTCCGCTAAAACTGGCTGCCAGCCCGCCTGCCATCGGATTGCCCTTGTGGTGCCAAGTTCACCACCTGTCATGCCCTTTCATGCCCCACAGGTCGGGTACCTTCCATCCGCCACAATGAGGTGCGCGACATCACCGCAAATTTGCTGAAGAAGGTGGCGTACAATGTGGCAGTGGAGCCTCACCTCCAGCCGGTAACCGGAGAGCAATTTCACCTTCGCTCCGCCAATGTTCAGGAACAGGCCCGCCAGGATGTAGCTGCCAGTGGCCTTTGGGGTGGCCGATTTGAGCGCACGTTTATTGATGTCAGGGTGTTTAACCCATGTGCGTCCTCAAATCGAGCCACGTCACTGGCCTCCACCTACACTCGGCAGGAGAAGGAGAAGTGCAGGGCTTATGAGCAACGTGTGCGTGATATCGAACATACATCGTTTGTTCCAGCAGTCTTTGCCACAACGGGTGGGATGAGTCGGCATTGCAATGCACTGTACAAGAGGATAGGCCTCGACCAAATATGCTAAAAAATAGAGCATATTATGCTCGTCGCATATCAAGGAAAACGTCCATAATAATTATGCCAAAGGCTTAGCAAGATATGCAAAAAAGATATGCCAAAATATGGCAAAATATGCTCGACATAAGCAGAAAGTGTAGATCATTTCAGTAAAATTGCAACCTTGGATTATTCATTGGCTTCACGGCTATCATGCTTATGGTGCAAATCAAAACACATGCGGAATAGTATGGCTGGGTCATATGGGGTGTGTCCCCAGCAACCGTAACGATAGTGTTCATCCATGGGGAAATGTAGCAAACGCCTCTACCCGGATGATTCCAAATTCATCCATAAAAGGCATTTCTGAACGCATTTTGACCATAATATGAATGTTTTGTCCTCATTTTCTTCAGAATATTTGAATTATATGCTGGCTTCATTCCAATATTCCCTTCTTTGTCGCTCAATATGCCATAATATTATATGAACTGTCCCACAAAATATGCGGAAAAATGCGCAAGCATAATTTGGTCGAGGTCTACAAGAGGATTGCCTGCCTGCTTGCTGATAAAACCAGCGAGCCTTACAGCACCGTCATGGCATGGGTCCGCTGTAGACTCAGCTTTGCCCTCCTCCGTGCTAGTGTGATGTGCCTCCGTGGATCCCACACTCTGCGCGCCCCTGTTGGCTCCAACTCCCCTGCCTCGCTTGTTGCAGCCGCGTGGAGTGAGGCAGTGATCCCAGGACACTAATCATTTACTTTGTTATTATTATCAGGCTGTTTTCGGTTTGTTATGATTTCTTGGTTTTCTATTAGACTGTTTTCACGGCCATTCAAGCTCTCTCGACTGTGTTCACAGCCATTTTTAATTTTTCTGAATTTTGCCCATTTTCGGTCGAATTCCAAGGTTTCAGTAAAAAAATCAACAAAATCAGTACGAGTAGTACAAATACAATACCAGGGAGTAGTACAATACGGTATTGTACTACTCCCTCGGGTTTTTTTGGGTTTTTTTTTACTGTTATCTACTAATTTTATTGAAACAAAGAAAAACGGTGGCACCTATGTCAGGGGATGGCGCCCACGCCTGGTATAAAGTAAAACGTAAAAGAGAAAAAAAGAAAAAGAAAAAAGTAGTAGAGCACACGGGGTCGCCGTGGTAACCAAAGAGAGAGAAGAAGGAAAAGAAAAGATAAGAAAGAAAGAAAGAGAGGTAAGCAACTCCATGTACATCAACAGTACTTGTGTCATACGCTTACAATGAACACTCAGCAGCCGCCAGAACAGCGGAGTGAACAGGAAGTGGCACTGAAGAGCGCCGGTAGCCGCGCAGACTAGCAACCATGGCTAGGGTCCAGCGGATAATGCTCCGAAAATGTTCGTATAATGCTAATCACAATGCTCCAAAAACTACCTCACAATGCTGATTATAATGCTTCAACAAGGGCTATAATGCTCTTGTTTTGGAACAAAAATTGAAGAAAGGCTCCACATTATCAAACTTCCAGCAAAGGATGCATATAGTCCATCTGCCTCTGAAGCTGCTACAATATCTCTCACCAGCTCCACCACTTCTTAGCGCTATAAGACATGATCGCGTCTCCATTGGCTGCTCTCCATTGAAACTTTGATGCAGGGCAAATCTTTTCCCTTGCTTATACATGCAGTGATAAACCCTATCGGGTAAACCCTATCGGTTTATTGGGTGTTAGCGGCCGTCGTGAGTTCCCTTCGGGAACGGACACGATAATTTACTTTTTTTACTTTTACTTTACATGCAGTGAGAGGTGAGACCATTATTGCTGGTTATCATTTGGATGCCCAAAGCTTGTCATGGGAAGCGATATACCGGCCTGCAGACAAGCCGTCACTGCTTCCACTCTGTGACAAAACGTCTTCATCAAAAACAGCTCACGTGAGGCTAGTTCCTGAGAGACGATCTCAGATCGAGATCCCTCCCATTTGCAGAAATCCTGAACACACGTGGGCAGAAGTTATTTTGCCGCTCTACATCCTCTGCTTGCGCTGTCTTCTTCTCCTGAGGTTGCGTGGAGACAAATGGTTGGCCACCATACTCTTCTTTTCTGATAGTACTTGACTGTAGGCATTGCCTTGCATTACAATCGTCCACGACGAACTGTACGTGCTTCACCAGGAAAGTAAGACATGCGCTGCTGAGCACTCAAATCGACTTGGTACTGCGTCCATGAGAAATTATAGTTCTTTTCGGCGAGGTAGTTACTTGGAAAAACTCTTTCTGTTTATACCCGCTCCTTCATCCAGGTCCAAATTTATCAATGGATCAGTGTTTACTTCAGTATCGCTAGAGATGCTATGACCAAGAGTCTACGGCATAACACATTTTGGAGGAAAACTCCTCTTCGTCTGTTTGATATTCACTTTGCGTACGTCTATAATAGTTTCCTCCATGCATGGCTCTCCATGATTTCTAAAAAAGAACTCCTCGTGAATCATCGTTACGGATTTTGTGTAACAGCCTCAGTTGCAACGTTTAGTTGGGCATGCTACACCACAAAGTCATGTACATTTACCTGACTACACAGCATTGCTACATAAAGCCTTTAACAGGCTTTATGTAGCAATGGCATGATGTAGTCCGGTAAATGTAGCATTAGTGCTAAAGGTGTTTCGAGTCTACTGTCCACACAAAGTCATGTGCCGGTACAATACATGGCGTTGCACCTCATGGCGTTAGCCGATTGTTGCCAAAAACCTGAGATTTCTCGACATTATCCACTATGAAACTCGTTATACCTCACATAATGCTCGTCTTGTTCCCTTCTAATGCCCCATAATGCTCTGATGCTCGGAGAATCTCATAATGCCGAATATAATGCCGGCTATTATTGACGTACGCGAAGTGAATATCAAACAGACGAAGAGGAGTTTTCCTCCAAAATGTGTTATGCCGTAGACTCTTGGTCATAGCATCTCTAGCGATACTGAAGTAAACACTGATCCATTGATAAATTTGGACCTGGATGAAAGAGCGGCTATAAACAGAAAGAGTTTTTCCAAATAACTACCTCGAAAAGAACTAGAATTTCTCATGGACGCAGTACCAAGTCGATTTGAGTGCTCAGCAGCGCATGTCTTACTTACCTGGTGAAGCACGTACAGTTCGTCGTGGACGATTGTAATGCAAGGCAATGTCACAGTCAAGTGCTATCAGAAAAGAAGAGTATGGTGGCCAACCATTTGTCTCCACGCAACCTCAGGAGAAGAAGACAGCGCAAGCAGAGGATGTAGAGCGGCAAAATAACTTCTGACCACGTGTGTTCAGGATTTCTGCAAATGGGAGGGATCTCGATCTGAGATCGTCTCTCAGGAACTAGCCTCACGTGAGCTGTTTTTGATGAAGACGTTTTGTCACAGAGTGGAAGCAGTGACGGCTTGTCTGCAGGCCGGTATATCGCTTCCCATGACAAGCTTTGGGCATCCAAATGATAACCAGCAATAATGGTTTCACCTCTCACTGCATGTATAAGCAAGGGAAAAGATTTGCCCTGCATCAAAGTTTCAATGGAGAGCAGCCAATGGAGACGCGATCATGTCTTATAGCGCTAAGAAGTGGTGGAGCTGGTGAGAGATATTGTAGCAGCTTCAGAGGCAGATGGACTATATGCATCCTTTGCTGGAAGTTTGATAATGTGGAGCCTTTCTTCAATTTTTGTTCCAAAACAAGAGCATTATAGCCCTTGTTGAAGCATTATAATCAGCATTGTGAGGTAGTTTTTGGAGCATTGTGATTAGCATTATACGAACATTTTCGGAGCATTATCTGCTGGACCCTAATCCCAGATCGAGATCCCTCCCAATCGCGGAAATCCTGAGAACACGTGATCAGAAGCTATTTTGCCGCTCTACATCCTCTGCTTGCGCTGTCTTCTTCACCTGAGGTTGCGTGGAGACAAATGGTTGGCCACAATACTCTTCTTTTCTGATAGCACTTGACTGTAGGCCTTGCATTATAATCGTCCACGACGAACTGTACGTGCTTCACCAGGAAAGTAAGATACTCGCTGCTGAGCACTCAGATCGACTTAGTACTGCGTCCATGAGAAATTCTAGTTCTTTTTGAGCCTGCTGAGCTGGACTCGTCAAAGGCAGTTATTTGGAACAAGCTGTTTCTGTTTATAGCCGCTCCTTCACCCAGGTCCAAATTTATCAATGGATCAGTGTTTACTTCAGTACCGCTAAAGATGCCATGGCCAGAGCCTATGGCCAGAACCTATGGCTTAATAGGAAACTCTTCTTCGTCTGTTTTCATATTCACTTCGCGTACATCTAGTCTCCTCCATAGGCGCCGGCGGATTATGCCGGCATAATTATTGGCATAATTTGGTGGTTGAAAATTTGGAGCATAATTTGGCATCCTTTTGGATGTAGGAGAATAACTACATGATTGTACCACCGTTCTAGTATGTAGGCTACACAATTGTGTATACTGCACCTGATCCGTGCTGGTGGTCTGCATGGTAAAGGGTTCGGAGGTCAAGCAGATAGTGTTTTCAATGAAAAACAGGGTAGAAATCATGGCAATACAGTATTGTATGTTCAGGCTCGTCTTCTTCAAAGCTCTTTCTCACACTGATACAGTACAAGTAGCAGGATATGCGAGTGAATCCGTCTTTATCAGGTATCCCGGGGCGGACGAGATACTAGTAGTGACGGGTAGTCCGCAAACCTCCGCGTACATGTACCGGTACATTATGCATGTTACGAAGTCATGACCTCTGGATTTTGCATATTGCTCTAATAATTCTCATGATAAATTGAGGTCTAGTTGGTGTCCGGTCATGATGGAAGGAGAGGTGGAGCTACTGGAGAGAGGAGCTGATTATTCGCAGGGTGAGGCCACTGAGGGTGACATCGGTTGGACAAGTATAACGACTTGATTACGAAGACAGTTGAACATGACAATAAGGTAACTCAAACTTATTTTGGCAATAAAAAAATCTTTTACAGAAGACGTCAACTAATGAATAGAAGAAGTAATGTTTTCTCCTTTCCATGTTGATCTCTAGCATGCATGGACACCTTGGTATGGGAATACTCATGTAACATTTTGTTGTACTTATGGCCACTTGCAAGTACGGAAAGGCACAATTTTCCGAACTTTGAAGCGTCATAAGTACAACAAAGTGAATAAGAATCCCGGCATCCCAAAGCATAATATGAGGATTTTGCGAGCATAATGCGAGAATCCATGAAAGCATAATTCCATGATTTCGCGAGCATAATCCGCCGGAGCCTAAGGCGCCGGTCACACATGCAGGCGGCGACACCGCTTTTGCGGCTGCCTCCAACACGCTGGCAGTGGGCGCTTTTGCGGCTCTTTTCTGCCGGCGGTCACACATGCAAAGGCTTTGGTACGCACGCAGCTTCACGGGTCTCCACAGGTGTCGTAAAACTTTTCTCTGAAAAAGACTGTAGCCTCAAAATTCTTCAGGAAGTTACCTGCTTTGTTGCATTTTGACTGAATTGGCTGTTTCATTTTTAATTCCTATCACTGTTGTCTTTCCTTTCCTGCGCTGGTATGGATCGCAGAAACGCCCAGAATCGCCGACAACGTCGTGACCAGCGACTGCGCAGAGCTATGGAGATTGCCTCAATATTCATGTTGTTCAATTTCTCTTCGTTTGAATCTTGCGGAAGCTCCTTGAGCATCGGTGGACGCCTGAGTCGAGTCCCATGTCGGATGGGACTCGACTCAGGTGTCATGGTGTCTTGACCTCGAAATAGAGGGAGAGGAGCAGTTGCTCTTGGTCAGCAGTCCACTTCATGACGAGAGATGAAAAACTAATTTTTCCAAGATCCAAGAGATCCAACAACGACAACGCCGCAAAAGTTGCACTACCACTTTTGTGTTTCGCCACGAATTTTTTGGTTGTGGCGCTTTTGAGATTGCCGCCGTGGCGCCAGTGGCGCCAGGCGCAGTATCCATGGTGATCCAGGGATATCCCAACTTTTGTGGTGCAGCTTTGGTGGTGTCGCAAAAGCGCCATGCATGTGTGACCGGCGCCTTACAAGCACTCGTTCATTCTGAATTGCGATATCAGCAACCTTTGAGCTTTTTCTGAGAATATGGATGCGATTTCAGCAACTTTCACTTGTTTTGGCATGGTTGCGAAAAGCACAAGTTGCGAAGTATTTTGGCATCTTTGGCCAATTGGGCTAGTCAGGAGCACTGTTTCAACACAGACTCAGTGTGTCCTAGATCCTCCGCCTTGTAACATTGAACATGCTGTCAACCGATCAACATGCATTGTACATGTGCATGACTATTGTATGGTGTTACATGTATATAACCCAATACTAGTTCAAAAACTAGTATTAGATAAACCTTGTTATACATGTATATGTAGTTGATGCATATTGTTACATTGACAACATGAAACAAGGTGGGGGACACTGTGTTCGGAAACAGTGACTTTACTACAACCTTCCGCGGTTGGCAGAGCCCCGGTCCCTGCGGACCATTTGAACCATATGGGTGTTGAACCCGGTTCTGACCCTCATTATGCTATAGGGGGGTTGGAGACTACTCCTTACGTCCGTCGTGTATTCTTTGATCGCTCCTGGATGTCGTCCTGGTAGTCATGTAGCTACTTAAACCTCAACTTCTTTTCTTCCAACTTCTGCCCATGGCGTCCTTCTCTCAGCTCATCAGCTGTCAACAGTTACTGCCACCACCATGATACCATGACACTGTCGCGAGAAGGTGCTCTCCGGGGTTGGTGATGTCCCGACGTGGCCATGGGTAGGCCTTCACCACGTCGGAACACCCCGGCTGCACGTTGGTTACCCCCACCCCCACTTGTTTGTTGTTGATGTTTTTCGAACACAGTGTCCTCCACCTTGTTTCATGCTGTCAATGTAACAACAATGATGACTATTGTAGTGCAAGTGACTACGACTTGTACAAGTAGTATGACTGTCAGTGTCATCAGTCCAAGTCCGTACCACTAGTCACTACTCGTCATGGCCGCATGGGTCCATGCACCATGCGCCTCTGGGCTCTACTCTCTAGCTAGCCTAGGCTCTCACTAGCCAAAGCTGCAGTGCGAGTCGTACCAAGCGCGGTTGTCAATGCGGCACCAGCTACAAAGACAAGTGAGACGTCATGATGCGCCAGATAGAGGATGAGTCTGGATGACTCGAGTGTTCCTCGGCTGGAGAGATCCACACGACGTCATGTACAAAGCTACTGCAGTACCGGTACGAGTGCAGTGACAACGACACGCTTCTTCGCCAGTTGTACCATTGTGTACTGACTGAGTTTACACGACACTCTACAGCTAGCAAGAGTACGTCATCATGGACATCATGGACATCATGGGGGTTATCTGGTTATGATGCACTCTTGACTACAGACGAGTACAGTTAGCAGTGAAATAAAAACCAACCAACCAGTCAGTGCACTCACTGCCTCTGTCTACAGACTCAGTACTACTAATATGTACCAAGACAACCAGATAACCCCCCCCCCCCCCTTATGATAAATACTTACACAAAGGCAGAAGAGAACAGAGCTATAGACAACCGGCTAGGTCATTGTTGTAACGCTGCGTTTCATGCACATAGCGTCATAGGCTAGCAAAGCTAAGGCAATCCTCAGACAACTGATCTCCGGCTGTCTCTGTTCTCTTCTGCCTTTGTGGTAATGGCTAATGCTCCATCCTTGTACTGTTGTAGTGTTGATCACTCTAGGCAATCTGGGAACTCTCGCTATTGTGATAACTACTTACATGTACTAGTACATGTATGACTACTGCCCTGGTCTTTCATTGCCATGACCACGATGACTAGGCCAGTGCATGCAGTACACTGTACGGCCTACAAAGGCTACAGTACAGGCTGAGTACAGGGTCTGAGTTGGAAGACGATGAAGTGCCAAGCAGTTGCAAAATCCCATGATCATGATGATGACAATCAGGGAGTCGTATAATTTATTATACGACTCCCTGAATGTAGACTTTCAAGTAGAGTGATGACATTGTCTCGTCACTGTTTACATTTTATGGTCATACCGCGACCGCAGTACCGGTACGTAGCATGCAAGACTCTTCTTGCCAAGACTCGACTCTTCTTGCCAAGACTCATACTAGTCGGACAGCCTAGGCGGCGTGCGGCTCGGAGCCTAGTTTTATAACGCCTGCTCTAGAGCTGTGGCCGTGGAGGCTACCTACATTTTTACAACTACAAAGTAGTACAATCATGTAGTACTTACATGTACTTTTTTGTGCATCATGTAGATCTACACGACTTGTGTGTGCGAGTGATGACTGACATGATGCAGTCAGACTACAGACAGTACAGTCGAGTCTACACTACATATAGTACAGTGCAGTCCAGAGTCCAGACATCAATCATCATCATCAGCAGGCAAAGGCACGTGATCATCATCAATGGCCCCAAAAATATCGGGCCATGCACTGCACATGCATGATCTGGCACCCAGGGAGGCGGAAACGCCACCCATGCATCTCGTCTTTGGTTGAGCTGGTACAGCCCGTACAGCCATATGCATGCATGCAGTAGACTCTACGAGTTGCACAGCCCACGGCTACGCTCAGTGGAACCAGGCGATATATTCGTTCGTTGATGAATTTTTTTTCAGTCTGCTCTGTGTTCTTCTAGGTTCGTCTGTTGAAGTGTCCTTCTTCTCCTTGTCCGTGCAACCATGCTGAAGTACGTCCTCCTTCTCGCTTTCGTCGGCTACGCTGCCGCCTCGATCTGTCCTGGTGGTCAAAGCCAGTGCCCTGGAACTGAGACGTGCTGCGAGTTGACGTCGGGCGGATATGGCTGTTGCAAATTCACCAAAGCGACCTGCTGCTCCGACCATGAGGTGAGCTTGGAATTGGAACATCTGCTTTTCTTTTCTGTTGTTTGCTCTGTGCTGATATGCCGCTGCCTAGTGTATCAGATGGTTGTCTTTGCTCGTGGTGCTGTGGGTTGGTTGTCCGAGCGACAGATCTCGTTGCCAGTGAAATGCTATGATACTAGTTGCTTATCATGAATAGTCGCGCGCAGTTGAGTTTTCCGTTAGAAAATTCATAGCTTATTATTTCGGAGCGAAGGGCGTGGTACAGGCAACTATTTGAACACCCCAAGTCGAGAAAGATGTGCCATACGTCTCGCTTGCTTTCAGCGCCAGAACACTAAAGGTTCTGAATTTTTCATAATCCGTGCTCCTGAAAGAACGAAATCAGTAAAGTTCAAGTGAAATAGTCTGTACTTCGGAAGTACAAAAAACTATTATTTTACAATGAAGAAGCACCCTTCCATTTCTTTGGAGATGTGCGAATTCCGTTGGGAATAGGACAAACGGAGATTCGCAAATTCTTCGGAGCAGTATCGTACAACCAAGAGTTAATAAACCAAAACGTGTTCAGCTCCGGGAGAGAATCATCCCCCACCTCTACAGTGAAGTTTAGGGGGTTCCGCGAAACCCCTGGAACCCCTCCTGGATCCGCCCCTGACATTGGTTCACATGGACATCTTACCGTATCAGCAAAGTGATTTCTGTTGTGCGTTGCTGCTCGTCGTACGAAAGGTGAAAAACGCACGCGGATTTCCGTTTATCACCTTTTGCGATGCAGTGATCTATGACATACATGTATCATTATACACTGTACCAAAGATGTACTGCTCCGGTCGCAGCCGTATGGGACACTCGTATATTCATTCTATTTTTCTACCATTGCAGGAAATGTTCATTTACCTAGTTGATCCTGGAGACCCCCGAGATACCGGCAGGCATTTTGCCTCTGGGGAATCCTTTTAAAAATATAAAAATAAAATAAAATAAAGCGGGTGTTTTGAAGCCTGCAGAAAATGTTGAACGGTCCCTGCTGGGATGACGACTACACCATAGCTCAGTGGTTAGAGCATCGCTGGCTTCGAGCGAAGGTCCCTGGTTCGCGTCCTGCTGGTGACAGTCAAGTTTTTTTTCAGACTTTCCCTTTTGCAACTTTTCCAGAAAACCAAGAAGTATATTAAGTAAATATAATTAAATGGCATCCATGCCATGTGCGTGCAGAAGTGCTTTTCTGCACTTTTCTGAGGCCGAATGACCGAGCTGTGTGCACAAGCTAAGTCCCACGGCAACAAAGAATGCCAACTGTTACAAGAACATGACGGGACCAGTTAATAACATGACAATGCGCCGTTGAATGCGGTCTAACTACAATTCGAAGCAGCAAAGCAACACACCACCCAACTTGAGTGGGTCAGCAATATCAGAGATAAAGAAAAGGGGAAGCATTCGTTGTTGCCATGGGACTTAGCGTGTGCACATTTTCACTGCGCTCACCTTCCCCTCATTGGCCCAACATTAACCTTGAACCTTCCAAGCTTGAAGGCTGTTGGTTTGCGCACTGGAAGTGTGTGAGAGCTAGGTCTCAGGTCGTTGAATGTCTCAGTAACATGCTAGTTTTGTGCCCTGTTATCGCACTTTCTGACTGCTTATTATCTCTTGTTACAGTCGTGGATAGTTGCTTCATAACTCCTTTCTATGGGATTTCTTCTATTTTAATTATTTTGTTAAAAATGCAATATATAAAACTGGAGAAGAAAGCAGGGAATAATGCATGTGTAAAATAGAGATTTTTCAAACGCAAACCAAAAGAAAACTTCAAATCGAATGAGTTCTAATGAGTTCTAATGTGTGTGTGCGTGTGTGTTGACATGTGATTGTTACAACAGCACTGCTGCCCAGATAACTACAAGTGCGACCTGGCGAACGGCACCTGCACCAGTGTTCCTCTGAACGACGGCTCCCTGCACATCCTCCCGATGGCCAAGCAACTGGACGCGCTGCCCTACGTCATGACCGACCAGGACAAGGCAGTGGCGGCCGCCGAGAACCACCACGAGGAGGAGCCGCGTCGCCATCACCACCACGAGCACCCGCAGCCCGAGGGCGAGCAGCGCCAGCACGAGCGTCGCAACGACGAGTAACCGTGGTGATGACTAGTACCCGTGGCAATGACGAGTAACCTCGGCAACGCAGTTAGTGTCGTGTGCTTCGGCGGCTACCGGCTTCTGTCTTTTCAACTTTGTTTTAAAAACATACAAAAATCCACCCCGTTCCCTTGGCATCGTGTGTGTAATGCTCCCTTTCATTGTCCTTCGGTAGATCTTTTCTTCTCTCTCTCTCTCTCTCTGAAGTGTGTCAGTGCTTGTCTTATGGCGATTGCTGCATGTAGCCACACTTGCAAAATACTCAGCAACAGACTCCCGTATTCCGCCGTCAATACCGGTTGGTGTGCCCGAAGCAGAGCTTGGGATTTCTTAAAACGAAACACGAACCGTGGGTTTTGGTCCTGTTTTCAGCGTAGCCGCTGCCTGGCTGCCTTCATTTAATCATCGCTCTGGTGATAAGCGATATGGGGTACTGTAAAAACATCATTACTGCATCACAGATGGTATGACCATAATCGTACTTTTCGTCCAGGATGGCTTGCAGAGCGCTAAAAACGTGCAGTGTTGGTCGAAACAATCATTCAGGGACACCCCGACCCCGGTTGCACCTAGGGTCCGGCGGATTCTGCCGGCAGAAAAATTGGCTGAATTCGGTTCTTTTTCTGGTAAGTTTCATGCATGTTTGGTATGTGAATAAAAAAAAAATGGAGCAGAATTCGAGGAATTGCCCGCCATAAGGTTTGTATTGTTCTGGCAATTTCACTGCTTTTCGAGCAGAATCCGCCGGTCCCTAGTTGCACCACTTCCCTGTGACACCCAGACCCCGGTTGCACCACTTTCCTGTGACATAACACCCCTTGTAGGGGTAAGCATCAGCTTACATATACATGTACATGTGCATGAGGCGCCCTCGATAGGCCGCGGTTGCCTTGTGTTTGCGTCCCCCTTTTCTAGAGGTCCGTGGGTCTCAGTTATACTTAGTGCTGAGTCGGGTAGCATTTTCTTCGGGTACATGTACCGGGTTCGGGTAGTTTTCCACGGGCAGTACGCTGAGTACGGGTACCCGATCGGATAATGTTTCCATGGTAGCACCACCATGCACCCTTTCCCGGGCCTTAGGCCGCGGTCACACATGAAAAGCTTGCACCGCTTTTGCGGAGGCGGAAAGCGGAACTACCGCAGCCGCTTTGGCGGTCCACACGATGCAGCGGTCACACATACATGTAGACTACTGTGCTCCTCTACGCTCCGCTTTGGCGGAGGGAATGCAAATGCAGCACGTCCTATGAAATTTTAGATGTTCTTGTCCGAGTTGAAGCGACCTTCGCTTGTACAAGTAGAGCTATCGTGGACCGCTGGCAGGCTGCTGAATGTCTCCTGTCAAGTACACTCGTGGATTTGGGGCGCATTCACTGCGGCCCAGTACATGTACAGGTGTATTTGAATATTAATAGTAGTTTGGTTTACATCAATATCAAATTCAAAATAGTTGTCTAGCAGGGTGTCGTTGCCGTACAAGTAGAGCTATCGTGGATCGCTGACAGGCTGCTGAATGTCTCCTGTCGACGGCAAGTACACTCGTGGATTTGGGGCACATTCACTGCGGCCCAGCACGGGTGTATTTGAATATTAGTCTAGTTTACATCAATATCAAATTCAAATAGTTTTATAGCAGGGTGTCGTTGCCTCCTCCATGATCCATCATCGACCCAGCGACTGCGTGGATGCCTGCAGTTGCAGTGAGGGTGTGGCAGAGTACTCTGCTACTCCCTGGTTGCAGTCCTAGTGTTGCATACTCTGGTGGACGTATTGCTTGGAGAGAGTTGGAGATCGTCCGCGATCGGGGCCAATGAGTTGGGAGACGGATTCCCTCACTCATAACGATGCAGTATTGTTTGCGAGATCTCCAGAACGTACAGTTCATTGGCAAAGAAGAACAATATGAAAACTGAATACCAAGCGGCAACCAAACAACACCAGAACTCAGTGCAGAAGTAGCACACCAAACTCCAAAGCCATCAGGCATCACCATGCAGGTTCCGCCAAAGCGGATCCGCGAAAGCGGAGGCTCCGCTCGCATTTTTTTGGCGTAGCGAAATCCAAACTTCCGCCAAAGCGTTAACTTACGCCTCCGCCGTTGCCGAGGCAACGGCGGAAGCGTAAGTTACGCTTTGGCGGAACCGCCAAAAAAAGTGCATGTGTGACCGGGGCCTTACACTTACAGCTATACACTGGGTAGACATGCAGAGTACTGTAAAACCGGAAAGTCTAACGAGTCACAAAGTCTAACGTTTTAACGACCAATTCTTTTTCGTTATTATGTTGTAATAATAATAATAACCCAGAGGTCGCTTACACCTGTGACCAGGCAGGTTTTACTGTAATACTGTAAAACCGGAAAGTCTAACGAATAAAAAGTTACACGTTTTTGTAATTTTGGCATGATGACGTGCAGAAAATTTAACGAAGGCTACCTGGCAACCCATCTGTATGCGCATCTTAACACAGACATCTAGCGATAACGTAATTTTCAAATAACGAAAAAGAATTGGTCGTTAAAACGTTAGACTTTGTGACTCGTTAGACTTTCCGGTTTTACAGTACTCTGCATGTCATGGTGGTGATTCTTGCGTAGATGCATGCGTAGATATAGAGGTTGCGACTTTGGCGATTATTACAAAAAAATGTATTATCTACGCATGCATCTACGCAAGAATCACCACCATGTGTCAACGTATTGAACGTTTTCGTTCCCTTCTTCTCAAAATACTGCAGGGAATGATGGAAATACGCTAAGAGACTACAACTTACATGTATAAAGAAAAGAAGTTCATATTTTTTTGTAATATTTTCTGCCTTCATCCTAGTTTCAAATTATTATTATTTTAATTTTAAACTAAAGACGAAGGTAAGTATTAGGTCGCAAGTATCCACGCAAACACACATCCAGTCGAATAAGGCATTTGTCATAAAGTATCCAAACGTTTTCGGTCCCTTCTCATCAAGGATTGTACAGGGAATGGCTCAACACCACTCGTGACAAGGTGGAAAATTATCAAGTTCAGAATGACACAAAACTCGAAGAAAAAATAATACCGGTAGTGACAACAACATCGTGAGGAAATTAAGTTACATGTACAGTGTTAACACCTCGATGAGGAGTAACACCAAACAATTGTAGCGACAACACATTTAGTCTTTCTGTACGCAAAGTTCAGGATCTACTTAGTAACTATACAAAGGTTCTATCACATCCAAATGCAACGCACATCTACCACGTGACAATATTGAGAAAACATTATCACTGTACAACTCACAACAATTGGTA
Source organism: Sycon ciliatum (assembly GCF_964019385.1). Lineage (NCBI taxonomy): Eukaryota > Metazoa > Porifera > Calcarea > Leucosolenida > Sycettidae > Sycon > Sycon ciliatum. The sequence continues at coordinate 9,565,637 of NC_088648.1, read as the reverse complement.
CGAGCTGACAGATGTTGCTTGCCACGGATTGACGAAGTGCGATTCTTAGCTCCGTTGGGTAGGCCTTTGCGAATAATGCCGACAGAAAAATTGGCAGAATTCGGTACTTTTTCTGGTAAGTTTCATGCATGTTTGGTATGTGGATAAAGAAATGGAGCAGAATTCGAGGAATAGCCCGCCATAAGGTTTGTATGGTTCTGCCAATTTCACTGCTTTTCGAGCACAATCTGCCACCTTTTCGAGCATTATCCGCCAATGCCTACCGTTGGGTGTTGTCTCCTACAATGTCCCGTCATCTCGCCTCTTCGGGGCACCACCACTATCCGTCTCTGTCTGTTTCCGCGGCTTTCCACGTTTCCTGACACTGGCCGTTGTGCGTGAGATGCCCAGTGTCCTTTCAGCTACGACTCCTCCATTGCGGTTTTCTGCTGAGCGTCTTACTTCAACTTGTTACTTGTCCGGTGTCCGATGTCGAGGTTCGTTTTCACGGTCTACCACGAAACCCGTACAGCATAGCATGTAGCTAGTAGACTCTGCGAGTTGCACAGCCCACGGCTACGCTCAGTGGAACCAGGCGATATATTCGTTCGTTGATGAAATTCTTTTTCAGTTTGCTCTGTGTTCTTCTAGATTCGACTGTTGAAGTGTCCTTCTCCTTGTCCGTGCAACCATGCTGAAGTACGTCCTCCTTCTCGCTTTCCTGGGCTACGCTGCCGCCTCGATCTGTCCTGGTGGTCAAAGCCAGTGCCCTGGAACTGAGAAGTGCTGCGAGTTGACGTCGAGCGGATATGGCTGTTGCAAATAATTCACCAAAGCGACCTGCTGCTTCGACCATGAGGTGTCTCCTGTTCACACTCAAAATGCGGCAGTTAAAAAAACTGTTTTGTACGCGTCCCCATCTACGCGTACGCCCGTCCACGGTGTAAAAAGTAAAGTTAGTTGAACTGACGTCGATCCAACTCTTCCCGATACCCGTAGACGTACATGTACATGTAGTACGGTTGCGTTCCCGTTCCGGGTGTTCACATTGCAGGACTCCGTCAGACAATCCCGTCGCGCCCCGTCGAATGTGAATGACAAGGCGCTCCCTGCCTCCCTGCCTACCTCCAGCTCAAAAAATCGAAAGGCCAACTTCTCATGGATTTTTGGTACTTTCTGTACGGAAGTACAGGTTCCTGCACGAGTACGAGGCCAGTACCGCGGAATCCAGCCCGCGCCGCGATAGCGGCAAGGGCTGGATGAACAGCGGTACTGGCCGAGTATGAGTGACTGGAACGTGTTTCCCGTGTGCACCCAAGCCAAATAAAGAGATACATGACAGACACACCTGCATTGTGTTTTGTGATTGTTTTCTGGTACAGTTTTTTGTAGTAGTCCATAGTGCTTTTTTTCTCGCGCGGCCATTGACATTGTCGACTGGGCATTATTATTATTATTATTATTATTAAATTTTGGGCATTCTGGCTGTTCTGTTCCTACGGATTTTTCCCACTACACGTCTTGATCGGAAACCTCGGCAAATTGCGCGGATCCTGCAGGTTGCTGAGCATTGCGCGCTTTGGTTGAGGCTCATCCGGCTCGTCCAAGATCTCCTTCGCGAGCGACTCCGCAATAAAAGTTTCAGTCTCTTCCTCAACTTTTCGGAGGAGCTCATTCGCATCGCCAATATCGTTCAACAAAGGGGCTTCTTTTCTCCCAGTTCCAGATCAAATGTTGGAGCGCCATGATGACAGTTGTGGTTGCAAACAGTCGCTCTTCTGCTTTAGTTATTTTATTAGTAACCAATGAAACTTGAAAGACCTTGAAGTAGAGTCAGTCCAGTGGCTACTGCCCGGCGACGGCCAGTTGAATCCGTTCCTGCCCGTCGTCAAGTGACGACGGGCAGTGGAATCCGTTCCTGCCCGTCGTCACTTGACGACGGGCAGTGGATCCAGTTCCATCACCTTTGAGCAGGCAGGACCGCGCTTTCCAGCCCGCGCTGTTTGATCTGTCATTGGTCAACTCCAAGGCGACAATCACGTGACATACGGGAATATCGCTTTCCAAAGTATACATCGCAGGTAGACAACTCATAATTACATAAAGGAAGCCATTGCCCTCGAAAAAATTGCAAAATCCGAAGTACAAGCATGCTGCTGCTCGTTCTAGCGCCAGCCGCTGTGCAAAAATGTCACGCGAAAATGCGCGGTGCGCCGCATTCGCTACATACACGTACATGACCGGCCCGGACAGTCGCGAAGTAAAGTTAGTTAGTTACTAGTAGTAGTTGTTGTTTGGGAGAGAGAAGCAGATCCTTTTTTTTGTTCGGTGGGATTGAAAGATCTGCCCGGAGTAGACCGGAGAGCTACAACACTGGAAGCAGAAGAAAGGGCGTGCGTCCGAGCAAACAGCAGTCATCGACGTCCGGCTCCTTCAGAGACAGCGCGCATCGCGGTCGCGAGTTTTCCATGCCTGCGGCAGGAACGAAGCCGCGAGGGTGGAGTGGAATGTAGCAGTTCCATCCTGGCTTGGTGACGACAAGCCATTCAGTGGTGTAGGTGTCTCGTCCAAACATTACCAGTGCTAGTCCTCATCGGTGCGCAACACACCAGCCTCATTATTGGAAAAACCTGGTGCTCAGGAGCCTTACTCCCTGCCTAGCGGGCTTGTCACCCACACCTGCAGGATGCGCCTTCCAAATCCCTTTTCCACGCATTTCCCACGAAGACAGGTCGCCGGTGGTGTCGTCGGATTGGCTGCACTAGTATCCTCTTACCATCTTACTGGAAGGCATCGCAGTCAAGTAACGTCATAGGTAAGCCAATAGCCTGAAATACAACCAATCCAAAACCAGCGGACACAGACTCGTTTTGACAGAAACGCTTTTTTCTCCCGAGTTCACGAGTGACAACTTCTGGTGGAACAAGATGATAGGAGAGAACGAGCGAAGCAGCGCATGGTAGCAGAACATGAGGCTACCACAGGTGTGAAAAGAAGTAGCATGGCGGGAGGCTGCATAATGTTGCGAAGAACAGCACGTGGCCAAGCGAAACACACACAGCCCATCATAGTATAGATTCCCACGCAATGTTAGTCACAGTACAGTGGAGATTGGATATATAGCGATACTCCTTCGGGAGAGAACAAAATGTCACTATACCGTAAAAGTCCGTAAATAAGTACGTATTTACTTTCGAATTTAGTGACCACACCCGTACTAACTTTCGGACGGGTACTGACTTTCGGGCACGAACGAACTTTCGGACCTGACTTGTGTGTAGTGGAGAAGTCACTTTTCATGTAGATGTACATGCTACGTGCTGCATGTGCGCATCGTACCGGTACTTATTTCAGGCAGTATGTTTATCGGGCTTGACTTGACTTCAACAGACAGAGCCAAAAGAATGAAGGGGTATTTCTTTCAGGCAGGTACTTATTTACGGACTTTTACGATATTCCATCTGTCACTAAGCCCGATCTTCACACTTGGGCACACACATCACCAGGGATGCAAACTTCCAGAGACACTCGGTTTCCAGCGCGACAAACACCTCGTGAACACCAGGTAGCAGCGTGGGTCAGTGTGACCATGGTGACTGTGTCGCTCATGGAGGTGCTGAACAAAAGACCTACAGTAGTACAGGGGACTGTGGTGTTGGCCATTCACAACGTTGTTGCAGCACTATATACGTGTAAGTGATGCTCTTCAGGCACATTCTTCCTCAGCCTACTCAAGCGCAACTGATGAGGGGTGAAGTCCCCAAAACACTGTGTATTCAGCAGGGAGTGGTACTTTCTTGCAGGTTGGCCGAGTGGAAGGTTCGATGGACTTCTCGTGTGCTCTGGGTGGCAGTCGTGAGTCAGTCAAGTGAGAATTCAAGTCGGCAGGAAAAGCGCGAGCTCCCGGTCTCATAAGATAGAACTTAACGTAGTGACTTCTTTATTTGACCCGACGACGAGACCACACGACACGTGCAGACGACAACACGGACAGTCCACCAGCCACACTCCACGGTAGCAAGTACAGTAAAACCTGATGTAAGCCACCTCTGGGTTTAGTGACCACCTGCTCTTAACGACCGTTTTTCCGTGCACCGACACTTCTACTGTGGGACCTGGTTCTAAAGACCACCTGGATTTAACGACCGCTTTTGCTTGCACCGTGAGTGGGGTGGTCTCTTAGGTTTGACTGTAGTGTTACTGCTGACTAGGCGTGTTTCGTTCCATAAGAAGATGGCAATACAATAGCGACTTCGGCGGTATGGGTGAATGAAGTTGGTTGCTCATATGTTGAGCACATGCTTCCTGCCGAACTTGACACTTGACGGACTCATGGCTGCGATCCGCAGCCACGGGCGGCCCGTCGTAAGTTCCACTCGGCAAACCTGCAAAAAAGCACCACTCTCTGCTCAATACACAGTGTTTTGGGGAATTCACCTCTCACCAGCTGAGCTTGAGTAGGTTGAGGAAGAGTGTGCCTGAAGAGCACCACTTGGCACTGTTTCCAAAACAGTTGCCCGGATACCTTGACAACATCGGTATCACCAGCTTCTGCTCTGTGTTTGAATTGCAAAAGAATGCTCTCCTTGGCTCGGCAGCTATCCTGCACCACCTGTACTGGCCGAAAAATCGGACGGTTTGGCAGCACTGTGACTTGACGGACTCACGACTGCCATCAAGAGCAAATGAGAAGTCCATCAAGTCCACTGAGTCAGTCAAGTGTCAAATCAAGTCGGCGGAAAAGCGAGAGGTCTGGTGTGGGAAGCATACACTTTTCTTAGTCAATCATTTACCTAACTTTCAATCATGACTGAAAAAGAAGCAGTGTGGGACTTCTCCTGTTTTCTTCTCCATTCATGCAGGATGAACAGAAGCGGAGACAAGCAAAGCTGAATAAGGCATGCAAGAGCCTAAAATCGCCACCTCCAACAAGACACTGTCGCAAACGCAAAGAGATAAATTCTTCCATCACATGCTGGTGAACGACAACTACAAATGCTCTTACTGTTACGTGCCCAAGATCGGCTGCACCAATTGGAAGAAGGTGCTGAAAGTGTTGTCTGAGCAGGACGCTTGGCCAGGCTGCCGCCCATTTAGCCACATAGCAGACGTGGTTCGACTTTCCAAGTTCAGCAAAGAGGAGAGACTCCGCCGCCTTAAAACCTATTACAAGTTCATGTTCGTACGTGACCCGCTTGACCGCCTGGTCTCGGCTTACTTGGACAAGTTTCATCCGAGTGGCAGCGACATGGTTCTTCGCAAGAAATACGCCCCTATCATCGTCAGGAAATACCGCAGGCCACCGCTGTCGAAGGAGCAGGTAGAGAAGGCACGTGGCGATGACGTGACGTTTCCAGAGTTTGCCAATACGTAGCGGACTGGCAGCCCGGCAAGTTCCAAGAGCACTGGGCACCATATGAAGACGTGTACCAGCCATGCACGGTCAACTATGACTTTATTGGTCAGTACGAGCAGATGACCGACGAGGTCAATTGCGTTCTGCGGCAGGGTCGTGTATCCGGGCCGGCGAAAGTACTACAGTCAGACCTCGCTTATCCGGTCCTCTCTTATCCGCATCCCTCGCCATCCGGGAGAAAATCGTTGGTTACCAATTTACGGCACATGCCATGCATACATACAGTATGTGTGTTTGATTATCCGGTTCCCTCGCCTTTCCGGATTTTTTTTGTGGAGAACGGATGTGTGCGATTATGCGAGGTCTGACTGTACCACACATCGCCGCGTCAAAGTGTGCTCTCCTATTTCTACCAGCTGAATGCAGCCATGCAGAAAAGAATTCTGGATATTTATAATCCCAGCTACAACATATATGGCTTTGAGAAGCCGGAAGCACCCAATCTGGAAAATATTCCCTGTGCACTAAGCGGGCGCAACATTTAATGACCCTACCGCCACCACACATGCATCCTTTATGCTTGTATAATTATAATAAAAACCCGGCACAACTACAACTGTAGGCCACTACATTAATTATGCACAATATTATTGACCATGATAGCATGAAAGCACTCAGCTGTGCGGTACACCCCCTCCCTGCCAGAAAGGCCAACGTCTCATGGATTTCGGTACTTTCTCTACGGAATTTCGCTTTCCAAAGTATACACCGTAGGTAGACAACTCATAAAGGAAGCAATTGCCCTCGAAAAAATTGCAAAATCCGAAGTACAAGCATGCTGCGCGTTCTAGCGCCAGCCGCTGTGCAAAAATGCATGCTATGTCACGTCAAAGTGCGTCGCATGCGCTACATACATGTACACAAGGTATGCCCCCACATGAGCGCGACCAAAAACAGCGCGGTTGACTTCAGCGGCGTACGTTTCGTCCCCACTGGACTCATCAGGCAATCTTCTTCTTGGATGTCTTCATACGGAGCTCGACTCGGAAGAATGAAGTTGAAGACGCCGCTGCAGCTGTACCTATGGTTGATTGATTTTTTACTAACGTAATAATAGGGCTGAGTCGGGTAGCATTTTCTTCGCGTATTGGATTCAGGTAGTTTTCCACGGGTAGCACGGGTACCCGATCGGGTAATGTTTCCATGGTAACACCACAATGTACCCCATCCCTTACATACTTGGTAGACATGCGGAGTATTGCATGAATTAATGTGTCCACGTGCACTGTACATGATGTCATCTGCGACTTCGGGTTTTCGGGTACTATTCTGGACCCGTCTACCCGAGGTCCTCACGGGTAGCACGGGTACTTGAGGTAAGTAGGTGCCATACGAACGCGGAGGAAATCCTATGTACTAACGGGGTTTATGTACGAATGAATTATGTACGAACCGACAAAATTTGTATGGAAGTGATCACGTTTCATCCGGGACTTGAGACTTCTTGTGTACTAACAGGGTTTCAGTATTAACCGGACTCGTATTAACGGGGGACAACCTGTGGAAGACAACATGAAACATAGATCGAGCTATCCATGGCCATTTGCTTTGTCTTGTAATGAGGGAATCGAACCTGCGGGACCCGACCGCTGAAGGACTTAGGTGACGTTATAACGGATTTCGTCTACAAACGCCCCGTACGCGCTCCGTACGTTGCCTTTTGCATGGCAAGACAATTTTGGAAAATGGGAAAAGATGGGTTACGGAACTTACGGGGTGACTGCTTCCATACTGTGCACTGTCTCGGAGACAAACGCAGTGATTCAGCCACTGACTAGCGACTCTTTCACCTGATCCATATTATTATACTTCTGTGTTGGAAGAAGACTGCAGATCACCCGCAATGGGTGCTCCGCCGTCAACACCCAACATGCATTCATGCACCATTCCGGCACTAACAATTCGCCGACTTGAATCTCTACCAGCACTCCTAAGGTGGCAAGCTGAGTTTCATACGTAGAGTCTACTGACCAGCTAATTATTTACTGGCATGCCATAAGCAGCAGCAGCTTCGGACTGAGATATAAATCACCTTTCATGATAGGTGGATGAAATACACGTAGAAACGGTTCTTCCAAATAGCAGTTTTCTGACCTTCACCTTTGACTAATCAGCAATCTCTTCTTCAGCCCTGCTACTTTTGACAGTGTGGCAGACTTGCCGTAGAATATGCCCGCTGGCTCTTGGACGTCCCTCAAGTGTCCATTGAGGGATATTTTACCACATTGATCACAAATTCACGAATTTCGATCCATGATTGACAGCTCAAAAGCCCGTGGAAGAACACAATTCCCCGCAACGCTGCTGATGCTTACAAAACTACAATACAATGGCAACTCTCTAGTCTGTAATGTACTCTTGGTCAAGCTATAAAGAGTCAAAGACGTGGACACTTCATCGGAAGAACTTACATGTACGGTAATTGAATAAATACTATGATTATTATCAAGAGTGCATAAACATTTTTTTTTATGGACTCTTGACGAGTCTTGTTATTTTTAAAAAATTAACTCGATTTGTAAAAAAATAACTCAAAAACGTTTTTGGGAGCTTGTCTCCAGGCAACGAAATAATGGCGGTAATATCTACGCCAGGTTTTTTTCGTTTTTTTATGGTCAAATTAATTTAATTTGAAGCAAAAGTCATACTGCACTGTACTCATGGTACTGGTGATTGGTGAACGTGGGAGCATCAACTCAGTCAAAGAGAGAATTACTACAATTGCATAAATTGCCTCTGAATGGTTCCCTCTCCGCATAGACCCGACAAATCAAAAGGTCTTTAGCGCAATGGCTGACGATGAGTGAGGAGTCTTTGTTGGTTACTGCAGTTGTGCCGTTTGGTTGTTCTGACACCTGGATTTCGGGACTTTTGTTCACAGGGCTTCAAGTGGTCTGAGCTATGCCAGTGCCGGAGTGTCAATCGATGCTGGCAATCATTTGGTGGACCTCATCAAGCCTTTGGCGAAGGCCACGGCACGCTCCGGGTGCGATGCTGCCCTGGGTGGCTTCGGAGGGTTGTTTGATCTGAAGGCAGCCGGCTACCGCGACCCAGTGTTAGTGATGGGAACAGATGGTGTGGGAACTAAACTCAAGGTATTGGATACGTACTGGTACAATCTCTACGCTTACATGTTGTATTCTACCATGCTTATACATGTACATGTAGTGAGAAATACTTGTAGGCTTCTAAGTTCTAATGCTCAGGGACGTAGAAATGGAGTGTGATGTAAACATGAGAGAGCAGTGCCATCTCAGAGCCCTCGCTGTGCAGTATATTTACCTATGTCGTCATACGAGCTACTCAAACTGATAAAAACGTCATTGCAATCCTGGCAGATAGCTTGTACGTAGGTGCATGTGTTGTAGGTCAATCCTTTATGGACTGGAAGAATAATGTACTGAAATATGCAGACTGAATTTGACCTCACATCGAGTTTCACAATTCCCCGGCTCGCTTTCGTCTTCTTTGCACGATATGTACAATCTTGGTGGGCTATCTGGAAAGCCCATCGCAAGAGGAACACAGTGGGTGACGCTTGCTACCACGATTGTCAAAATGCCAGTGCTACAGCCCTGCCTCGAGTTGGTGTGCTGTTTTTTGAATGAGTTTCTATTTCGCTGCATGGCCAGGAAGGTGCCGACGTACAGTAGATCAAACCACACAGAAATTGATCTCGCGAGCACACCGTTCGGGTAGGTTTGCTTAGTCAATCCAGGTTTGCATCCAGATTCACTGGAGTAGTCGCAGGATTAGTTCCCAGTGAAACAGAACGAACGGAAGATGTTTGCCAGAAATGTGCAGATATCATTGCAATGTGGCTTTCATTGGGTGTTGCAATTTTAACTGGCTGCTCTAGCCTGGGGGAGGGGGGGGCAGACCACTTAAACACCCTTATTCTAAGCGAAGCGGCGGCGGGACGGAACAATCAAATGCAGCCTTAGGTGGTAGGTTTGAGCACCAGAAATGGCGAATATTGGCACTCACAGAAAATGTTTGCGATTTCTCTACAGTACCGTCGGTCCTCGAAGAACTGCGCAGTCAGCCTCCCATCCTAGACCGCTCCTATATTCATGTATTACAGTCTATGCAGAGTTGAGTCACCATGACTGTATATTGTGTATAATTAGTAATTACACTGGTATGCTGTGCTTGGTGAAATTCTAGGCTGGTCATTCTTCGGCACCCGACGGTACTGTACTTTGCGGTGTGTATTTTTCTATTTTTCTCTCTCTGCAGATTGCGCAGACATGTGGCCATCATGACACGGTCGGGCAGGATCTAGTTGCTATGTGCGTCAACGATATCCTGGCGCACGGTGCAGAGCCACTGGCCTATCTGGACTACTTTGCGTGCGGCAAGCTGGAAGTGGAGACGGCCAGGCAGGTGGTGAGTCCTCAGCAGTACTGGTCTGTGTTGACTTGGGTGTTGTAGTCCTTAGCAGTTCTTGTTGCACATATAGACATGGCCTCCTAAGCAGTAAGCACACGTTGGCGGCCAACAAGTTGGTCCGGTCACCACCTGACCAACCGAACCGGTTCCGCCGAGCCTGCTACGTAACCTGAAGTGTACAGCACTCTGATCATGATGCAGTGTGCGGCACGCTGCCTCTATCACATACCTTGCCTGCATCACCCCCACCCCACGCGCGGACACTCAGAAACCCACAACCTCTCCTACTGCTAGCATATGGTTGCGTAGTTTGCTCGAGTCCCGGCGTAGTTCCTAATTTGGGTGCACGTACTTCCGTCCAGTCCGAAAGTGAGCTTCAGCACTTCCACCGGCTTGCCGCATTTCTAGTTCACCATGCAGCTGTATTTCACTCTTCCATCTAACTATTCCCTGGGTTCCCTGTAAAAAGGCGTCGACGCCTGTTGGAAATTCCCTAGGAAAACAAGAATAAATAAAAGCTCACGGGGAATTTACCTTTGATGTTCAGCAGTGTGCGGCGAGACAGGGTTGCATAATGAAGTTAGCATGCCACGCAACTGCACCGTAGAAAAGAGCAGTTGCATGCTCTTGGTTTCAGTGCTGTCGAGTTCCAAAGAACTTGGGGTCAGCCTCGTAGGCTAGGCCGTTCTCATTTTCACGTGCTGCGGTCTACACGCAGCAAAGTCGCCGTGTATGCATGGGCATCACTGTGCTGTGCTTGGTGAAATCCCAGCCTCTTCGTTCTCCGGTGCCTGACAGTACTGTACAGTTGAGTCGCGCGCCCAAGAACGTTGTTTCCAAGGGGTTAGCCTGGGACGTTCTTATTTTTCATGAAATCTGGCTACGTTCTTATAGCACGTTCTCAGAAACAATCCGTACTGGATCATATGTATCCCACAAGATGCCAGAAAACCAACACCGCCGTTCTTAGCTTTAGGCTGTTGCGTTCTTAGAATTTCAGGCTGGACCTTCTTGGGCTCCACATTCTTCTGCGCGCGACTTTACTGTATGGTTTCGTTCTACTGCCGGACTAATGGCTACACTGTGTCACTCTTGCGCGCGCGAACTCTGCAGGTCCGCCTGGACGGATTTAGTCCGGGCGCACCCTCTGGGGAAGGCAGTTGTGTGGTGGCCGCTTCCTGGTGAGGTATTCCCTTCACCTGGCTAGTAAAGCGGCCTGATGAATGATATAAGGTATAATGTACGGTTGAGCCAGGTGAAATCCAACTCAAAAATGGAAAGTTGGCAGCCTGTCTGCTCTGACTCCCCCCCCCCCCCCCCCAATATTGTTGGCAGGCGGGGAGATTGATGGTATGTTTTTTTTGTATCGCAGATCGGTGCTGGAACTCACCGTGATACACTGGGCGTCTATATTACCGTATAGCAGTAACACCTCATCAATATCCTGCCGGTATGCCTTGTGCCTTCAATGTCTTTCTGTGTGTGTGCATGTGTGTGCATGTGTGCCCTGCTGCTGCTGCTGCTTGTGCTGCATGTCTCTTTCCCACTTGGTATTGTATCAGGTTGCCGGCATTGCCGAAGGTTGTCGCATCGCTGGCTGTGCACTGCTGGGAGGAGAGACTGCGGAGATGCCGTCGTTCTACGCCAGCGGGGAGTACGATCTGGCTGGCTTTGCTGTGGGCGCCGCAGAGCGCGATCAGCTCATCTTCGGCACGGACACCGCCCAGGCCGGTGATGTCGTGATTGGAGTGGCCTCTTCCGGCGTGCATAGCAACGGATTCAGCCTGGTGCGCCGCGTCGTCACCGACCGTGGTCTCTCCTACAGCGATGCGTGTCCGTTTCAGGAAGGCACCACCCTCGGTCGAGCGCTGCTGGCACCCACCAAGATCTACTGCAAGCTGCTGCTGCCGCTGATCCGCAACGGCAGCGTGAAAGCGTTTGCTCACATCACCGGCGGCGGGCTCCTGGAGAACATCCCGCGCGTGCTGAGCAAGGACCAAGCTGCCCACCTGGACGCGGCGCAATGGGATGTGCTGCCCGTGTTCCGCTGGCTTGCGACGTCTGGCGGCATCGCGCCACGCGAGATGGCACGCACGTTCAACTGCGGTCTCGGCGCGGTCGTCATTACATCGCCGAGCCGAGCAGACGACGTCATCGCCGCGATACGAAGCGGCGGCGGCGACCACGCGGCGTGGCGCATCGGTCACATCAAGTCGCGCGTGGAGAACACCGAGCAAGTTCTCATCGACAATATCGACCGTCTGGTGGAGCCACTGTGCACACCACCTTCGCCTTCTGCTGCCAGCGGCACGCGCTCCACTCACGGAAAGCGCGTTGCCGTGCTCATCTCCGGCAGTGGCACAAACCTGCAGGCGCTCATCGACGACTTGAACAAGCCCAGCAGCCAGCATGCACACATCGTTCTCGTCATCTCCAACAAGGACGGTGTGCGCGGTCTGGAGCGTGCGCAGAAAGCTGGAATTCCCACTAAGGTGAGGCATGTTGTTCAGTATTATTAGTACGGCCGAAAACTTGAAGAGAACGTTTTAAGTTGCAGCATCTGTGGTGGTGGTGCTGCTGGTGGTGATGATGATGGTGTGTGTGGTGGTGCTGATGGTGGTGCTGGTGAAGCACATTTTTTGTTGCAGTTTCTGTTGGATCGCTAGAGTTTAGAGTAAACTTTAGACTTTTTTTCTTTGCGTTCTTTGTTTTATGCTAGATGACGTGATTGTACTAGCATTAGAATACAGTGCCCTCTTTGGCATTGTGGCCCATCTGTGATGGACTTTGAAATAATGGTGGGGGGGGGGGGGGGACACTAATCGCCCCCGAGTACTGTAGTAGCAAGAGTACATAAGCCCCCAAGAGTGTGCAACTCCTGATACCCTTTCTATGGGGTGCGCCGACGGTGAAAACTCACACACGTGGTGCAGTGTTGCAGTTGTACGTTTCCAGATCGTTTTTAGCGAGCAGCGGAGTACTAAAAAAAGCACTCTCGGACAGAAACTCACTGCGCTTATGCAAATCCCCAGCATGATCACGGCAGATTTTCGGATTGCGCGCACGCTATCCTACGTTCGTACGTAGTACAAAGGTATCTGAGACACGTGATGTGAGTTTTCGCCGTCGGAGACCCCATATGCAGAGTTGCACACTCTTGGGGGGTTATATACTCTTGGTAGTAGTAGTCTTGAAAACTCCCCATGGACAGCTGTGAATGCATGCATTTTTGACGGGATTCAATCTTTCCAAACTGCAATTGTCTGACACATTTTTTTTGTCATCGATATAATTTCAGCAGGAGAGTATGATTGTGGCTGAAATTTTCTGTTCGTGTACTGCTCCTTGAGTGTACAAGATGTACTGTTAAATGTGTCACAATCCTGGCTGTAAGGGCACAATGTCTTGTTTTTCTGAGCTCGATATAGCGAGCATGGTGTTCATTTCTACTGTTTTCTATCCCATATAATGGTAAAGTCGTAAACAGCTTGCTTTCGGAAGTCTGTCTGGGCGCAGATCACTGAGATCAGGAGCGTTCTGGGGTAGAATAGAATATACCTTGTGCCTGCCGTGCGTAAACTGTGACGTATTGTCCAGCATGAGTCCCACCCATCAACCTCGCCCCAGTGTACCCTAACACCAAGAGTGCATAAGCAAGAGTATGCAACTATGGTTATGGGTCAGTGAGCGGCTCGCTGCCTTCATTACCTAACTTGCCTCCATCGTGCTCTGAAAGCATGGACTTAAACCAACAATTTTTCGTAGAGCACATACGTTTTTGCTCAATTCATTCCAGTACCTGCGCCATCTGCTGGCGGATGAATGTCACTAAGTGGACTCATGCCGCTGTTCCATGATGCTGTTGCGGTTATTTCTACAGTCAGACCTCGCATAACCGCACACATCCGTTTTCCACAAAAATATCCGGATAGGCGAGGAAACCGGATAACCGAACACCGTTTATGTTGGATGCATCACGTTTGCTGTAAATATGTAACCAGATTTTTTCTTCCGGATGGCGAGGGATCCGGATAATCGAGGACCGGATAAGCGAGGTCTGACTGTATTTCTTTATATAGGCTGGTGAATTTTGTCGTTGCTGTTACTGATGCTGGTGGTGGTGTGGTTGTTGCTGCTGCTGTTGTTGTTGTTGGTGTTGTTTGAATTCTTTATTCTCACGATGGCACCATCGCCAATAAGTTGTTGTTGTTGTCACTTTTCTATGATGTGTAGGTCATCTCTCATAAGGGATTCAAGGATCGTTCAGAGTATGATGAGCTCCTACACCAAGCCCTTGTGGAGGCGCAAGCAGAGATTGTGGTACTTGCCGGGTTCATGAGGATCCTCAGCGAACAGTTTGTGTCCAAGTGGAAAGGGCGCATGCTCAACATCCACCCGTCGTTGCTGCCCAGCTTTCGCGGCCACACGGCCCACGAGCAAGTGCTGGCTTCCGGCGTGCGCCTCTCCGGCTGCACGGTTCACTTTGTCGAGGTACAGTGCATGTCTGTCTGTGTGTGCGCGTGTGTGTGTGTATGTGTATGGTGTCTGGATCTGTATGTACAATGATTGTACGTTTGACTATGGGTGTGGGCTGGGGGGGGGGGGGGGGGGGTTATGTTTCCGGCAAGCGCAAACAGCTGCTACGTGCCTACAGTCCATTCAGAAAAAAATGAACTTCTAGCTTTTGGCCATAAATGGGTCAAACGTTGAGTTTTTTTAGAATTTTTTTCTGCAATCCCATATGGAATCCTCTTCCAATTATGTTTCTGAAGTTTTTTTGTCCAAAAAGCAAGCCATAGCAAGAATAGGATTTCGGCCAGGTTTTGCCCCAAAAGCACTGAATTGGGAAAAACCATCAAAATCCAGGCCGTTTGACCCCACCTGCAACAGTGCATTCTGCGGTTCGAACCCCAGTTCAGGCACCCTTTTTGGACCCTTTTTCAAATTTCAAAGTTCGCAGCACTGCACTGTGTACGATGAAATCACGAAAAATCGCCAAATACGGGAGCTCGCCAGAGCCAGGACCCATCATTTTATGAATGGACTGTAGCACCTTAATCATTGCAAATGGTAGCTGCTAACAGCTGGTGGTTTTCTTCAGCGTTGGTAATGAATATACCTAGTTGTGCGTTCGTAACAATTCAAAATACATGTACATGGAGTGAGCACCACAGCATCATGATGATACGTCCCTGAGCATTTTTTTCTCATCTTTACCCGTCTGTGCATGTGTGCATACGTGTCTGTCTGTGTGTGTGTGCTTGGCTGAATAGGCGGAGGTGGACGCCGGCGGAATAATCGTTCAGGAGTGCGTGCCAGTGCTGCCCGCAGACACGCTGGAGGCACTGCAGGACCGCGTCAAGGCCGTAGAACACAAGGCGTATCCGGAGGCACTGCGCCTGCTGGCCACGGGTCTCGTGCGCCTAGCTGACAATGGTCAGGTGGTGTTCACATAGTACAGTTGTAGCGTGTGCCTTTTTTCTTTTCTTTTTTCTTTTCATGAAACTGATACGTGTACATAAAATGTATGTACCGTCAGATCTTAATAACCCTGAGGCTGATACCCCTTGATCCTGCCAAGAGCGACATATTCCGGATATGCTGTACTATTTTTCGTGTTTTACTTTCAAGTTACCGTGCGTGCGTGTGTGTGTTGGGGGGGGGGGGGGGGGAGTGTTGGGCAATGATCATCGGAGAATGCATGAAGATTCATCCCTGCTGCTCATGATGTGCGTGAAGTGGCATGGCAGCATGCTTCACCGCATGATTGTGTACAATTCCACCATGCCCGGGACTGGACCAATTCCACCATGCCCGGGACTGGACCAATTCCACCATGCCCGGGACTGGACCAATTCCACCATGCCCGGGACTGGACTAACTGGAATCATACCTGTGATACCTGCACGTGCCAAGCATGCAGTCGTGTAGAGATCTTCTTCTCCTTCTCAACAGTGCATAAACTGTGTGTAACAACAGTATACAACTGTGATTATGGGTCATTGTGTGGTGCGCTGCCTTCATTATGACGTATCTTGCCTCCACCACGTTCCGAAAGCATGCACTCAAAACCACAATTTCTCGTACGAGTCCATCCATTTTTGCTCGATTCGTTCCAGTGCCTGCGCGATATCTAACTGTTGGTGCGGGAACTTTAGGTCCGTATGAAAGTTCATTTCAAACCAGAGGGAAAGTGCGATGCGCGGACTGCAGCTGAATGATGTAATGAAGGCAGCGCACAGCGCATCTGGCCCGTAAAAAAGAGATCACACAAGTTGTACTTGCATACTCTTGTTTTATGGACTCTTGTCCTTGTGTATAGCAGCCTGTACGTCGCAAACAAGTGTCCAAAGTCGTAGAGAGAACTTGGTGCCGAAATTCATAACAAGGGCCATGTACCTGGGTACATGCAGTCGAAGACCTACAGTTGTACATGTAGAATCTACAATAGCACCAAGAGTATAATATACCCCCCCCCCCCCCCCCCGCTTACATGACTGATTGTATTATACTCTTGGTAGTATCTGAACGTAGCCGGATAAGTGTGCATGCACCTTACCTGTACATAGTGTGTCTCAGGGAGTCGTAACTAAAATAGTTTACGCCTCCCTGGTACCATAGCATGGTGTATGTACAGTATCACTGTATAAGCACTCTATGCATGAATTTAAAAAAAAGAAAAGGATGAGTACAGTACACTCGTGTATTACAAAACTCATAATGTCAAAACAGGAGCCAGTGAGGTCATCTGAGACTGAAAGACCATGACATGTCGCGGATACATGTGTGATTTGTGCTCAAAGGGCATTTCCAAATACGTGTGGGACGATACTGTAAACTGCCTAATGTTCGGGGGGCGTATTTACATGTAATGTTTGCTACCGGTAATTTTGCGACAAGAGCGTAACACCGTTACACGATCGTGAAATCGAACTTCAACAGTTGATGTATATTATCAAGAGTACATAACCCCCGGGGGGTTATGTACTCTTGATATTATGTGTGGCCCAGTGCTCCGCGAATATTTGCCATCGTAAACTCGCTGGTTCGGAGAGATCGCAGAGAATTACTGGGCGGTTTACAGTACTTGGATGTGGACACTGGCACCACGATCACGAGGCATCTGGCTAAAGAGACGTCAGGGTTCTTGAATGGGGGCGCAGTGCCCCCTGCTCTGGTTGCACCCCCCCCCCCCCCCTGTGAAAAAGTGCCGCCCCTCCTCATTTCCGATTTTTCATGGAATTCAATGAAAATGCAGTCGAAAGTCACTATTAGGCCAAGTAAAAAAATTGATTGTTTATCGTCCGCGTCCGCCCGAATTTTCACCCTCCCAGCCAAATTATTTTATTTTTTTAATATTGGTAAATGTATTGTATGTACTGCGGTCTACGGCCTCTAATCAGCATGGCCGTAGATTTTCGAAGGTCGAGTCCACAGACTGAACCATAACTTTTGATTATCAGCTGCTTGATTTTCTTCATTTTTCTACGTTGGTTGTTGCACTTTTCCATATTTATATATAATAGAATCCTCAAAATGGTCTTGCAAGATGTTATTCATGGCTGACGATTCATCTGCATCACATGGATTTATATCACTCTGCGCCAAAATGGCTTCAAAACAAACAAAAAACGAAGAAAAAGGCACGCTTGGGTTGCGAACACCTACCCTACAGCCATACATACAAAAATAATAAATAAAATAAAAACCTCCCATCCGCCCCGATTTCTCGGGAAAAGCTGACGATAAATAATCAATATATTTTACATGGCCTTACATGTATATGGTTCATAGAGGCACCCAGGGAGTCGTAAAATACTTTTACGACTCCCTCCAGGCACCTTTGTCTGGGCGCGAAGTCGGCATTTCACCCCATATGTTGCATACATGTATGGCTAGAATCCTGGACATTCTACTGCACTAGTGTTCTGGCCAGGTCAAAATAGTGTGTGTGGGGGGGGGGGGGGCACAGTTACCCTGTTACCCATTTTCCCCAATTGTCTTGCAATGCAAAATGCAATGTATGGGGCTAAACCACCCCAAGCCAGACAAGTGTGCCTTCATGAACCCTCTCTTCGTGTGTTTATAGTGACTGTCGACTGCAATTTCGTTGAATTGCGATGAAACAAATTGAGTAGAGGCCGGGGGCGCCATATTTCCCGGGGGGGGGGGGGGGGAGGTGCTCAATCAAAGACTTTAAGTAGGGGGACCGCAACTGCCCCCCCCCCCTGCCCTCCTTTGGCTAGACCCCTGTGCAAATCGGGTACAGTATAGAATCGTAACAGTGTACATGTACGTGTATGCACCTGCCATCACCATGATCACATTTACACAGACAGTGCACGGTCCTGGTATTGTCGACGGTGTACACAAAGATGTGGCTTTCCTAACGTGGAACATTCGCCATACTACAGTCTACAGTGCTGGCCAAAGAAATCCAACCTTATGAATAAAGTGGCACCACGTTCGAGTGCATAGATCAGTAGGTGTAGTGCTAGGGCTGCGTAGCGCCCGGCGCTATTTTATTTATGAGGTTGGATTTATTTGGCCAGCACTGTAGTATACGAACACCTGGCTAGCGGTCTCTACACAGCAGGGAGTAGTGATATACCGTATTTTTACTACTCCCTGCTATGCAGTACGTGGTGGTCAGTAAACTGATGCTCAATCATTCATCTTGAATTGTTACTTTGTATATCGGTGGCCCCGTCTTAAAAATAATATGCAGGTTCTTGATGCAGGGAGATTCGCACTGCCGCTATCACCCTGTGCAACACGCTATGTAGTGCAAATCTCAATGCAGCTGAGTGTTCAATTCCTCTACAGTATGCTTGTACAGTTATCCAAATGTACAAATCGGTGCATCTGGTAAATCATGCCACACAATGTATGCCCTGCGTCAACATGACATATACAGACTGAGCCCACTGGGTTTCTCCATTTTTTTTCAAGTGACTGGCTTACTACATGACTTTGTGTAGAAGTTCATGTGCCGGTATACCCAACCTACCTGCCAGCAATGTGAACACAGATGACACTGTAGTTATACAGTCATGTACATGTATGCGGGTAACACTATTTGGTTGTAGGGGGTCGTCCGTAATGATCGAAAAATTAAAAAAATGTGCAAAATGGGGTGGGTTGTGAAGAGCGCTGGTGGAATTTTATTTTTTGATTTCGTACACTTGTTGCACCGTACAGTAGCGTTGATTGTTGCAAACATTGTGCTTTGTAGTACTTACTTCTTACTTGTGTTATGATCATGTTGTCACGGTGCTGCGGTGAGCTCCATGCTTACGGAAGTAAAACTTGAAGCCAGGTTCCTAACCATTATGCTTCTATTTTGTAGTCAACACATGCTTCTACGTAGTGCGCGCTTTGCACCTTGCATGCAGTGATGCATTCCTGCACCGTGGACTCCAGTCTAAACGTGTATTTTTCTGTGTAGCGAATTTTCGGTGTTATGGGGTATTCACACGACAGGCAAATCCACGTGCACCGGAAAGTTACTATGGTATTTTACCTGTGAACGAGAAAAGTGCCTGAAAGTGGCTGAAAAGTGAAAGCGAGCTGGGGGGGGGGGGGGCCCGCTTTCACGATAATCGTGGCGTGCACGAGTACATTTACACCAAAAAGCGCGAAACAAGACTTGATTTTTACGCGGCTCTTTAGAGCATGATAATTATTGTATGTGTGTTTTGAAATTTTGAAATGCCCATGGCTACTGGTCGGTGAAGCATTCAAAAATGCAAACGTGCCTGCCGTCGAGTGCAGCTGTGTGAATCCACACAGTCACTTTTCTCGTATGTCACTCCCTGTAAAACGTGCAAGTGCCTGTCGTGTGAATACCCCATAAGGGACCTGCCAGGTTTCAGGTGTAATGTGGAATTAGGCGATGAGCGTTCCCTCTGCACGTACAGTGCGTCCTCCAGTGTCATTTAGGTGTAATCTAAATTTAGGCCCCTGGTTTCTCTACGGAAATGACCGAAATTTAAGTTACACCGAAACTAACGTGCTACACAGTACCTACTTGTTTATACCGGTAAGAAGAAAAGGACCAGAGAGCTACAAGTGACGCTATGATATCCACTAACACCACCAGTTACTTTACAATCAGCTCGTGCGATAACATTGCACGACACTGATCAACGGTGCTGACGTTCTACACCTAACTGGCAATCAGCTCTAGCACATCTCGGATGCACACTCCAACAGCCTTCCAACTTGGAAGGTTCTATATAGAAAAAAACATTAGGAGGGGAAGGTGAGCGCAACCAAGACAAGCACGAGCTGAAAGTCTAAGCTGTGAAGGACGTTGGTGGTACACATGTCCAATACGTATGGATTATCCCAGGAGTACGAGCAAGAATACCCCCCCCCCCCCCCCCCCCCAGGGGTTATGAACAAAAGTAATGGAAATCATATCCCCAAAGGGAAGCTGTACACTGTACAGTGCATACTGTCATGCATCATGGCATGTATTGTGCAAGGCGTGTGCGTGTCAGGACGCGCTTCGAAAAATCAGCTTCTGTTCGAGTCATGCTTTTATACGCGACATTTTAATACGGTATAATTATTATTACATTTATCGTGTACTGAGTTCAAGCTAAGATCGAGTTGCGGGCAATTCCTAGTTACAGGCAGCGCCTGGTCCCAACCTGCCCGGATGATTATATGATGGGAAGGGGAGTTCTATTGTACTCGCGTTAACAGTTGAATTCACGGCAGACACTTGAAACAGTACAAAAACGTTACAAGCTCCATTGTGCTTGGTGTAACTGGCTGAAAGTGAACGGACAACATGCACTGAAGTGCACATGTACTAGTATCCTGCTGCCTGTGCATGAAGTGGCATGACCTACAGTGAGGCCAATATTGCAGCCAACACAGATGTAATCGGCCTTTAGGGCTGTAGGGTCATCACACACCAACAGCTATAGGAAATTTATTGGCATTATTTGCACATGAAGTATTATAATATTTCTGTTGGCAACAGAAATACTCCATGAGCAAATTATGCCAATAGTCTGCCTTCATACAGGAAAGCGTACCTCGAAAGGAATGATAACATATCCCTGGAGCAGCTACAATGTATGTGCCAGTGAAGTAATATTACCTTCTGCCAACGTTCGTGGTGTTGCTAGGCCTCATTTCCAGACAAAGATAAACTCGTTTATCCATTTTCGAATTTCTTGCAACTATCTCGTACCAATTGCAGACAGCATGCACATCCCAGAAGGAGGGAGAAGCGTATGTCAGGCACTATAAAATTAAACGAGACGCGCTGATGGTGTTACTTCACTCTATCTATTCTATTTCAACATTCTGTCATTCACTGATCCAGTCCTCAAAATTAATAATAATATTTTGCGAAGATCCATGTCCGGACGTCCGCGGATCCGCTCGTACATTTCAATTTTCATGCATGATTTTTGCGGCCCTGCATTCACTGTTGCATGTTGTCCCATTTTCAGCATATATGCGCATGCGCAAAACTATTTCGTTCCTCTTCTTACTTCACAAGGTATGGCCGAGTAGATTGGCTTTTTTCGTAGTGTTATTCCTCGATGAAGCTGCTGTTGTGGATGCCCGAGTGGAGTTGAATAAGTGTTGACTGGTTGTTTCTTCCTCTGGACTGAAATTTCAGGCTCCAAGATGCCGGTCTACGCAGTTGAGCCGGAAAATGCCACGAAGTGTATGTTGGCTTGTTTGGAATAGTTAGCATTTGCCCGAGTGCAAGGGAGTGAGATATGCATTGATTGTTGTTTCTGCATCCTGTAGCTTGTAAGGCACGCGGGTCCAACCTCCGTGTGCACTTCAAGGTAAGTTGTGGAATATACATCCTCAGTGATGTTGGAAAAATGCGTAAATCCTATGGACAATTTCCACAATATTCGCTTTTAGAACACCCGTGAAGCCGCCCAGGCCATCAAGAACATGCACATCCGCAGGGCTTCACGCTATCTGAAGGATGTCGTCGACAAGAAGCAGATCATACCTTTCCGCAGGTACAGCGGTGGTGTTGGTCGCAAGGCCCAAGTAAGTATATCATTTGAATGATTCTCCTCGTGCGCGTGCGTGCGTGCCTGCCACCGATTTTGTTATTGTTCGTGATCTCTTTGTAGCCCATACGGCTGCCTTATACTGTTGTGACACATGGAAAGTCGTCCATCGTTTGGTTGTGGCTTTACATCTGTTGCAACAGTCTTTGCTTGTTTTCAATTCAATTTCAATCTTGAATGCGATGTAAATAAATATTGTGAAAAAATATTTCATGAATCTTAGATAAAATTATGCACGTGTATAGCAGTATTACTATTAGCGGCTCATACTTCTGTAGCATGCGGAGCGAGTGCTTCCTTTTAGCAGCACTCAGATCGATCATGATAATGGCTGCAACATGCCCTTATTATAACTGAATTCGAACTCTTGCGTTTTGTTTTACTACTTTTTTGCTATAGTGCAAAGCCTTCAAGCACTCCCAGGGTCGCTGGCCCAAGAAGAGCGCGGAGTTCTTGCTGCAGCTTCTCAAGAATGCTGAGAGCAACGCTGAGCTGAAGGTATGTCTTGTTATATTCAACTGATTACTCTTACATTCATGTGATGTCAGGGAAATAATTGTCGCTGTATAATATGGTCGTAGTATTGCAGTTGGTGCCATCCAGCAGCCAGAGTTTAGTTGCCTCCAGCTTACTTGTTTACAGTTACACGTGTTGTTCTCGGCTGGGCATTTGGGGTCCCTGCTAAATTCTGGACTATTACCTCTGGTAACTGGTCTGTAATGGAGGCATGTATGAATGCCGTGTAGCTGTACCCTATGCTGCGGATAATTGTGATGCCTGCATCCCTGTTTGCTAGTACTTCGACACAAACATGACTTGCACTCTAATAATAGTGTACAGGGCACGAATGTGTGCTTGTATGCTTAGTGCTGTACTTCTACAGTACGATGTTATGTAAGCCTTTCTTCCACCTGGGATTTATGTGAAGCCTGTCTAATGTTGCCTTGATTTCATGGGACGGGTAAACATAGTCACCCCTTGTCCTGGGTTTCATCATTTTCTTGTGCTGTTGTCTCCTGCACAGGGTCTGGATGTCGACACTCTGGCTATTGAGCATATCCAGGTCAACCGTGCCCCTCACATGAGGCGTCGTACTTACCGTGCCCACGGTCGTATTGGACGTAAGTGGCCATATTGACCCGGTGTATGAAAACAAGGCCGTTGCTGTTCAATCCACCCCTCGATCTCGAATCTGAACTTTTCTTGCTCTTTCTGTGCATTGGCATGTCCAGAGAGTTCTTTTTGACCACTTTATAACAGCAGCTTTCTTGAATCTCTTATTTCTGCTTTTTTTGTGTTTCACAGCCTACATGTCATCTCCTTGTCACATTGAGATGATCCTTACCGAGCGCGACCAAGTCGTTGCCCGTGCTGAGGGTGATGAGGCACCCAAGAAGAAGGTGTCCAAGAAGAAGTTGGCCCGTGAGAAGATGAAGAACAGGGATGCTTAGACTCGGCAGTTTTGATCGTGGCTGGAAAAAAATAGTAAATGGCATTTGCTCAGTCCGTTTTTGTGAGTGGTGTGCGTTGAATAGTCAGTTTTTGTCTGCATGTGGGGGGGGGGGGGGGGCTGTCTTCCGTCGTGTGTCGTTGTTTGTGTTACACTATGATGTCTACTGACCGAAAGTATTTCGTTGAGCAGTATATGAGTTGGCCCTGTACGCCAAATTGACACTGCAAAACTTCTCGGGGTGGCGGGGTAGAGGAGATCCCACTGTGCCTGCCGTTCAGGAAAGAGAATACGCCCTGTGGGAATAGATATTTCATAAGCCCTTTCCACCTCCCATGGTGCTGTGTTTACATGAGGATTTTCAGCCCTGGTTGTATGGTACCATGGTTTTGTTTTTCGGCAGCTTTGCCAGATTGCCCAACAAAATAAGACCGCCCCAGGGCCTTGGGAACAATGTTTTTGGACGCGCAGCTACTGTATGGTTACATGCCCCTGCTTTCAGAGTGTGGTGGAGCCACAGTTGCATGTTCTTGTACGTCTACAGTAGAGTCACGTGCTCCCAAGAACGTTGTTTACATGGGGTCGGCCTGGGACGTTCTTATTTTTTTGCAATCTGTGTTCTTAGAAACAATCCGCACTGAATCATATCAAGAGTACATGACCCCCAACTTGGGCCAATGGTGTGCAACTCCAGCTACACTGTATGGGGTCTGCGACGGCAGAAGTTCACATCACGTGATGAACCCGTACACATTATTTGCACTCTATGCATGATTGATACAGGGTTGTATGCAACCCAGCTTTGGGTACAACTCTCTTGTGGTGACTTTGCACTGTTTGCCAGTGTAACCTTTTGAACCATATCACGTGATGTGAAGTTCTGCCGTCGCAGCACTACATAGAGGTTGTGCAGGCAGTTGCCCACTCTGCCTGCGGAATATTGCAGAAAAGGGAGAAATTGCTTTTTCTGGAGACTTTTGATGTATCTTCACAGCCAAACCAACCTGCTTGTGACTTTCAAAATCAATGTGCACTACAGTAGAGTCGCGCGCCCAGGAACGTTGTTTCCAAGGGCTTAGCCTGGGACATTCTTATTTTTTCAGCAATCTGGCTGCGTTCTCATAGCACGTTCTTAGAAACAGTGCGTACTAGATTATGTATTCCACAAGCTGCCAGAAAACCAACACCGCCGTTCTATGGGTACGTTCTTAAGAATTTTAGGAGGCTCTCGAAAGCAGACGTGGATGAAACTTGGAGATTCCCACGGTTTGGGATCAGCGCATGCGAACTACAGCTGAAAGCATGTGTTGTACATGTACGCATTTCCCTTCTTGCATATGCACAATGCGTACTACATTCGTGGTACTCAAGATCACGGCCCATTTGGCGCTTCATTTCCGAATTCTTAGAGACCAGTTTTTGCATTATACCACTTTCTTCGACTTCTCTTTTCTTCTTCTCCGAGAAGCTAGAGAAAATGAGAAAGCATCCTTAGCTTTAGGCTGTGGTGTTCTTAGTATTTCAGGCTGGACGTTCTTGGGCTCCACGTTCTTCAGCGCGCGACTCTACTGTATATTGGGGGTTATGAACTCTCGATATTATGGAGCTTTCAATGTTTTTGACCAGGATTTCGCATAATTCCATTTCAGAACTTATGGAGACAAAAAACTTCGATGGGGTTGCAGAAATTCGATCTGTTTTACGCTCATTTTTCAGGGGCCTTGAAGAATTGCCACAGAATTCTGCACGGAATTTCTGATATTCTGCCGCGGAATTCCCAGGGGACAGCCCCATGGAATTTTTTTAAAGTTGTGCACATCTTCCGCGGATCCGGTACATATTGGGCTGAATTTGCGGTAAAATGTGTTGGTTTACAGATCTTCAGTCATGCGTCTCATACGGTGCTCTTGTACCCAATCTCCATCACATGCACTGTACCGGAATGGCACTGCAGTGCAGTAGGAGCATGACATGCAGAGTACAGTTGCGCATCCAAGAACGTTGTTTCCAAGGGGCTAGCCTGGGGCGTTCTTATTTTTCAGTAATCTGGCAGTGCATCCCTCCACGTTCTTCGGCGCACGACTGTACGCGCAGGGCTGCAATAATCAGGCACTGTGACCAGGCGACTAGCCTGGGGCGTTCTTATTTTTCAGTAATCTGGCAGTGCATCCCTCCACGTTCTTCGGCGCACGACTGTACGCGCAGGGCTGCAATAATCAGGCACTGTGACCAGGCGACTGGTGTACGCATGAGCATGTGATGTATATATAAACACATGGTACGGGCTACAGAGGGTATTATGGGTGATTGTATGCCCTAGTGCACTACTAGGGCATACAATCAGCCATAATACCCTTCCGTACCATGTATGAACTATAATAAACACATGGTACGGAGGGCATTATGGCTGATTTCCCCCCCCCCCCCCACCGAACCATGTGTAGTATTGTGTACCATAATTTTGTCTACAACTAGGCACGTGGCATGTATGAACTATAATAAACACATTGTGCATCGTGCATTATGGCTGATTTATGAACGTTTTGTATCAGATTTACTTGCAGTTCCAAGAATATGCCTTTGCATTTTTTGTGATAGTGTTGCCTATTGGGCGGTTAGTTAGCTGATTCGCTGTGGCTTTGGAGTTGCCGTTGAACGAAAACAGCCCTGACCAAGTGGTACTAGTAATTAGACTAGTTTTGGGAGTGCATTGTAAATGTTCTTATTCGGAACAATGATCCTTTTTCACATGCACCTGAGATTTTGTGCTGTTATAGTTTACTTGAGATCCATGTGCCAGATGTACAGCCCTAGTGTACATGTAGCAACATGACTTTGTAGGTACATTTGAAGTACATGTACATGAAGGTTCACCAGTCGACTTGTTGTAATGCATTGTAATAGACATGCTGTATGTCATTCTCTTGTCACGTTACTTCTCCTATGTCGACATTGCTAGTAAAATATAATTGCTTTGGACGGTGCGCGTATTTTTATAAGTAGTTTCGTTTTCGACCTTTTCAGCTGCCATTTGCCCTGACCATGCCTCATGCGTGTTTCACAGCATAGTACTTTTCGGCTCGTTTTCTTCTTCAACACTAGCTGTCTCACTTTGTTCTTGCCCATACAAGAGGCTGTCAATCGTACCCACCCAGTAGTTTCGTTTTGTGTGGTGTCTGCGAGTGCATGTGGTGTCCGCGAGTGCATGTGGTGTCCTTACTGACCTTAGGAACGGTCTCATGTGCTCTATGTGCGCTGGAGTACTGCCAATCAATCATGTTAGTGTACCAGGTCACCTGGTCACTGCCCTAAAAGCATGGCCTGCCAATTATTTATGTACCAGGTCACCTGGTCACTGCCCTAACAGCATGGCCTGCTGCTGGTACATAATTATTGGCAGTGCACCAGCGTACATGCTGTACGCCTGGGGTCATTCCTGATGTATGTAATCAAGCACGCTCAGGAGGTCATGATGGCTGAATCTTGCCCGAGCCTGCAGCCCAAGGGCCGTAGGCCCGAGGGCTGCAGGCAAGGGCAAGATTCAGCCATCATGACAGACAGATCAGAGCGTGCTTGATTTGATTTCTTACAGCGCGAAGCAACATATTAGGGAAGGTCGAAGGGTCGAAAAATTATTCCCGAAATGACGTCAAACGGTCCTGAAACTCCCGAAATGACGTCAAACAGTACTGATGGCCTGATTATGCCCGCGGCGGGAAGATCGCCTATTGGCCATGGCCCCGGCAACGATCACGTGTCATGTAAGAAATGTGCATATACTCAGTATGGGCAGGAGCAAGACTGCCAAGAGTACATGTACTCTTGGCAGGTGGTATTGTACCGGTACTACTACTCCCTGGGCATGGGTACGCCGTACCCGGGCATGATCGCAATCCAGGGCACGGTTCTGCTCTGCAGCTCTGATTGGCCAAATGCTAGCAACGACCTGACAACAGGCACGTGACATGTATGAAGTATCCACCAGGGAGTAGAATCTAGTACCCAAGGGCCAAACGCCCACTTGCACTGATGTTCCCCCCGCGCCGCGGCGCCGTTTTGTATCACCAAGACATATTAATAATTATCGTACCGGTACGCGGTACGGTGACTCTATCTCGTCAAGCTTGGTAGCACGTGTGAGCCTGTAGCTAGCTGTGAGGATCTAGGAGGAAGACCTCGAAGCTACAAAAATAGGCAAGGTACTCACTCTTGTAGTACTTGTACACTGTAGTTTGTTTTTCGACTGTCGAAGCCAAGAAAGAGAGGCACTGAACAGTGCTGGAAACGACAGTTTGGCTAAAGAGAAACTGACCTGCAACAATCAGTCTGTGGTATTGTGGCCTAGGACTGTCGACATTCCTTCCCGGATCCCTGAGGCTGTGCGTACTCTGTGCACACATACCTGACCATTACATTTTTTGATTCGTTGTTGGAGAGTGAAAATGCCTAGGACTACTGCTGCCATCCTTGCAGCTTTCTTTTCCTGCATCTCACTGGGGACAGCTTTGGGCGAGGATGTTTACATGCGGGGTGAGTGCTCTCGTTTTACACTCTGGAATATCTTCGAAAGGCTTTTTGCTACACTCCATTTTGTGTTCTTATCGAAGTAAAACTAAAAAGGGAAGTTGAGAAGCTGTTTTGACTCTGGTTTCTCCCATAAATAAGATTTCTTCCCTAAACACATGGTCGGCCGACGAGCCCCTTTGCTCACTGCTCAGTGTGCTGAGCCCGCTGCCACTCTGTGACTGACGACTATTCTGGCACCGTCCGCTGCACTGATAGGCACCCTGTACCATCCATGCGTTCATGATCTATTACAAACATACACAATAGTCATGTAGATACAGGTAGATCTACCGTAAAGTACCGTTGATCCGCCTCCATGATCACGCTGTGTCGCTTCCAAGCTGGTTTTTCAGTAGGGGCGGGATCAAGGCTTTCATGTGCAGTAGTAGTATTTATATGCACAACTACACAAAAGGTCAGACTGTTTTGCACAACTACACAAAAGGTCGAACTTGCTGTGCTGGATTGTGCACATTTTCATCCATATGAAGGGTTTTTTAGATGGAAAACCCCAACAACCATTTCAGCACTTTTCGGATAAAGGCCAAAAAAGGATTCACTTTATGCGTAATCTGTATCTAAATCCTTATCTGGGTACCAGGTTTCTCAAAATTTGTGCTTGCCGCGTTTTGCGTATAAACTCTTCACATGCATATCTCCACTGGCACGCATTCTGCATGTGTACCCCAGTCCAAGTGTGGGTTCACCACCGTACTTTGACGTATAGCGTATTTTCCCGTTTATAAGTCGACCCCGGTTATAAGTCGAAGCCCCGTACTTGGGACCTCGACTTCCAGGTTTAATGGCAGTCAAACCCCGGTTATAAGTCGACTACCCCTTTTTTTAGTTCCGTTTTTAGGTCCTAAAAGGTCGACTTATATTCTGGAAAATACGGCACGCTGTAGTCGCTTCACAGGTAGATATTCAACTGGGGTCGGATCAACGGGTACTGCACGGTGTGAGAAACACTGGACTGCCAATATGCACAGAGGCACAGAGGCACAGAGGGCACGGCACGGATACCTGTAGAAGTACAGTAAAATAATATGTCTTATAGGACTACTCCGGGGGACTTCCTAGAGCAGTCCTGTTGGCCAGGCAGTAGCTACATGTACATGTACATGGTCCCCCTTTTCAGGCTCAGTATTTTTTATTATGTTATAATATTATATTTTTACTAAGACTACTTAAATGCTGCAGCTAGGGAACCACACACGACATGAATCGTGTGTAGTATGCCCCTTGACTAGTCATCAGCGGATAATGCCGGCATAGTTCTGAGCATAACCCCACCTTTTCTGGGGAAAAAGGAATGGCTGGGAATATCTCAGCATATGTACTGCATAAAGTAAGCCAGTGCCCCGATTTGGCCCCAATCCAATCGGGCCTCATTGGGGATCCAAATGGGGACATGCTCTGCGACTCTTTTGCTGCATAAGTACTAGCATTGCATAAAGCAGAGCAGGGTCCCGATTGGGACTTATCCGGGGTCCAATTTGAGCCCCAACTGGCACAATTTAGTGATGCCTACGCGTGGCCAAGTTCACTTCATTGTACAATCATACACATGTGATCTATTATCTGTCTGATCAGTGTACAGTCTGTACCGGTTGTACGTGATACTCTAGCCAGGCCGACTGGTCAGGGCTTTCAATTGCTACTGCTAGAACCTGCCCCTTCGCACACACACACACACACACCATTGACCATTGGACGCCCATCGCCAGAGGCGATGATAGCGATGCTACAGCAGAAGCCATAGCAACTTGTGCTGGGATTGCACCATTCAACAGCTTGCAAGGCTGAAGAATTGACCACCACTATTCAGCCTGGTCTACACCACACAGCTTTGAAGTGGCTTTTTTCTGGCCAGTGAATCCCTACTTTTTGGTCTTTTTATTTTTTTCCCGCACACACATCACACCACATACTCCGGCATGCACTCACACACACACACACACACACACACACACACACACACACACACACACACACACACACACACACACACACACACACACACACACACACACACACACACACACACACACACACACACACACACACACACACACACACACACACACACACACACACACACACACACACACACACACACACACACACACACCCGCGCACGCACACGCGTGCACTTATATTGATACAAGGTTTCCATAAATGACCTTTCTTGGCAGTGAGACACATCGGTGCCGGATGTACACCCTTCATAGTATGACCTGTGGAATTATTCTTCCTTGCCGCATTTGAAGACGGAAAAGTGAGTGCTGCGCTGATGAGTCGACAAAGAACGAAACAGTTCTGTCCACAGATTGAGGATTGAAGTTAAAGATTCGGCCGGGTTCTACGAGATTTGGCCGGGTTCTATGAAATTTGGCCAGGTATAGCATAGCAAAATGTATGGAGAAGCAGTCTCCAACCGACAATATTTAAATTTGAACCAGGTTTTGAGCCTCCGAAATCAGGCTGTCGAAAGCCAGCTCGACCACTGTAAATGCCATGCTAAATCTAACGAGGAGAAATCTGTTGTTAGGCGAGACCAAAAAAATAGAGATTCCCGGTCCCTCCCGCACCTAAATCGAGCTGAGGTCAATTTTTTTACTAGTTCGTATACATGTACAGTGCGTATCGGTTATAGTGTGGTCGTGTAAAAGAATATGCTGCCTACAAGAATGAACTCTCATGTTTTCATATTCATAACATGGATTTCAAGTGCACATTTATTCTTACAAGCAATATTATCGTATAATAGAATATATCGGTCCTAAGAATGGACTTTGTGTAGCAAAACATACCAGATTAGTAGAAAGTATATCGCCTATAGTAATAATATCCGTCCAATGCTGTTCCGATCTGACTCGCGTTGGGTCGTAGTGCTGCAGGTTCAACTGTTGTGGTCATGTAACTCATTTTGCATAGCCACATGGTAAGCCTATGTGACTATGACCAGCCGCATGCACCGTAACACTGCATTGCATGTACGATGATCTTCCTGCCTCTGCGCACATGCACATGATATGTCACACTTGATTTATCGTGTGTAAGAAATATCGGAAATAAGAATAGAAAGTCGTTTTTCAAACACCCACGCTATAACCCATACCTACTGTACAGTACAAATTATGTGAGTAGATCTGTGACACGGAGTCACACAAACCCTTGTACGACTCGCTGGTGTACGACTCCTTTAAATATTCTTCCTTGTATGGCTGGTAATACTGCCCGCATGGTGCCCCAAGCATAACAGTCCGATACACCGTATCTCCTGCTAGTGATGATGGCTATTCTGACTAGCTGTACTCTTGTGTTGTGCTCATTCAGGTATCAAGCCTACCAATCCAGGCACCGCCGAATTTCTCCAGTTAGACGAGGAGGACCTCAAGCTCACGCCGGTTAGTGCGCCTACTCTTGTGTCGTGCAGAGGGATCAATTTGTAGTCTTCGGGGTGCTGAGTCGAATAGTCTTGGTCCGAGGAAGCTGAGCCACTCCCTTCCTCCCTTATTCCCAATTAAACTCGCCACTTCCACTGAAACTGGGTGACTGCGCCCTACTAGATGGGGATTTGTATGCAAAATGTCGCTAAAAACGCCATTTCGTTCTTATAAAAGCACGCATGACCACGATTGGCCCATATGTTGTAGTCTTTTGGACGCTGGGTTGACTGGTTTTGGTTCGAGAAGGCTGCGATGCAGCGTTCGGCCCTTATTCCCAATCAAACATGGTTGAATAAGGGGTCGCGTGCTCATGCGTACACCAGTCACCTGGTCACCGTGCCTGCAGGCTACAACTTTCACACCAATTTTCAACTCGAGTGACAGGAACGCTGCAAGTTGTAGCCTGCAGGCACGGTGACCAGGTGACTGGTGTACGCATGAGCACGCGACCGCTTATTCAACCATGTTCGATCGGGAACAAGGGCCGAATGCTGCCGCAGCAAAGTATTACGCCTCACAGGCCAGGGTGGAAAATAGCCGAAGAATTTATTATGCATCGAATATTCGTTGGTTTTACAGTATGTGTGTGTGTGCATGTGTGTGTGTGTGTGTGTGTGTGTGTGTGTGTGTGTGTGTGTGTGTGTGTATGTATGTGTGTGTGTGTGCGCGCGCGCGCGCGCGTGTGTGTGTGTGTGTGCGTGTGTGTGCGTGTGTGTGTGTGTGTGTGTGTGTGTGTGTGTGTGTGTGTGTGTGTGTGTGTGTGTGTGTGTGTGTGTGCGTGCGTGCGTGCGTGCGTGCGTGCGTGCGTGCGTGCGTGCGCGCGCGTGCGTGCGTGCGTGCGTGCGTGCGTGCGTGCGTGCGTGCGTGCGTGCGTGCGTGCGTGCGTGCGTGCGTGCGTGCGTGCGTGCGTGCGTGCGTGCGTGCGTGTGTGTGTGTATGTGTGTGTGTGTGTGTGTGTGTGTGTGTGTGTGTGTGTGTGTGTGTGTGTGTGTGTGTGTGTGTGTGTGTGTGTACATATACATGTACCGGTATGTGTAACTGCCTGTGTGTACGTGATTGTGTGTACGTGATTGTGTGCAGGTGTATGGCAGCAACATAACGTGCAAGGTGGAGCGCTCAGCGTCCGTACCAACTTCAGGTGGGTCCAGGTTTTTGTAGATAACATCTTCTAGCAGCTTGTTTTACCATCACCATCGTTCTATACTCGTACAGCGTTAAGTTATTTTCCAATGCAATGTCCTGTACAGCTGCGCTCGGTGTAATCCGACCCCAAGTGTATATTTGGTGCCCTTGACTTGCATGGCCCTTGATGCCCTGGAAGCAGCACGAATGCGGCTGGACGTACCCAATGTACATGGTACAAGTACAGTAATGCAATCGGAACTGATCCAGGGCGCCAGCTTTGCACTGTGGGTCGGGTTTCAACGAGCGTAACCGTACTTATCTGTACTCTATGTTTCTTATGTATGATCATCTCGACATGGTCACCAACACTGAATCATCATGCCTGGGGTTGGATCATGATCTAGCTGCCACCTCCGCCGCCGCCACTACTGGCCACTGCTTCTGCTGACTGTCAAATTGCCACCACCGCTGCCACCCATCATCACGGCCACTGCAGTCACGGCCACCGCAGCCCTCATCTTGCCACTATCCAGCCATGCTTAGATCTGCGGTACGTTGTATGATCTTCACTCAGCAAGAAGTCGTCTGCCTTTGTGATGGCATATGTGTTCTGGCACTGTCCTGCTGTTTTCTGTCACTTCCTTTCTTACCGGAATGGATGGTCTGAACATACTACTCATGTTTCGTCTTTTGTGTTCCATCTGGCTATACGTCATGTATTGTGCTGTCAAGCAGATGCCCAGGCAGTATAATATTGTTGGAGACAGGATTAGTACTACCGGTATGCACATGCACGTAATAGATAATTATATGGCTGCAGTGTTTTGAAAACAAATCACGAGATGACGGGATCATGCAGGCTTGATGGCGATCATATCACTATTACAGTCATCTACGTAGTAGCGGTATTCCTTTCTGTTGTCACATTGTCCTAGGTGTGTGTCAATTGTAGGCCAGTCTCATCAAAACTTGCCTTTGCTTCACCGACCTGCATCTATAAAGAGAATGGAGTGGCTTTTAGACACAGCATGGCCTAGTAGTGATAGTGGCCTCGGTGATACGAGTAAGATCGCTGGTTGCTGGCAGCGTTTGTGCTAGCACTTTCCCGGGCGACATGACTTGATGAGACTTGGCTGACTTGCAACTGCGATCCAGAGCAAACCATTGGTCAACGTTTGCAGTTTGTGGTTGTTTGTGAGAGATTTCCTGTGCCTTCTTGCGCCTCACCCATGTGTGCCATTCTGTTTTTCTTGCTTGGTTCAGTTCACAAACTGCGACCATCCGACATCAAAGTTGTTGCCGCTCTGGGTGATTCAGTAACAGTAAGTCATGTGTATTCTAATGGTGCTGGTGGTTTAGCAGCGCTCGGCACCCTGAGCCGCGACGTATTATTTACACCAACGTGATCATGTAACTTGTTGCGCGCACGCGCGCACACACACACACACACACACACACACACACACACACACACACACACACACACACACACACACACACACATACATATATGCGTGCCAAAAATACCCAGCATCTGAATATTGACACCGAAAGCAGCTCACAGCACATCTTTACTTATAAAGAAGAGGCACCTGTGACGTGTGTCTGTGTGTGTGTGTGTCACGCTCCTTATAAAGAAGAGGCACCTGTGACGTGTGTTTTTGTGTCACGCTGAAGCGCTGCGGAGCAGCGCTGCCCTGAGCACGCGAAGCGCCACTGCCAAAGCAGCGTGGGCTCCGCAGGAGGGTGCAAATTTCATGATCTCCGACGGTTACGTCGGCAAGCGAGCCTCCGCCACTGCCAAAGCAGCGTGGACTCCGCAGGACGGTGCAAATTTCAAACCAAAATTTAAAGGCCTACTGCGCTGCCCTGAGCACGCGAAGCGTGCGAATCGTGTAGCTAGCGGAAGCAGCCACAGAATCGTGTAGCAGGACAAGTGAATAATTAGTCAGTCCATTGTTCATGATGATCTCCGACGGTTACGGTTACGTCGGCAAGCGAGCCTCCGCCACTGCCAAAGCAGCGTGGGCTCCGCAGGAGGGTGCAAATTTCATGATCTCCGACGGTTACGTCGGCAAGCGACCCTCCGCCACTGCCAAAGCAGCGTGGGCTCCGCAGGACGGTGCAAATCTATGAGGGAGGTTCTTCATCGTTGGAAGGAGAAGGAGGGACGTCTGTTACGCCTTCGGGAGGCTGGTCAGGGTTGTCCATCACCTGGTGGCGGATGAAGCGGCTCAAAAAATTCATAAACTTACGAACAAAAGTGCGATGCGCTCTTCACTGCAGATCAGATGCAGAGTGCAGTCAGTGCAGATCTGGTGAGCTCACCAGTACTTCAGCGGTCTAGCCACCACGTGCTGAGCACGTGTGCTGTTCACGTACTTGCTTCACCCGCATGCCACATTCGGCCAGGCAACGCTGGCCGGTGGTGCTGCTAGTTTCTCAAGCCAGGAGTTAGATTTCACTGGGTACATGTCGTACTGTGTCTGTGTGTGCAGCCGTGTGGTGTAGACCAGGCTAAAACTAGTGACGGTCAATTCATCAGCCGTGAATGGTGTAATCCCAGCACAAGTTGCAATGTCTAACATAGCTTGTTCACTATCATCACTTCCGCGATGGGCATGTGGAAGTGTGCGTGCGCGTGGGTGTGTGTGTGTGGGTGGGGGGGGGGGGTGGGTGGGTGGGTGGGTGGGTGGGGGTGTGGGTGTGGGTGTGTGCGTGTGGGTGGGCGTGGGTGTGGGTGTGT
>NC_088648.1:9420449-9522949 GCF_964019385.1 Sycon ciliatum | reverse complement strand
TGTGCTGCTGATAAGCCATTATTCCTTGGCAACGGGTCCGATAAGTGCCCGGTGTAGAGGCGTACCCCAATCTGGTAACTCAGTGAGTGCGTTCGATTATGCACGCGAATCGATTCATGAATCCATTCATGAATCGATTCGTGCTATTCACATCACCCCATGTGAATAGGGTGAATGGATTCCGAATCGATTCCAGGGCGCATGACATGAAAATCGAACGACTTGAATGCATTCGAATAGATTCATGAAACAATTCAAGTGCATAATCGAACGCAGCCAGTTTGTGCCGCGCATGTCCAGTTCTGAGTCCTGTTGACCAGTATGTACTGAAGTACAGTCAACTTGGCGTATAACGACACTCGGCGGGGCATCAGAAAAGTGTCCTTATTCGCGAAGTGTCCTTATAATGTACCCGAAGTCTCATTATATGTATTACAGTTAAATGGGACTTTGCTCTGGGCATGGACATCTGTCGTTATTCGCGAGTTGTCGTTATTAGCGAAGTTGACTGTACGTACATGTCCAGTTGTGCCTTGTGAGGTCTGAGTCCTGGTCTCCAGAGTGTGTGTGTGTGTGTGTGTGTGTGTGTGTGTGTGTGTGGAGGGGGGGGGGGGGGGGGGCATGTATGAATGTATAATCTACACACGAGCACATGGGAACTGCATGCACGTGTTGACTTGCCTACCAGCTCACCTCTACCAGTGTCCCAACTGACATTGTCCCATACATACTGGGTGTATATCACGTGTAGAGTTTCACGCGCTAGCGATCATGTGCTGTCTGATGATCGCTAGCACCTGACACCTGGAGTTACTGCAGTAACACTATGATTCTATTCTCTGATTCTACCTAGGGATTCTACCTAGGCTAGGGTGACAAGCGTAGAGCATTTAGGACGATGACGACGACGATGGTGATGATGATAATGAAGGTGCTGCTTTGTTAATCACAGTTTGTTGTTTCCGTGTTGTTCGTGCTTGTCTTTCTGCTTTTCCCATAGGCTGATGGCAAGCCAGACTTCAGCCTGTTTGCTGTGGATTGTTTCCACTTCAGTGGCAAGGCACACGCCACAGCTGCCAACACCCTATGGAACAGTCTAGTTAGTACTGCAGCGGTTTAATGTGTGTGTGTGTGTGTGTGTGTGTGTGTGTGTGTGTGTGTGTGTGTGTGTGTGTGCGTGTGCGTGTGTGGCAGAGAGAGAGAGAGAGAGAGGGAGGGAGGGAGGGAGGGAGGGAGGGGGAGGGAGAGAGAGGGAGGGAGAGGGAGGGAGAGAGAGGGAGGGAGAGTGACTGAGAGAGTGAGATCCCAGTGCTGTCAGCTCTGTATCAAATCACTGTTGCTAATTCTGAGTTCTCATCTTTGTTTCCCTGTTCTCCCTTAGATAACACCTGTTGGCCAAAAGCCCACTCACTGGCGTGAACATGATCCTCTATTCTGCCCATCTGAGGTAGGTGTTGTGTGCTTTCAGTACCCCCCCCCCCCTTTCAATCCTCAAAGCAAACACACATGCTCTCTGTCTGTCTGTCTGTCTGTCTGTCTCGTGTGGCAAAAGCTTGATAATTATGAGAACACACCAGCACAGGGCCAGCCATGGGATTCATACATGTAAATGCACTATCCACGAGTGTCTGTCTGTCTGTCAGTGTACAAATATTGTTTAAAGTCAACAAATATCCGGCGCAAACCGTTATTTATTTTCGGCTATTTTCGGCCTGGTCAAGTTTGGCCGAAAATTTGTTTTGTAAGGTTCAGTGTGACAGTGTATACAGGCGGCAGCAGTGCAGGCCGAAAATTTGATGCGGCCGAAATGGGTTTTAGCCGTGGGAGGCCGAAATTTGAATGGGCCGAAAATTTGTTGACTTACAGTAGGCGAAAAAGTCACGGATGGATCCAATCAAGAGTACATAACCCCCCAGAGTGTGCAACGCCTGATCCAGCTCTGCATAGGGTCTTGCTCGAGCGGAATCGGATCTTTGCGTCATAATACCGTACACATCTGAAGGGAACCCGGGGAGTCGCGGGTACTCTTGGATCAAAAACAATGGTGCCCTGCCTCGAGACCGGCCTTGCGCTGGTGTGAAGTGTACGCATGACATCAGAAGATCCGATTCCGCTCGACCAAGACCCTACACAGAGCTGGATCGGCGTTGCACACTCTGGGGGGTTATGTACTCTTGATCCAATGCATCTAGGGTCTGGATCCGAATCCAGATTTGACCAAAACGATCCCAGCCTAAGGCCAAGTAAAAAAAAAAGCTAGATGATCGTCCCCGTCCGCCCCAGTTTTTGTCAGCGCCCCAAGAAATATTTTATTTTTTAAATCGTGAGTTTTTGCCGAAATCGTTGGTTTTTTACCGATCGCGGATGCAGGAAACATGTGCACGCTTTGTTTAATACTTTCTTTACTATATGGACCACATACTACTAGTATATCACAACGTCAGTATCGATCTGCTGAAGAAAGAAAAAGAAAAAAAGAAAAAAAAAGAAAAAAAGAGAAAAAAACCTTGATGTTGTTGTGTACACTGTGTGCATGAGAGGGTAAAAAGTAAAAAAATAAAAATAAAATCCTCCCGCCCTCCCCGATTTTTCCAAAAAAAAGGACGATCATCTAGTAATTTTTTTTACTCGGCCTAATGGTCCATTTGTTTGTCTGTTTGTGTGCAGGCACATCCGTATTTGGCCACCGCTAAAAACTCCCATGCCCCAAGGAGGAACAGCCGTCTTCCACGCAAACGTTCGCATCGTAGTCACCATCACCACACTGCTCCCTCGCATGCCTTGTAGGCGTGTGTGTGTGTGTCATGATGATTGTGTTCCATACCGGTATCCGATATGTACTACCAGCCCGGAAAATAGCACAAATCCAGATTTTGACATTCTGTCGTCCTGCAGACGCTAGTTTCGTATTCACATGATTGCAGGCTCTATTTTTCGTACTGCGAAGTACTGTAAATGTAGGAATGGTGATTCCTCCTGGACGAGTGAGTCTTGAATCCAGAGTCTGTCGCCGCCGCACTGTGACTATATTTTGAGAGTATCCAACGCACACCAGTTCCTGGATGGATGCACATCTATTTTCATAAAATTTCTGGTGTACTTTTTTTGATTTTTTTCACTTTTTGTACTAACTTGACAGCCTCCATCCAACTCTCCTTGCTGTGTCCATATAAGTCACATGGTGACTTTGTGTGCTTGAAAGCGGGGTACCATGGATCTGGGAATGTACTGTTGTGGACATTGAAATCCAGTGGAATGACCGGGGCTGGCGTCTTTACTGCCCAAGGTACACACACACACACACACACACACACACACACACACACACACACACACACACACACACACACACACACACACACACACACACACACACACACACACACACACACACACACACACACACACACACACACACACACACACACACACACACACACACACACACACACACACACACACACACACACACACACACACACACACACACACACACACACACACACACACACACACACACACACACACACACACACACACACACACACACACACACACACACACACACACACACACACACACACACACACACACACACACACTGTAGTTCATGCATACACTGGCAAAATGAACCAACAGTGCTGGCAGCTGCAATACAAGAGTCGTAAAAAAAATACCGGTATGCATGCACGAAGAAGGCCAATCAGGACTATAATAATTATTCTTGCCACCACAAGAAACGTAACAATCTCCGCTACATATACATCCACTAGTCCCCGTCTCTGGCAGCTGGTCAGGCAGGACTTGTTCATCTCTTCCTGATATAAAGCAAGAGATGCACATAACATGGGTGTGTTGGTTAAAAAAGGACAGAAAGAAAAAGAAAGAACCTCACATTTATAGACATGAATTTAATTATGGTCCAGTGAAATGTCTGTGTGTGAGGGGGGGGGGGGGGGGGGGGAGAGAGAGAGAATAAAAAGCGTACGTGATGCAGACGCCGCTAAACTAGAAATAAGCGCGCCATAACATAACCATACATCTCGATAATGTGAAGACGGCACGACAAGAGAAGGTAAAGCAATGCCATGCATGCAGTACTATGCACCATAACAACCTCAGTTTGGACACCACACACACACGCACACACACACGCACACACACACACAGGTTGTACTGCAGAGTGTAGACCGTACTCCCACTCCTACATGTACAGCGCTGCGAGTGCAGAACACACCGCTGACTAAACGAACAAAGAAAACAAGCCGTCCAGCATCTAGCTACGGATATTCTAACTAAAGCTGGTACCAGCTGCTGCGGAGTAGCCAGAGCAATGAGCAGCCAAACCGCAACCACTAAAATAGATTATTCTAAATCTACCAAAATAATACCTACCTGCTAGGTCACCAAGCCACTACACATGCGCTGTACTGGGCAGAGGTATGTAACAGTACCTGGGCAGTGAACGCGTACCAGTTATAAAGATAAGGAAGACGCGAGCAAGGAGACAAGTCATTTGACACAACAAATCCGTTACTACGTCTAACTTACTATGGTCTTGAATCCGCACAGTCGCAGGTAATGCTCCGTGTGCGTGTGTGTGTGTGTGTGGCGGATTGTAAAGTGATCAAAGCGACATGAAGCTGCTTATTGACTAGTGCGTGACGTGGATGCCGAGCCACGCACCGTCGGTGCTTTGAAACCGGTGCGGAACAGGCCCATCATCATCTGCATACTCTGCTTCTGCGTGAGACTGTGCGACGAGGACGAGGCCGACCTGCGGCCACCGGTGCCCGCAGCACTCTTGCCGGCGTCGGCCATTGACGCTCCAAACATGCTCAGCTGTACGTGTAGATGTGCAGGTGTGGGCGTAACACACATGTACATACGCACACACAAGCATACACACACCGTCACAAGACAGATAGTAGATAGCAGATGCACTGAGAAATATTGGTATTCCCGCACACCAACAAGCAATACAGGGTACAGATTGTGACCCGAGGAGAAGGGGTGGGGTGGTCGTGCAGACCTTTTTGGACGCGACTGTCTCATATTAATTTTACAAGTCAGCCATGTAAAGTGAGCCCTTCCCAGTTCTCAGGAAAAGCACATGTAAAAGCAGTAGCTCTTGACAGTAGGTCTGAAGCAGTCTACCTCAAGAAGACTGGCAATAGTCAGAGACACAGCACATATGTGTACATGTAGTGAAATGTCACAGTCAACAGACACTCTAGTACTGTATTGTACTTTGTGAAGATGCCTCGTGTGTGCACGCTGAACATACATATTTTTTGTAGTGCGACTTTCCACGCGAGTCATGAAGCAGTGCAGCGTAGCGCAGTACAAGATGCACAGATCAGTCGACAACTGCTCACGAGGGAGATGGGGGAGGGGGGGGGAGAGAGAGAGAGAGAGAGAGAGAGAGAGAGAGAGAGAGAGAGAGAGAGAGAGAGAGAGAGAGAGAGGCACACACACACCTACAAGCTAGCAGGACTTACCGAAGTCTCTCCCCTCAGTGTGTTATCTCGCTGACTGAAGAGAGTGCGACGACGCCCGGTACCGGCTTGTGATGAATTTAACGTTGAGAAGGCCACAGACTGACGCCGACTACACACAACAAAACAACAAGATTCCAACACAACGAACACAAAGGTGAGCACACAGGTGAGCACACAGGTATTACACTTAGTAGGAGCAAACACATCAGTTGTTCCCGTTTGCTCTTTTGCCTGTGTATCGCCTGAAGAGAAGGCAAGAAAGTTTTCTTGCGAAAAACATTTCAGAATGTTGTTGAAGATCCTGAAGTTTGTGCTCCTACTGAGTATTATAGCACGTTGTTGTCTCTGAGGAAATCTCTTACACAGGTGTTGTGCATACAGTCAGACCTCGCTTATCCCGTCCTCTTTCATCCGGATCCCTCGCGTATCCGGAAGAAAAATAGCTGGTTACAGATTTACAGCATACGTAGTGCATCCAACATATCCGGTGTTCGGTTATCCGGTTCCCTCGCGTATCCGGATATTTTTATGGAAAACGGATGTGTGCGGCTAAGGGAGGTCTGACTGAAATATCAATACAAACTGTGCTGCAAGCGCTCGCACTGACATGTACAGCACCACGGGATCGGCATGAACAGAGCACGGTGGGATGGGAAATAGAGATTCTCACCTGTCAGAACCGGTGGCAGCTCCATCCATGGACAGTCTGGTACTGTTAGCGTTTGGCTCGCACATGGACACCATGGACTCCCGGCTTGCCAAGGTGCTGTTACGCAGTATGCTACGACGGCGATTGACACCATTGGCCTTGCCGGGCACGGGCGATATGGACGGTGCTCCAGCCAGCATGTGACTCAGACGACGGCGCTACACACACGCACACACACACACACAGAGGAGAAACACACAGCAAATTAATCCAACAGTGAAAACTGCCTAGTATGCACAGGGTGTAAGATTTACTATAGTGTAGTACGTACTTTTCGCAGTTGATGAAAAACTGGCACACTTGATTGCAGCACATCATTTTGATACAGTCAGACCTCGCTTATCCGGTCCTCTTTTATCCGGATCCCTAGCCTATCCGGAAGAAAATAGCTGGTTACAGATTTACGGCATACGTAATGCATCCAACATGACCGGGGTTCGTTTATCCGGTTCCCTCGCTTATCCGGATATTTTTTGAGGAAAACGGATGTGTGCGGTTACGCGAGGTCTGACTGCATGCATCATGATTTGCACTCTTGCAATATGGCCAGTAAGTACTTCGGCTAGGCAGTACTTTTTCCATGTTCCCTTGTAGGTATGTCTTTCCAGGTTTTGACTGTACATACAATGCAGCATCAATGGAGACTTCAACCTCCTAAGCATCATAGACATCATAGCATCATGCAGTAAATAACAAACAAGACATGCAATCACAGTACGGTGTCCATGGTGCTCTATCCTTTTAACCAATTAGACACGGCACGCATCAGGTCACGGCTGTGTGGATCACAATCCGAATCATGCTGTGGTGTAGAACTAACCGAGCATGTGTACGTGATTGCCAACAGAGACCCAGTAGGTCAATACTGCACACACCCACACACACACACATGCACACACGCACCCACAACACATTTTTTTCTTCCAACCACTGACCTTCTCAACAGACGGTTGCTTGTTGGCTTTCTGAGTGGGATCCACAAGAGCGCCTGGCACTTCGAAACCATCCGTGTCTCGTATAACAGCAGTAGCAGCAGCAGCAGCTTGTCGGCCGGTTTGCTGCGTTGGAGTCTTGAGGGTCTTGAGCGACTTGCTGCGCTTGATACCACGGCGCATGCTGCGGCCGCGACCGGGAGCAGTGTTCTCCCCGGCTGGTTGTTCTTCAACGCCAGCAGCGTCAGCATCATCACCCGCTGACGTGACAGACGGCTTGTGGCCCACGGAGCGGGTGCGCTTGCGAGCATTGGTGTTCTCCTGCAAAGCTAGAGGCGGCTGCTGTTGCTGCCCGGCATCTCCAGCAGCCGGCGGTGATGGCGGAGCTGGCGCGGTGTCGAGGGGACACGCTGCAATGACCGGACTGGCAGTCGGAGAGGCTGCTCCGTTGGCCGACGATACCCGCTTCTTACGCTTGCCACGTGGTGTGTCGCCATCCGCAACCTAGAACAAAGAGGAACGTTGACATGGAACAGACAGGGTAGTCAGCTATCAAGCAAGCGCAGTGACACGACGCACAGGCGGCAGTGAATGTGTGCTAGATTCAACACACCTCACCCTCGGCACGACTATGGTTCTTCATGATAACGTGCCGCGAGTGGAGAGAAGACCGAAAAAGCATAGCTGAGAGCAGAAAGCAAGGAAACCAGTTGAATGGCTCTACTTGCAAAGCACGAAGCTGGTCAATGCCAACCATTACCTGGAGCATTACCTGGAGACCCCCTAGATAGGCCTTTGGGGAAACCTTGAATACAGTGTATAAATACACAAGAGAGAGAGAGAGAGAGAGAGAGAGAGAGAGAGAGAGAGAGAGAGAGAGAGATAGAGAGAGAGGCAAAGGGGAAGCTGTGTTGTAACTCAAGAGTTTCAGGCAACTGATGGCTCCAAAACACGCTACTTCATTCCGGTGTATAAGTAAATAAATCAACTAGGACAGGTGTGTGAACATGTAACCGGAGACCAACAGCAAAAGCAGTAATATGACCATAGACACTTTATCTTTTATTGAGAGTATAGCCGTGTGGTTAGACGAGCAGGCAGAAATGCCTGTGTATCTGGTGAAGTAAAGTAAAAACAAACAAACAAACAGAAGAGAACAACTCACCGCAGCAGATGCTGAAGCCGAGCGTCGCTTGCCAGAACGGCGGAGAGAGCGCCGTCTCGACACAGGCGAGGCGGCATGTTTCTCACCCGCCACCATCGCCGTCGTCTCTTCAGCCTCGTACAGCACTACATCCATGTCGTTGCTCTCAATCACATCGTCGTCGTCATTGGCCGGCGACGATGCACACACAGCACTCGCTGCTGCTCCAGTGGCCGGCACCTCCACAGGGCACATTGATTCCTCAGAGAATGCAGGTGGCAAGGGGCTGGGAGTACCAGCGTCTCCGCCAGTGGACTGAGCGTCTGCCTCCGACACTTGCCATACGACAACAGAAGGCTGCTGCAGCAGTGCTGTGCTTTGACCAACAGTATCCTCAAAGTCCGGCGTCTTCTGCACCACCTCCAGCAGCTTGGCAATGCGCTGGCTGTGGTTTGTTGTTCGGCGTTTTGTAGCGGCCGGCTTGCCAGAGCTGAGCTTAGCAACACGGCGCGGACCAAAGGATATACAGCCATTGGGAGAGAGCGATGGACCAGGCGTTTCCTTCGCCGCGACAACGCTGAGTTTGTTGCTGTTCTCGGCAGCACAAGTAGACGGTGTTAGTGTTGCTGGACTACGGTCAACAATCTCATTATCACATCCTTCGTCGTCGTCATTGTTGCCTTGTTCCTCTGCGGCGACGGCAAACCTGGACTTGGCCGGGACTTCAGGGAAGGAGGGCAGTACGCGGAACGAGGCGCCGCGTCGTAAGCTCTCACGCCGCCCGGCTGGCGTTGTCACACTGTCTGCACTGCTGGTGCTAGCACGACGTGACTTCTTCCCGGTTTGGGTACTGCTGCCCGCGACTTCATTTTCCTTGGCGGATGGCGCCGCCTTGGATAGTCGCAAGCTTGAACGACGACGAACGAGGGCTTGCTTGAGAGATTGCGACGGCGGCGGCTCCTTGGACAGCTGGTCTGCTTGCTGCTTGGCCGACTTTCCACTGGCACCGGGCAGCATCTTTGACAGCGCAGCAGAAAACGACTTGGAGTGGTTCAGAGACCGTCGCAGTTTCCTTGCCCTTCCTTTTTCCTGGATGAGCTCGGAGCCAGCAGAGGAAAGTGACGACGCCGTGGCATCGTTGACCGACACTAG
Organism: Sycon ciliatum; assembly: GCF_964019385.1. Classification (NCBI taxonomy): domain Eukaryota; kingdom Metazoa; phylum Porifera; class Calcarea; order Leucosolenida; family Sycettidae; genus Sycon; species Sycon ciliatum. The sequence continues at coordinate 9,513,511 of NC_088648.1, read as the reverse complement.
CGAAGCAGCGTCGCAGATGTCGCGCGGGCTGTGCGGGATAGTGGCACTCGTCGACTGCCGACGCTGTTGTTGTGGAGACAGGGCCGTGTCCGCGTCCGACGCTGTGTTTGCCGTCGTCGGAGCATGGCTGCTGACATTACTGACTAGGCTAGTAGACGACATAGCGCTAAGCACGGGGCTTTCGTCTACACGCTGTTCCGAAGCAGCAGCAGCACTGGCAACACTTAGAGGTGATTTGTTCAGTCGGAGACTGCGAGTGATCGGTGTGCTATCGAGGCTGGACGCGGAGGAGTCCAGCAGAGCACGCTGCAAGTTCTTAGTCTTCTTACTCTTCTTCTTCTTGGAGGCAGCGACAGGCGATGAGGATGGGTTGGGTGAACTGACTTCAGTAGCAGCAGTGGACAGTCGTTTGCTTGGAGTGCTACAAATCAGTGCTTGCGACCGGCTCTGCACACTTCCCTCCTGCACAGTACAGCGACTAGGAGCACGGCTTCTGGAAAGCGTGGTGTTCTCCTCATCTTCTTCGATGATCGGCGACGGCAGTAACGCGCCAAACGCCTCCCTCGCCGAGCAGGTCTGCAGAGTTTTGGGCGATGCGTCGTAGGAGAGAGGCTCCTCAAGCGCCTCAGCGTCAGTGTGCATGGTGGCTAGCTGCTCTGCAGAGTTCTGTAACGTGTCAGATGGCAAGCTATCCGGCGGGTTTACAGCTTTGGCTGAGGGAGAAAACGAGACCAGGGACTGGCGCTTGGCTGCTTTCTTGCGCTTGTGCGTCTTGCGTCGCAAGGGCGTGCTCTGTGTTTCAGCTTGGGCGGCAGTGTGTGCTTCGTCTTCCAGGTGGTCGGCTGATGGCTGAACTTTGTCCTCACAGTCAACTACCCTCACCTCCTCCTCCTCCACTGGAAGGACTATTTCCGGCACTGAAGCATCAGAATCGGAAGCAATCAGTCGACGATGCTTGCCTTGATAGGTAGTGGCAGCGGCAAGCGAAGAATCAGGGGAGACGCTGGTGTTGCTGCTTGCCGCCTTAGCAGAAGGAGAAAACGTGACCAGCGATTTGCGCTTGGCGGCTGCCTTCTTGCTCTTCCGAGGCTTGATGTGCCCTTGGGTGGTACGGACATCTTCCTCGTCCTCCTCCTGCTGCGGAGGAGCAATTGCCGGCAAAGATGCATCGGAATCAGATAGAATTTGGTGCCTCCGACGACGACGGTCACTTGGCCGCGGAGCAGCAGCAAATGAAGAATCAGGAGTGATACTGGTGTTACTACTGGCCACTTTAGCAGAAGGAGAAAATGTCACCAGCGATTGGCGCTTGGCTGCTTTCTTCTTTTTCTGCTGCAGTTGCTTGGTCTCACTGACTGCATCAACACCTTCCTCGATTGGAGACGCGATAGCCAGCGGCATAGATGCATCAGAATCGGAAACAATCTGTAGACGACAACGGCTGCCTTGTTTAACAGCAGCAGGAGCGGCAAACGAGGAATCAGACATTACTAAAGTGGTCCGTGATCTACCGGTGGCCGTGCGTCTTAGATTCACCATTGAGTCATCGGCGACGTCGGAATCAGCAGAGGGCTCGTGATTGTGGAACGCATGCTGCTGCGGCGGCGACGGCTCCGTGGCTACGCTGGAGACAGCAGGTGATGACGCACTTCGGTGTGACGCCAGACTGGCATCCAGAATGTGACGTGCGGCAGATTCAGAGCTATCTTCATCGCTGCTGTCCGAGTCGATTTGCTTGACGAAACGCTTCCGCTTTTGAATACGTTCAGCACGGGTTCGCTTCTTCATGCGCGCCTTGCGGGCGGTGGTATGCTTACTGGGTGTAGGCATGGTGGTCTCCTCACCACAAGCTAGATGGCCGTCACCATCAGCTGGACCTTCGGCAAAGGAGAGGTCCGAGCTGCTGCTTTTACGTTTAGGATGATGTGATGGCGCATCGCCTGTCTCCGAGGATGGTGATGGGACAGTCATTGGTGGACTAGCAGCAGAATTTTCAGTCGCCGGCAAAACCACATGGCTGCTACTGGTCTGTGTGGTATGGCTGCGAGTGGCAACAGGCTGTCTGCAATCTGCTTCTTGCTGTACATCATGGAAGGCAGTCTGCAAGTGCATAAAACAAACACAGAGAGAGAGAGAGAGAGAGAGAGAGAGATGCACACACACAGGCAGAGAATTAAAAAAAAAAAAAGGGGTCCATGCTACATACACACATACGTGCAAGGAACAAACAGCAGCTCTCTTTGCAACAGCACGTGTACACAACCTGCTGGTAAGACCAACAAGAGTTCCATCTGCCCTCCCTGCCAACAACCAGCCACACCGATCACCCACACCACAACACGGGGGCTTCCAAGACGGAGTTACATATCATCTTCCAGGCATCAGACAACCAAGCTACATGTAAATGAACTCAACAGTAGAACGTCCCCCCTATATCCACAGCAACGGTGATAACTATCAGTGGACACACAGCTGCTACTTGTTGCACTCTGGATCTAACTCTGCTCAGCTAGCACCTACACGTGATGAGCTGAGCTAATACATAATAGCACTTGCTTCTGCACACACTGTGCGCAGTCACAGCCTCTAGAGAGCGGATGTGCTAGTTTCATACGATTGGTGACAATCCACTGAACGTATTGTACGTATAGAGATGATGAGAATGCCATCATCACATACGATAGAGATGATGAGAATGACATGATCACATACAATAGAGATGATGAGAATGACATAATCACATACGGACGTGCAGACGCGAGAGACTGAGTGCGAAATCGACACAGCGCCATGACTGTTATAGTCAGCGGGGAATATGGTCGGGGGAGAGGGGAAATTGTGCGGAGCACGCGTATCCACAGTTGAACCTCCGCTACACTAAGCACACCAAGCTACTTGCCTATAAATGTAGACGTACAGCGGAGAAGCAAACATGCCCAGACTAGGAGCAGAGTGGCGCGCGTACAGACAGACGGCACCTCACAAACGGGTTCACAGCCAAAAATTAAAAATTAATTTCACGATTCGCGTTAGACTCGGCTGGAGGCCGAGTTTTCCGCATCCGTAGGGACACCACCAACCTCTCCGGATCAAGGTGCAGATGCAGCTACTAAAAAGCACACAAAATTCCGAACCTCCAAACCTTGTCCAACACAAGAAGACAACTCACCATCATCTCGGTGAGCTGCTCGGACAACGCCTTACGCTCCTGCTGCCAACGCATGCGCTCCTCGGACATAGCCCGGCTCAGGTCGTCAATTCTCTTCGTACGTGGAGTCTGAAGGCAACATGATACAAACAAAGGAGAAAGAGAGACTTAAATAGTCACAGCAACTGATCTCTGCAACGTTCTCGCTCATAAAACAATTATTGGATTAAATAATAGGACAGTCTTTTGTGAAGGGGACACAAAGTCAAAGGTTAAGATCAGGCAATTAGCTAATACTGGCCCAGCCCATGCTGCATTAGTCGGGTTGAACATCTTCTACCATTGGTTGGCTTTGCAAAGTTTGCAGTGAACCTGGAAAGTAAAATTTCGGGGAAAATTCCAGAGCGAAGTGATCAGATGCACAAAATGACTCTATATAAAGCTGCAAGTCAGATACTAGTACCACAACCAGCATGACAGTGAACGCACAGGTTGCCAGCTGGCTGTATACTGGCCAGCCAAGGAATAAAATGAAAACCTCACATGCAGTCTTGGCAGAATCCGCACATGTACTAAAGTAGTCGGCTTCTCTTCGCACATGGGTACGCCGTACACAGTGCAGTGCGCATACCTTTTCAGCAGGACGCGCAAAGTACTGCTGCCGAAACTGCTCCAGCTCCTCCTAGCATTGGACAGAAGCAGAACAATTGATGGCACAGTCGTTAATGTTTGACTTAAACACTGACCAAATATAATGGCGCGTGTAAAAGGAAATCGTTGTTACTTATTCCACTGTATACCGTGAAATTATTGCCATGGTCTAATTTCTGCCAAATTCGTGACCATGTGGAAATCGCGAAATTTAGACAGCGCGAAAGGAGATCCATGAAAGGTTTAGCAAGAATGCCATACTGCAATCGCAAAATTAAAACCTCGCAAACTGGTCCGGATTCTGAAAACGCGGACTAAAAACGCCGCGAAAATTTCACGCTTTACCGTGCTTGTCAGCAAGCACTGTTGAAACCATGCCGCCGGTTGTGACACGCAGGGCAAATTAGATACGTTGCTTGTGAATGGTGGGTGCATGCGTGTGAGTGTGTGTGTGTGCGTGTGTCCTGCAGTAGAGCTGCACGCCAAAAAAGCACACAACTAACGTGCAAGCCTGACTGAGTGGAAACGACGTTCTTGGGCACGGGATCAAGAGTACAGGACACCCGGAGTGTGCAGCTCTTATGGGCTGCTGTCACGACGAAATTCCCTGATTACATCATCATCATCATCATCATCATCATCATCATCATCGTTGCACTCAATGACGGCTGCCTTTGCTTCGGAAAAGGCTGAGGCAGTGTTGCTAGTCGATGCTCGCAATGCCTTCAATAGCTTGAATCGCCGCGCTGCATTGCACAATATTGCTCGAGTATGCCCCCCGCTAGCACAAATAACATTGAATACTTACCAAGACCCTGCATCCCTCTTTGTGCGTGGTGGCCAGTCTTTATTGTCACAGGAGGGCACAACCCAGGGTGACCCTCTTGCGATGGCCATTTATGCCACGGCTCTCACCCCTCTCGTCAAGTCAGTCGGAACCAATGTTGCAGATGTGTGCCAGGGATGGTTTGCAGATGACTCGGCAGCTGCCGGAGGGCTCTCCCCATTGCGAAAGTGGTACAACCTCCTTAAGGAAGAGGGCCAAAAATACGGCTACAACATCAACGAAACAAAAACGCAACTACTCGTCAAGCCTGGCTTTGAGTCCTTGGCTGCCGAGACTTTTGGTGACACAACTATCCACGTCAAGTCTCGTGGCGTACAGTATCTGGGCGCTGCTATCGGGACTGAGGCATTCCTCGGAGAATTCAAAGAGACAAAAGTAGAAGAGTGGGTGAAACATACAGAGATTTTAGCAAATTATGCCGCATCAGAGCCGCATGCAGCATACTCTGCGTTGACCCATGGCTTAGTCAACAGATGGAACTATGTGTTTCGAACTATGTCTGTTTCTGCGGAGGACTTGGCGCCGTTGGAGCTTCACTCCTCACTTCTACCGGAGCTCGTGGGACAACCGAGCGTGCCTCTGAAAGACATTGATATTCTAAAGCTCCCGACACGGGATGGTGGGATGGCCCTTCCGGACCTCACGACTCGACCACGGTTTGAGCACCAGGGCTCCAAGCAAGTGTCCGGACCTATGGTGAAGGAGGTTCTGGGCGATTTCGCTAAGGATAGCGATCCAATTTCTCTCGCTGGAGATGTGCCGGCTTCTGCAGATACTGCTGACCGTGGTGGAGCGTCTCCCACTCCCACGATGACGGCAACGGAGGTGCAGCCGCGGGAGGTCGCTGGCAACTCAAACCCTGGACCGGATGTGGCTGCTGATGTTGCTGGTGCTGGTACCCCCTTTCAGAGGATGATCGATGAAATGCGTCACAAAAAGCGTGTCGTCCACACCGAAAACCGGGAGCGCGCAAAGGCAGCCAGGAACAAAATAGTGGACACGAGCGATGAGATGACGAAGCGACGAATAGAAGAACACACGGAGAAAGGATCATCCTCATGGCTGAGCGTGCTGCCCCTGGCGGAGCATGGCTTTCGTCTCACCAAGCGTGACTTCCGGGATGCTCTGGCATTGAGATATGCATGGCCGCTAGCCAATACACCAGCAACCTGTGTGTGTGGTGAGCTGTTCTCAGTTGAGCATCAGCTATGTTGCGCCAGGGGCGGCTTCCCGACACTTCGTCATAACGAGATACGTGACCTGCTGGCGAGGGAATTGACTGAAGTCTGCACTGCCGTTTCGACAGAACCAGCGCTGCAACCTCTTTCTGGTGAGAGGTTTCCTCTTCGGTCAACGAACCGCCGAGAGGATGCGCGCCTGGACATAGCCGCTCGAGGGTTGTGGACCCGTGGGGAGGAAGCTTTTTTTGATGTAAGGGTATTTTGCCCAGATGCTCCTTCCTACGGGTCCAGAACCCTTCCTGCATTGTACCAGCAGCACGAGCGGCGTAAGTGGAACGAATATGGGCCAAGAGTCACAAATGTAGAAAGAGCCGCTTTCACACCTCTCGTGTTCTCTGTGCATGGTGGTTGTGGGAGGCTGTGCAATGTGTTCCTCAAGAGACTGTGCCAGATGCAGGCCGAGTCATCGGGATCTCACTATTCCCAGGTCATTGGTTTACTCCGCTGTCGGCTGTCTTTTGCTTTGCTGCGTGCTGCTGTGTTGTGCATACGTGGGGCTCGGTCACGGTACCACCATCCGGCGAGATGTTTTCATGATGTCTCGATTGCCGTGGCCGAGTCAGGTCTAGTTTGTTAAGTATCGTGCTGTGTCCTGACTGTGCAGGCGGGATTGGTATGGCGCTTACCCTTTTGTTGCTGTTTTGTTGCTTTCATGCCTTTAAGCATGTAATTGTGTTCAATTGTTGTATTTCATGGAAAAACGATCTTTGCGTTGGATTCATCTAAACTATTATTTGTGTAGGGTTCCAAAAAAAAAAAAAAAAAAAAAAAAATCATCATCATCATCATCATCATCATCATCATCATCATCATCATCGTCCAGTTAATGCGATGAGGGAGTTGGCCATTGTGGAGAGCGGCCTCTAACTAAATCTAAGCATGTGATTGAGTGGTCTCTGCATGTTGATCGGGTAGCGGAGTTCCATCACTGACGCAGTGTGCGGGTATTGCATTATGAATTGGTTGAGTAGATAGTTCCGGAATTAATTCCGTGTTCGATATTGTTTATTTTTTACATATTGTTTATTTTATTTTATTCGTGTTCGATATTGAATTTTAATTTTAATTTATTTATTTTTTACAAATATTGTTTTTATTCCATTTCACATTTTTCATTCGTGTTGGGTTTAACTACTCACTGTAATGCCACTATTCATGGCAGATCATCAAAAAAAATCATCATCATCATCATCATCATCAAACTTTTCCCGTTTGTGTCTTTCCCTCAAACCAGTGGATATGTTATGACTTGGGGCTCCCCGCGTGCTAGTTTGTACGTGAAGTGTGTGGGTTACGGTGAGGGCTGCGTCCCACCCGCCTGTGTGGAGTCACAGGAAGTGTGAGTTACGAAGTCTGAAGAAAATGTCTAACGGTCTCTGCTGGGATGACGACTACACCATAGCTCAGTGGCTAGAGCATCGCTGGCTACAAGAGAGGGTCCCTGGTTCGAGTCCTGGTGGTGACGGTCAATTTGTTCTTCAGACTTTTCCCGTTTGTGTCTTTCCCTCACACCAGTGAATATTACATCATTTAGTGATATATAATGCAAGCCTTGCCTGATAGGTAACATGTTTTCATGATGACAGCGTGAACAAGGCGAGGACTCCTGACTACAACCATAAACCGGTTGGTAGAGTCTCGGTCTTGCGACCATTTGAACCGTATGGGGCAATGCCCCGGTTCAGACCTTCATTATCTTTCTAGGGGGCGTAGGAAAATTGCCTGACCTCGTAATTAATACTTGGGAGATGAAATCCAGCCGTAACTGGTACAATCCTCTGACTGTGTGCTTTTTTGGAGTCTGTAATTTCGTTGTGTCTGCGCCTTTTTGCCAACTTCTGCCCATGGCGTCCTTCTCTCAGTTCGTTAGCTGCTTAACAGTAAAACATGTCATCACCAATGACTACTGTTGCGAGCATGGCCGCACCGGGACTTCACCCACCTCGTCTGCAGTGAGCACCTTCTCACAACACTAATCATTGGTGGTGACATGTTTTACTGTTGAACAGCTGACGAGCTGAGAGAAGGACGCCATGGGCAGAAGTTGGAAAAAATGCGCAGACACAACGAAATTACAGACCCCCAAAAAGCACACGGACAGGAACAAAAATAAGGAGCAATGACAGGCAACCACAGTCAGAGGATTGTACCAGTTACGACCGGATTTCTCCAAAGTACTAATTACGAGATCAGGGAATTTTCGTACGCCCCCTTAGAAAGATAATGAGGGTCTGAACCGGGGCATTGCCCCATATGGTTCAAATAGTGGCAAGACCGAGACTCTACTAACCGGTTCATGGTTGTAGTCAGGAGCACTGTTTCCCATACAGGGCGTCCTCGCCTTGTTCACGCTGTCACCGTGACATCATTTAGTGATGTAGTGTGCACAAGCAGGCCTCTTTCCGCACAACTGCAGCTCAGTTGTACGCACTACGCCACTTCCCACCTCAGATCTGCACCAAATATGATTGCTGGTTTCGACCAAAGGACAGCTCCATAGCGTATCGATTCCTCCGTCCAAGATTTCTTCGATATCTCTCCTGTCGAGGAGACCCACACCAATCACTGACCAGTCTCCAGCAGTACGTGTGTGCGTGCGTGTTTGCGCGTGTGTGCACACGTATGTGTGTGTGTGTGTGTATGCGTGTGTGTGCGTGCGTGTGTGCATGTGTTTGCGCGTGGCACTGTATGTATGTGCATATGCCCCAGGAGTAAGAAATGAAGAAACCAGTTGTCAAGTTTGCAGACATTGTCCCTATCCGACTGTGAAAGTACTAGTACGCAGAAATGCTCGCCTACACCTCACCTTCAGGTCACTCTGAGCTGTAAGCAGTTGGCAAGTGGCCGAGCGAAGCATCATGTTCTGGTAGTCCTGACGTATAAGGTCCACTCGCAGTTGCTGAGTAGACATCCATTCCGCACTGAGTGGCTGCGCTTTCGCACATACATCACGATACAATTGTTCGGCTGAGCACAAATCCAAGTCAGCATTCGAAGATGAGTCGAGCGACTCCAACCAGCCGTACTGAGCTCGAACTCTGGACAGAACATCATTGTATTGTTTTTCAACTGCTTGTAACTCCATCGTTACGGTAAGCAGCTGGTAAGCTTCATAGAAAGACCTTCTTGCTAAAAAGCTCAATCCAAAGCCAAAGCCAAAGGATCCATTTCAGCACTGAAAACTGACAACAAAACTGCCAAGAACATTTTCGCCTTCCCTGCTGTTTGAATCTCCCGCCATTGCCTAGCAACTGCGCATGCCTTACCGCGGGCGCAAAGTGATCAAGTCAAGACAAGTGCGATCGCACGCGAGATCCTAGCGAATCAGATTTTCCGCTAGAATCGCGCTTACGCGCATCACGACTGGGACCGCGACTGTCGCGATTGACAAGTTGCGACGAAATTGTGCGTCAAGTGCCTCATGTCATGGCATGGCATCATCCAAGACTGGCAAGAGTATACAGTCATAATAATATGACCCAGGGAGTAGTACAATACCGGTATTGTACTACTCCCTGGTCATAACCCCCCAGAGTGTGCAACGCGGCCGATCCAGCTCTGCCTAGCCTGGCATTATGCATAGTAGCAAGAGTTCATAACCCCCATGAACTCTTGATAGTAGGGTCCAGGGAGTCGTAAAATACCGGTATTTTACGACTCCCTGGTAGGGTCTTGGTCGAGCGGAATCGGATCTTCTGATGTCATGCGTACACTCGACTCGACTCCACACCAGCGCAAGGCCGGTCTCGAGGCAGGGCACCATTGTTTTTGATCCAAGAGTACATAATTATACCCGCGACTCCCCGGGTTCCCCTCAGATGTGTACGGCACGAGTAGTATGACGCAAAGATCCGATTCTCTCGCCCAAGAGTCAAGACCCGGTATACGTACCCTATGCAGAGCTGGACCCGGCGTTGCACACTCTGGGGGCCGGGGGTTATGTACTCTTGCATCATCTGATCATGGCATGCCCGCGCCCGCATTGCATATCGCACGCAAGCTGAGCAGGCGCTAGGCGAGGATGAGGTCGCTAAAACTAAGTAAAGCGGTTGTCGAGCTGTTTCTTGCGCGCATGGTCAAGATGGCGATCTTTCTTCGTGAAAAAATGTGCTTTTTCTGTCAACGACTGCAGCTGCTGTATCAAAGCTACATTATTCAGTGAAATAGGTGAGAAAGACAAGTCTGGTTTTGCAGTGGTTGACGTTCACCTCCTGTTCTTATCCGCGTATTGTCGAAGTGGTTTCTTTACTTCCTGACGACATTTGGATCACTGTCTGGTGAGTGTGTAGCCTTAGGAGAATTTTTCTTTATCCACGTTGCCTCCTTTCACTTATCTTTTCCCCATTTTTTTAGTATATTGTTGAAGTAAGTTGTATTGAAAATTGCAGTTTGTATGACAGGACATTGTCAATCGAAAATTTGTTCACCGGTACTGCGGAGTTTTTAATAGTTTACTGTCACTGTTGGTGCAATATTATCATCTGGCATGGTTCCCAACTGCCATTGTTCTAGTTCTCGTGCATCCTTTCTTCTTATATCGAATCTATTTGCTTTGAATTCGTTTTCCATTTCATATTCCGTGAATTGGAATAATTGAAATTGAATCACTCAGAATACTGTATCCTAGTCTGATGGCTTGTTTGCCAGCCAGGTGTAAACGTGCTGCTATTCTTCTTTCTCTCTTATCCCGTTGCGTATTTTCAGAGCTGATAATGTATCCAATTGAGCATTCTTTTTCTATCTGTGTGCTCTGTTGACCAGACAATTTCACTTTTGAATTGTCTCTTTTGAATTGTATAATTGTTTTGGACAGTATTTGCTGTTTTGGAGAAAGTCTGTTCATGCGGCTGTTTTGTTCGTTCTATTCTCTGCAACAGGTGGACGGTAGATCAGCGTCAGCACTTACTTCTCCTTGCTTGTAGTTGATGGTTTTCGGCTGTTCTGAACAAACAGAATGTAGAAGTCTTGTGTAATTTGGGAAATGTCGACTAAGAGAAGAGGACAGTCGTCTACTATCGACGCTGACTTATTCGAGTAAGTTTTTGTCCGCTGACCGCAACTGATGTCGGCCATTTTCTTGTTTTTTTTGCTGCCCACCTGTCCTCCGTTTACTGTGTCTAAAAATATTTGTCGTCCTCTTGTTCCATTTGTTATCAATTGTAACATTCATGAGATTGTAGTACAGTATCCCATACGACTTCTGCTGTAATTGTAATGTTTGCGTACCTGCGTGCCAATAAGCAAGCCACCTGTTGTATGCGTCAGTACTGTGTGCACTATCGTCGTTGTTGGGTCTGGAATTTTGTAAAAAAAAAAATATGACAGAGTGTGCATATAGTGTAATAATATTGTATAATTGACGTGTCGGTTAAATAGTCGTTCACGATCGTTGTTGGAAGCCCGCAGTATCCTGCGGCGCCTTGCTGAAGTCCTGCTGTGTTGCGCTAGAATTCTATGGCTAAATTAGTTCAAGCTTCCTGGGCAAAGTACACATTTAGTGTAAACTTGTAAGAAATGCTGTAAAAGAAACATTTGAAAATTATTCCTACATGAATTTGTGAAGCTCATGCCAATGTGTCCCACCAGCAGCAGCGAGTTGAAGAAATGCTGCGTAAAGATATTCTTTCACCTTCATGTATGTGTCCACTTTTAGTAGTTAAAAGTACATGCTATTGGGCTGATCGTTCAGGCCCCCGACCCTGTACTGAAATGAGTAAAAGTGGAATTCAAGTCACAGGCGTAAAAATTGGTCCAGTCTCTATCATTACAAGTACATGTATTGGCTATAGAGTGGTTGGGTGTAAGGATATATCAGCTAAAGCCATGTCAGAACACATCATCACAAGCAAAATGCATTTTTCCATTGTCAATATGACGGATAATCAGTTGTAGTGATATATTGAATATTACGATGGTGTACCTGAATCCAGACATACATTGCAGGCAACGATATTAATGGCTACAGTGATATTAGGCAGTACCAGTGCATACATACTCCTTTTTCTTTCCGTTTTCATGCGGTGCGTACATACCACGGGCCATCCATGCTAGTCCTGTGTGCATGCGCACCGTAAAGGCACAACATGTCCACAGTACATGCACCAGATGTACAGTACTTTGACCATGTGGACGTGGTCGCACTCCACACATCCATGCATGTGCATGCAATATTGCACATGCATCAAGATTATAGTGATAAGACCGCGGGGGAACAAAGGGCACGCTATAGCCAATACAGGCTGTGTTAGAATTTGCACTACCTGATGTCAAGGTGGCCTTGATGATATTTTTGTTGCGAAAGTATTGACGTATTGTCCGTGGAGCAGCTGTATCTGGCCTAGTGTGGTGCTTATTACACTGTTCATTGGGTTCCTATAGTGTCTGTCTGTGTACTGTAAACACGTCATGTGTCGTAAGTAGTTTCTTCTCCGCCTGGAGAATTGCAATACCGTGTCGCCAGGTGCCACCACCTCCGTGATGGATTTGAAATGCGAGAAGTGGTGCATTGCTTATGCCGTTTGTCGCGTGTCGAGATGTTTGGCCTCGTTTTGTATCTGCGTATGCACGCGTGTGTGGGTGTGTGTGTGTGTTCAGTCGGATCAGCGGTCATAGTCACATAATCCGTCACCTGGCATGGGAATAAGGCCGCCGCACCACACCTACGGACGAGGGAGAGAGAGAGGGCCACCAGTTCGGGCCCTCACCATGCGCGTTCTTTACATAGTTAATCATGCGAGTGACTCAAACAGATCGTAACGTCTTCACAACATACTTATCTGACCGATAGCGGGTACATTTTATTGCACTGCAAAGACGGTTCTATCAGTTTGAGTGGCTTGTATATTGGGCAAGCATAGCGAGGGCCCTGAGCTGGCAGCTCTTTCGTTTGCTCATGGCAAGGGTGTACATGTACTGAGTTCTAATCTTTAATGCATCTGCTGTGTCCTGTTCAGTGCGGAGATGAGCAGTGATGGTGGCGAGCGTGCTGAACAAGACGCCCAATCCGGCGGCTCTGATAGCGGATCCAGCGGTGACGAGTCATCATCTGACAACTCTTCCGCCAGTGATTCCTCCTCCAGTGGCAGCTCCAGTGGCAGTTCGGGATCGGCCACCGGCTCCTCCGTATCAAGCAGTGAGGCGGAGAGCGATGCTGCCAATGCTTCTGGTAAGACTTTGGAGAGCTGTGTAGTTTTTTCTCCACTATCACAATGGCATACTGCCGATAAACATGTGATAAGGGCGATTTTAACCAGCCATGGTGTGATGTTGCGACGGATGTTGCTCTTATCCTTGTTATTCTTCTCGCTATTCATGTTGCTAGAGCTGTGGATATGGTTTCTTGGTGTTTACGTGTTCTCTGTTGGCACCTTGCAGAGGTGGACGAGAATGTCAGTGATGAGGAAGAGGGAGGCAATGATGGCGGAGCAGCTAGAAAAGACGAATCTGAGTATGAGGATGGGGATGAGGAAGATGACGATGAAGAAGATGCTGAGGAAAATTCTAGTTCAGAGGACGGCGATTATTCGTCGCGGTCTGGTTCCTCGTCATCTGGTTCTGGGTCCGATTCTGATTCCACCACGGGAACTAGCAACCGATCGGTGGGTAACTCGATATTGAATGTTCCGAACCCTGTGTTTCCCTACTAAAGCAGGCATTGTAGCCACTTGTAACCACTGACTGTTGCTTTTGTTTTGGACAAGCAATCATTCTGTTATCCTGATGGCCTATTTCAGTGATACAACTGCAGCACTGTATCCAGTATTTGGAGGAAATCTGTGCATGCATTTGCCTTTGTGTTTACTGTGCTGGAGGTTACTAATTATTACACGTCTGCTACTGGTGTGTTGGTCGGTGGCGGTGGTGGTGGTGCTGCTGCTGCTGCTGCTGCTGCTGCTGGTGGTGGTGTGTGCGTGTGTTTGTGTGCGTATGTGTTACACGGCAGGTTGGACGTGCATCGCCCAGTGACTACACGACGCGCAGCTCTGCGCTGACCTCCAAGTCAAACAGCCCGGACAACAACGAGCGCATTCAGCCACGTGCTGACAATCCCTCTTCCAGCTTATCAGGTGTGTACTGTGTACTATAAACGAATGTATAGCTGAGTGGTTAGAGCATTGCTGGCCTCAAGCGAATTTCCCTGGTTCGAGTCCTGGTGGTGACAGTCAGTTTTTGTCTTCAGACATTTCCCGTTTGCATTTTTCCCTCAAACCAGTGAATACCAAATTTTATGTGTTTCATCTTTGATAATATGTATTGTCTGAGGTTACCCGGGTATGACCATGAGCCACACGTTTTCTTCGGCTGATAACGCCAGTTGGAAATATTTCTCTTGTCAACTGAACTGAATTGTGTCATATTGTAGAGCTAGTCAATGGTGATTTTTTTCGGTTGTGGCCCTTATTGCTCCTTCTTGTGTTCCAGGGCGCCGCCGTCCAGCTCGAAAAGTCGAGCTGCCCAGTGACTTTGTGGAGAATGCTGAGATCTATGGCTTTCGTCGCTCCAGCCGCCAGAAAACCAAGCCACAGCAGCAGTCACAGGTAACAGTTGTACCACTGCAGCTCTCTTGAAGTGTAGAGAATATCTCATGTTATGGAGGATGGCCTTCTACTGAGTCCTACTGTATGACATGTAATTTTAGGTGTATACAAATTTCGGCATCCGGGACCTGCCAGGTTCCAGGTGTGATGTAGAAAGTAGAAATTAGGTGACCAGCCTACCCATCACATACAGTGTGTATTCTAGCGCCTTTTAGGTGTGATCTAAATTTAGGTGCCTGGTTTCTCTACCGAAATCACTGAAATTAAAATTACACCAAAAAATAACGTTTTGTACAGTATCAGTTGCACCTGACCTAGATAGGGCGGCTAGAAGCTTGCCCCAATAATTATATGAAAGGCCAACACCAATCCTCCATTTTTACTGGTCAAACGGCGTGGTTTGGGCTGGAAGACATTCTAGAATGAGTCTTTTGCGGTAAAGCACTATGTGCCCCCCCCCTCCGGAAGAACTTCCCTGAGGTGAAATGTATTGAGTCCACAGAGAGAGGTATTCCATTTTCTCTCCCTTTGCTGCATATCCGAATTGGTGTGTTGTTGCCACCCAGCCTTGTTCCCTGCCTTTGCTGAGGGGTCATGCACAGGCACTTAGGCTTGACAAGGGCCACCACACACTGCACGCATTATCTACAAACGGGTCTCTGTGTGTGATGGGCATTCATGTGTTGTCCTGGTAATGCATCATGCTAGTACTAGAAGATAAGTACACTTGAACTCTTAGTGACCACATCCGCACACACAGCCAGTCGCTACTCACCAGCACACCAGCCTGGCACCATCTGGGACTGTGTCAAGTGATGGGCTGGGAGGTGTGCATGATAATCAGATTGTGCTGATGCATGTGTTCTGTTTTCCCGTTCCCATGAATGTGGCTAAATACGTACATATGCATGTAGTACGTACATGCCAAATATGAATATTACTTTAGCACCTTGTTCTGTGTTTAGGCGCAGCATTGGGAGTTCAAGTCTAAATATTCTCATCGACAAGCCTCTGTCAAACCCTAATGTGAATTTGTGAATATGCCATTGATAGTGAGCAGTACATTCGCCTTTTCTATATTTTTGGGGTTTTTCTTCACTACTACTGGCTGTATTCCTTCCTCCGACAGAAACAATAAACAACTTGTTACACAAATCAAGACAAGTTCAGAACAGCCATCTCAGTAGTTTTTGGGTTATTAAGGTCTGTGGAGGGACTGTGTGTGTGTGTGCGTGTGTGTGCGTGTGCGTGGAGGGGTTGCGTATCCCTTTAGGTGCATCTAATAGTCGGTTTAGCGGAAATGAGATGCTCTCTCTCTCTCTCTCTCTCTCTCTCTCTCTCTCTCTCTCTCTCTCTCTCTCTCTCTCTCTCTCTCTCTCGCCCTCCCTCCTCCCACTGTACAGCTGTCAGATAGCTCCGCATCTGATGAGGAAAGCGATGACTATCGACCCATAAAGAGGAAAGCTGTTCCCTCATCCGGTAGACGGCGGAAAGGAGGCATGTCGAAGAAGTCTAGTCGTACGAAAGGCAGGTCTGCTTCGACAAAGAAGAAAAACAAGAACGATGGCTACATTCTGTAAGTTGGACTTGTATTTTGGCACCATTATTAGTCTTGCTTGTGCTACGGTTGACATGCTGGAATGTTGACTTTTTTAGATGCATTCCTTGTCTGAAAATAAATCCTGTGCCAGGTTGTCAAAACGAAATGATAGCTTGCCTCAAACACAGACACTACCGGTTTCTAGCCATTGAGTTTTCTCCAGTAATGTGTGATCTATTAGGAAAAGAGTTCTTCCCTCGTTTTGGTGCGTCCGCTTTAGGTTGTCAGTGTGCTGGAAGTTAACCCTTTGGAGTCTGTAACTTTTTTGCTTCCTCGGGATTTGTTGCAGTCACAAAAATGCGCACCTAATTTCCGGCGTAGCCTTGGTTCTACTTACTGATTTTGAAGCTCATGGTGAGAGGACTACAATGAGCCCAAACTCGTCAGGAGCACTACTCATTGTCTGCCACAACGCACTCCAAACGCGAGTCCAGCTCCAGATCTGAGACGAAATCGGGTTCCTTCAGCCATTTCACTGTGCCTAGCTCGGAACTGCTCAATTTTTTAAAAAAGTGGACACTCTCCTTGTCTTGACTTCGTGCCGCGCCGGTCCTGGCACATGCTGCCTGCCCTGAAGCTGGGAAAATCCCTTTCTTATGCACTGTTGACTCGCAGCACGCAACTAAAAAAATGCAAAATATTCGATCTATCGCCGCTCACTCCAACTTCATCGGAGAGACTTTGGACCTACTCGATGCGATAGCTGAGAGTTTTCTCTACCGCCTAGACCCTTCGATTGTTGAATTTGGTCAATATTTGGCCGAGTTACGAAAGCTTGACTGCACTTGCAGCCCAGCGGTTTCCAAGTTTTTTTTACATGTGGGGGGGGGGGGACTGTACTGTCTGTGTGGGGGGGGGGGGGGGGGGGCTGTACTGATATTTCAGTCAAGGTGCCTCTTGCTGTACTGTATACTGTATCCTCGGCTCTGTGTATGGTGTTCTCCTCTCTAGGAGAGATTTCCTGGAGGAGCGGCATAGCAGCGGCAGCGAAAGCGGCTCCGACGCAGAGTTCCACCCCACGTCTAAATACATTTCGAAGAAGAAGAAGAAGCAGGCACGTAGCAAGCACATGGGTAGCTCCAGTGGGAGATCTGCTTCTGCCGATGCATTCTCCTACGCTAATACTGCCAAGCGGAAAGCAACGAAGGGTGTCGTAAGGTATGTTGGCTGTGGTTTTGCTGAGAAGTTGTAATCTGGACGCTCGGCGGATCATTGCCCGCCGTGAATTGCTGCCTCGGCGAAACGGACCCTGCTAACTACTGCCAGTTGTTCCAATAGTACCGAATGCTGGTCAGAAGGAACTCTTTTGCTGGTGTGTTGACTGTGACCTTACCCCTACGTGGTGTGTGTGTGTGTGCGCGCGCTTGCATGTTTGCTTAGCTATGTGGAGAAAGAGAGTGACGAGGATGTTGTGAGTGACGACGACGAGCTTATGGACGACGACGACTTTCTTCCTATGCCCGTGAAAGAAGAGCCGGAAGGCGAGTGCATAGAGCGTATCATGGGCGAGCGTCAGGGTCGCATCAGAGGTGAGGCAATATGATGTGCTGTGCGCGGTCGTGCTGCATGCATAGTAGGTCTAACTAGGTGCTGTGTGTTTCCAATGAGATCTGAGGAACACTCCACATTGCTCTACTCTCATCACTGCTATACTGAGGCTCTACTGTAGCCAGTTCATAGCCTCCTGACTACACCACCTCGGTCTGAAATACTAGAACGCATGCTTCTGATTTCGCCACGAGGAAGTAGCACTGAGGCAATTGCAGTAACGAAATGAACGATATACGTTCAGGGTCGACAGCCAACTCTTGCGACGACCCCTTGGATAAGCCCATTGCGCGTTGCCAAATGTGGAAGGTATGAGTAATGCATGTGAGTACGCTAGGATCAGCAATGCGCCGTTCAACACCCCAGACGACGTCATTGCGCAATGGGCTTATTGGGTATTGCGTTTGGTGTTCCCTGTTTTTTCTCCCTTATCCCACCTCTCACTGGAGCAACACTCTTCTGTCTTTTCCCTGTGCTTGATTGTTTCAGACACGGGCGATACAACGACCATGTACGCTGCCCGGTCTGAGGAGCAGAACGCACTGATACGCGACGGCGAAGCGACCGAGCGCCAGTTCCTGATCAAGTGGAAGACCTGGTCGCATCTACACAACACCTGGGAGAGCCTGGACTCACTCACTGTCGCAAATGCCCGTGGTACCAAGAAGCTTGACAACTACATCAAGCGGCAGCAGGAGATCGTTGAAGCGTAAGTTGAGCATGCATATGTTTTGGACTGCGATATAAAATTAATATCAACAACTTCTCTTATTGGCCACTGGCTATCGTGAGAATAAAGATTTGAAACAACAACATACAGTTCGCCACTGGCCTGTTATGGGAAAGCCCTTCTAGGTGAGAAGCATTGCAGGAGAGACACTGGGCGCAACGCTGTAGCGATAGCAATTTTTCACTTATAAGCCCATGCGCTTATAAGTGGGGAAGTACGGTAGATATGGCTGTGTCTGTTCTTGGTATTGTTTGTCTGACGTCTAATGCTGGGAGTTACGCCGAATCTGATCAGATCCATTTCTGCTGCGTTCTGGATCGTGTGTATGTGTGGGTGGGTGGGTGTGCATGTGTGTGTTTCTACGGGTGTGGATGTGGATGTTGCAGTGAAAAGCATGCCACACCGGAGGAGGTGGAGTATTTCCGCTGTCAAATGGAGATGGTCGACGACTTGAACAAGCAGTACACCAAGCCTGAGCGAATCATAGGTAAGTTATAAAACACTGCAGACGCCGCACGATCTCCAATTATGTTCTCTCGGCCGCCCAATGACCAAACAGTATCATAGTCTGATGTCAAAGCTGTGTTTTCTTGAAGAAGACCTGGGTATGTCAACATTTTATTTTGTGATTTTGGCTATCTAAGACTGTGTATTTTGAATCCTATAGCCGGTATGTCGTCATATTCAATTATTCAGGCTCTTGTCAATCTGTGTACGTGCGGTCGTGTGTGTGTGTGTGCGTGTGTGTATGCGTCTGTGTGCGTGTGTTCATTTGATTGTGCAGCTCATCGCCGCAGCGAGGACGGCACCACGCAGGACTATCTCGTCAAGTGGTGTGGCTTGCCGTATTCAGAATGCTCTTGGGAGATATTCGATCTGGTGGCATTGGCATCGCCTGATAAAGACATCATTGGGGAGTTCTTGCGCCGTGAGCAGTCTGAGTGTACGCCGAATAAAAATAGCAAGGTACGAGCGGAAGAGTTGGGCCTTGCTGCAATTTGCATGATATGTTGCCTGTGGGCGTGTCGTTTCTTCTTTTCTTGTCGCAGTGCAGTCTTTCTCTGTGTCTCTCAACCTGCCGGTTTCTCTCTAGCTAGGTATTGTGCTCGCATTTCAGATAGCACAGCTGTAAGTTAAATTGCTACATTTGCCCTATGTTGCTTCAGGTATTACGGCAGCGTCCAAAGTTCGTGCCGCTGAAGGAGCAGCCGGAGTACATTGGCAACAAGAACAAAGACCTTCGCCTGCGTGACTATCAGCTGGTCGGCGTGGACTGGCTGACCTGCTGTTGGTGTCGGTACGTTGTTACTCGCATATATGCTAGCACTAGCAGCACGTTCTATCCTCGAATTTGCCATGATTAGCAATTCCCCTTTACTTGCATTGCCTGTTGTCTGTGCGTGTTGCGACAGATGGTGTCTTTGGTTTTGCAGCATGTTGAAATGCTCTGTTGAATGGATATGCTTCTTATGGTTCATGTGTTCATGGGCAAAATGTTGACCCGGACATTCATTTGCTATGGCTGCTGTTGTTTGTTCTTGCCATTCGCCAGGGAGAACTCGTGTATTCTGGCCGATGAAATGGGTCTCGGAAAGACCATTCAGTCCGTGTCCGTTTTGAATCGTCTTCATCACCAGTTCCAGCTGTATGGACCCTTCCTGGTTGTTGTGCCGCTCAGCACGATTGTAGCTTGGCAGCGCGAGTTTGAAACGTGGGCACCACTGCTCAACACTATTGTCTACATCGGGGACACCATGTCACGCACACGGGTAAGTATCTCTTATGTGTGGGTGTGGGTGGGTGTTATGGTAAGTTATTTGCAAGCTTTATTCAGCAGCCACCTTTCTGCCACGGCAAGCACCCAATACCTCCATGGTGCTTTGCAGTCATTGGATATGGCTAACAGTGACGCCAGACTAGGAAACGGATCGTTCTGTTTGCTCTGTGAGCGATTCGTGCTGACATCCTCGGCTACAGCTGTGTATCTCAATTGTGCGTGTGTGTGTGTGTGTGTGCACATGGCTTTACCAGTCTATGCCCTTTCATGTGGGATATTCTGCTGTCAATCCATGCTGGCTTGGCCGACTTCAACGGATCTGGTTCGGGATAATTTTTTCTTTCTTTTCGTGTGAACTGGTTGCAATAGTCTGTAGTGTATCAGCATCGCCCCAGCCGTTGGCCTGCTACAGCAGCCTACCCTGATTTCCTCTTTCGTATCCAATCTGTTGTGTCTTTTGAAGCAGAATGGCAACACATTGGTACAACCACAGGAGAGCCCCTCGATAGGCTCCCACAGCCTTAGGTTCATCCTTAAAAATTAATATGAGTCAAGTCAAATCAGACATGTCAGTTGTTTTTGTGACAGCTGCACCATTGCTCAGTGGTTAGAGCATCGCTGGCCTCAAGCAAAGGTCCCTGGTTCGAGTCCTGGTGGTGACAGTCAATTGTTTCTTCAAACTTTTCCCGTTTGCATCTTTCCCTCGCACCTGTGGGTGTTGGTTGTTGTGTTGTTCCCTTGCAGATACGTGAGCATGAGTGGATGAGAGGCAACAAAATCAAGTTCAATGTGCTCATCACCACCTACGAAATCCTTCTCAAAGACAAGGTGAGCACCATGGCGATCCCGGCCTATCTTGCTGCATGTGTGTCGCACTGGTTTGTTTCGGGGGTGAAGTCCAACTCTGTGTGTGTGCGTGTGTGTGTGTGTCAGCATGTGTGTCAGCATGTGTGCATTGTGCCGTGCGTGGTCAGTACTCAACTCTGTGTACTGTAGCTCCCTTTGCCAGCTACATGGGGCGTTTGGCATGATTTCTGGGTTTGAATAACAGGCCGCCACTTCAACCGGATACTGCCTCCTCTTCTAACTGTATGATGACAGTATCTTGTCCAGCTCCCGGTGACAATCAAACTGGGGTCTATGTAGTTATAGAAGAGGAGAATAACTGGGCGCCGGTTTGAGGTTTGAGTACCAGTCCGCCTTTACTCACAAACACCTGCAGACTAATACTGTCTGATGATCAGTTCAGTTTAGAGCAGCTAACCAGCCTTCCATCTCTTCTGTGCATAGCCGAATAACACACACCCAGATCATACCCCAATTTGGCGCTCAACTGACAGAACTGCTGATAGATTCACTGGCTCACTACCAGAGCTTCAGTGCTGTGCGTTATGACTTGCTTCTTCCTTTCCTGCTTTCCCGTACTGTAGATGTTCTTGGGCAGTCAGATCAACTGGGCCGTGCTAATGGTGGATGAAGCGCATCGTCTGAAAAACGAGGACTCGCTGCTCTACCGCACTCTGCAGGAGTTTCACACTAACCACCGTGTTCTGATCACTGGCACACCGCTGCAGAACTCCCTCAAGGAGCTCTGGGCACTGCTGCACTTCATCAAACCCGCGCTGTAAGCAACACTATAAGCTCACTGCCCAATGACGTAATTGTTAGCGCCAAGTGTCCATAATCCCCCAGAGTGCGCAACTGGGATGGGGTTGTGGGACGGTGTAATCCGTGATGTACGTCATTTTTTGGGTCGGACTTGCGTCATTTCGTCCATGCGGTCCACCACGAAAACACACTTCCCCTACTTGTGATGTCACACTGTGACGTGCAACACGGATTTCGCCGTCCCAGATTTGATCGGTGAAGTTGCGCACTCTGGGGGATTATGGACTGTTGGTACAGTCGTCCCTCTTTAATCCAGCACTTTATAAACCAGCACCCTTGATAAACCAGCACACTTTTCAGTAGCCAAAATGTCCTTTTCATGTATATTGCAGGAGTAAATCCGATTTGTTAATCCAGCACCCTCCCTAATCCAGCAGTATTTCCGTGGCACAAATGGTGCTGGATTATAGAGGGACCACTGTACCGCCAACAGCCCGCACGGCCACCTGGGCATGGCTGTGTGGGGTATCAAACAGTGTATTGCTGATCCCGGCGTACTCACGTGCATTACTCATGCCTTCTATATTTCAATAATTTGGCACTGTGAAATGGACGTATTGAATGCATTGCCATGTGCTTTGCACTCGGCACCCAGTCTGCACACAGTTTTGGTTTTGTCTTTTGTGTGGGCTCAACAGTGCTCCACGGAGAAATGTACAGTTGCGCTCTGTGAAATCCCACCCAAAGTGCACATTTCGCGCCCTCTACTTGCACGGCCCTCGAAGTGGTACGAATGCGGCTGGTAGCTCCTAACGTTCAAGCTAGCGCGTTCCCTGGTGACTTGAATTGACACTTTAGCAACCAATGTTTCATTATGGCAGATGGTACTACCTCTAGTTATTATACAGAAAGGACTACTTTCACGACAAAGAGTGCTCTACATAAATGCCGAAATGTACTTTAGCCTGAACACACAAGACTACCGCTATATGAGTATGTGGCTGATGTTTGGCCCATGAATTGATTGTGTGTGGTACGTGGTGCGTGTGTTGGTGCAGGTTTGATTCCTGGGAGAGGTTTCAAGAAGACCATAGTCATTTCAATGAAGGTGACGGCACTCGCCTTGGAGAGCTCCACCATGAACTGGAGCCGTTTCTGCTGCGCAGAATCAAGTCCAATGTCGAGACATCCCTTCCGGCCAAGGTTGGTTTGAATTCGGACTTCCATGTCCCCATTTCTTTGATGCCGTAGAGCTTGTGATTCTTTCATGTTGATGGGAAACCCCTGAGTACTCCGTCCAAGACATTAGTGTGCAGTGAGCGAAAACAATAGGACTCAGCTTTTATGCAGGCATGTACATTCTCAATGGAGTTTTATAGCATTTTCTCTTTTCTGCGTTGACATTCACCACCACCATTGCACTCTGTGGCCGACCACATACATACGCTCACTTGCCCACAACAGCAACAAGAGGTTCCTTCGAGCATTGAAGTTGTATTCCTTCTGACAGCTGTTTCGGTCACTAAGACCTCATCAGAGAAGGTGGAGTTGTTGAATGACTGGCAAAAGAAATTTTGCTTTTTGTTTGTTGTTTGCACTTGGCTAGGTGGAGCAAATCCTACGCGTGGACATGACCAGTGCGCAGAAGGACGCTTACCGGTGTATCGTCACCAAGAACCTCGGCGCGCTGAGACGAGAAACGCGCAGCACGTCGATCAACGTGATGATGGAGCTGAAGAAATGCACTAACCATCTACATCTGGTGTCCATACCGGAGGAAGAGCTCCAAGTCAGATCTCTCGTCGATCGCATCCAGGTACAGGTCTACCCTCGGTAGTAGACAACCCCGCCGGGGGTTCAAATTTGTCCTCTTATAATATATACAAGTAGTGTGTACTATGCGGACTTGAGTGTATGCATTTCAGGCATCATTGGACTTTTTCATCTTTGTCTACCAATGAGGTTTGTCTTGTAATCGATGTCGTACCAACGATGATAGACCTGTAGTTGATCTAGGTGTGGTGATCTGGATATACGCGACTCATTGGTCCTTGGCTGTGATTAGTTGGGTAGATGTTGATGTGCTTGCACTAGTCACTGCAATCTCCTGGCAATAAGTACGGTTGCATCTGCAGGGGATGTATCCTAGAGTTTCTTTTGATAAGAATTGGATGTGAGCAACGGGGAGTTTATAGTCTCTCTATCTCTCTCTCCTCTCGGTCTCTCTATCTCTATCTATCTATCTCCATCTCTCTCCACACTGACTCGTACATTGCTTGACTGCCTTTTTTTCTACTTCTCTTTGTTTCTTGTCTTTCAGGCATACACCAGCGGTAGTGGCAAGATGATGTTGCTTGACAAGCTATTGGTACGCCTGAAGGAGACTGGACATCGTGTTCTCATCTTTTCGCAGATGGTGCGCATGTTGGACATTCTGGCCGAGTACCTCAAGCTACGGCGTTTCCAATTCCAGGTGCGTGGTCACGTCTCTTTAGCTATAGGCAAATCCCGACAGATTCTCTGGGTTCGCGAAAGGGGACACGCATGCAAGCCAGCTCTCGCGGCAAGTGCATCGTTTTGTATTTAGTATGTATGTGTCAGTAATGAGTATTAATGGAAACTGCACATCTTATGCTTTAAATGCACAGCAGAAGGATAGGATAGTGTTTGATTTCTGGCGCAGCGTCCGATCCGAACAAATTCCCGTCGCTGTGCACAAATGAGTTCCTGTGTTTGGTATTGTCTGTCTGTGCTACATCTGTGCTACAGCGTCTTGATGGCTCCATACCAGACGATCTCAGAAAGCAGGCGTTGGATCATTTCAATGCAGAGGGCTCGTCCGATTTCTGTTTTCTGCTGTCGACACGCGCTGGCGGTTTGGGCATCAATCTTGCGTCTGCGGACACCGTGATCATCTTTGATTCCGACTGGAATCCGCAGAACGACTTGCAAGCTCAGGCCCGGGCGCATCGTATCGGCCAGAGAAAGCAGGTACACGTCATCCGTCTGTTTGTGTGTGTCTGTGTGTGTGGGTGGGTGTCTGTTCATTCTGCTATTTAACACCGCATGTCATGAACCGTAGAATCACTGGCAGATGCCCGTCCTGGTGGGCATGGATTTTCTACGTTTGCAAAGGACACTACGTTATCCGTGCTCGCTTGTCACGCAAGTAGCCGAACGTTCGGTGAAAGCTGTGTTCGTCCACAGCTATCGTATTAATTTAATCTCAGCGTGGATGAGAAAATGCCTGTGATGGGGTGGTCCTTTCAGCCATTTTTCATGCTACATGCATGTACTAACGTAATAGGATGGCTACATGCATGATTGTACTAACGTAATAGGATGGATTTATTCATGGCATACTGTAAAACATGTAATTTTAGGTGCTTTAAAATTTCGGTGGCAGGAACCTGCCAGGTTTCAGGTGTAGTTTAGAATTAGGTGACCAGCGTTCCCTTCACATACAGTGCATACTCTAGTGCCTTTTAGGTGTAATCTAAATTTAGGTGCCTGGTTTCTGTACCGAAATTAAAGTTACACCGAAAATGACATGTTTTACAGTACTTGTATTTACAGTACTTAGTGGAGTTTTTTTTGTGTTCCGTGTCTGCTACCTCAGGCCTGTGTGCCAGGGATTTTAGTAGAGCATATTCATGGCATGCACCTTTCTGTGTGTTGCTTTCTGTCTCGTGTTTTGTGTGCTAACTGCTGCCTCTTCCTGTGTGTGTTGCGTGTCAGGTGAATATATACCGCTTGGTCACCAAGAACACGGTGGAGGAGAACATTATCGAGCGTGCCAAGAGGAAAATGGTCCTGGATCATCTCGTTATTCAGCGCATGGACACCACGGGAAGAACGGTGCTGTCCAAGAATGCCAAGTAAGCTGTTCGTTGCAGAACCATGCATACGTACTGGTGGACCCGCGTCCTCTAGTATATCTTGTGCTTAGAATCTCTCTCAGGAGTAAATAATATGCTGTGTCGCTCCTGTACAGTGCAAGATTGTAGTTGCTAATCTTCAAGTGATACCTTGGATCATTCATGGTGATTTATTGTGCACAACCTCCCAGAATTATCAATTTAATCAGCCACCTTTCTGCCACGGCAAGCACCCGTTACCTCCATGGTGCTTAGCGGTCATTGGATATGGCTAACAGCGACGCCAGACTAGGAAACGGATCGCTCTGTTTGCTCTGTGAGCGATTCGTGCTGACATCCTCGGCTACAGCTGATCTGTACCTGAACCCTTCAGGTTTTTTTGTGCAGAATGCATTATGGGTGCGGGTGTAGTGGTGGTGGTGTGTGTGTGTGGGGGGGGGGGGGGGTATTGCTAGGGAAGCAACGGGAATGCTGCAGCGTGTTTGTACATGATCACTGAGAGTCTGTGTGCTGTGTTTTGTGCTAAAGGAATGCTGTTCCTAGCTTCAGCAAGGATGAGCTGAACGCCATTCTGAAATTCGGCGCAGAGGATCTGTTCAAGGAGGATGCCGAGCGGGACAAGAAGCTTCAGGATATGGACCTGGACGACATTCTGAATCGTGCCGAGCAGCAGGCTGACCAAACCCTGGCCAGCCAGGGCAATGATCTGCTCTCTCAGTTTGGGGTAAGACCAAGTACTGTTTGGAAAGAGTGTGTGTGGGTGTGTGTGTGTGTGTGGGTGTGTGTGTGGGTGTGTGTGTGTGTGTGTGCTGATTTCGTAGCGTATTTGTGCAGTGCCATCCGTAATTATTGATCTTTTCACGAAGAGAAAATTGTTCGTTTATGGTTGGGTTGAGGAGCATTTCGTTATGAAAAATATTTATAGCTGGAACATCAGCACATTCTAGCTGTCAAGTCAATAATAATATTTTTCGTTCATGGGGGTGGGTGGGGGAGAGACATCACTAAACTTGTTCGTTTCGTGAAAATTATCGACAATTCCAGATGGCCCCCAATAGGGTTATGGGATAGTGATAATGATGACTCATCACAGACAGGTATTTTATGTGGATGCTCGTGATACGCGTGTGTGTGTGTGCGTGCCTGTGTGTGTGTGTGTGTGTGTGCGTGCGTGTATGTTTGACATCTGCAGCAAGTAGCTGATCTGTCTCTGATGGCTCAAGAATGGGAGAAGGAGGCCACATTGCCTGCGAATACCGACAGCCCTAAGAAACTCAAGGCACCGACAGCAGCAGCAGCGGCAGGCAAGGACGATTCAAGCTCGCCCAAATGCATGGACGACAGCTACGTGGAGCAAGCCTGGGAGGAGATTGTGCCGGCTGAAGTATTGGCTGAAGCTGATCGACACGAAGAAGAGGAACACCTGAAGGAGATGTACTTGGGTCCTCGTGCTAGAGGGGTGAGCCAGATATGAAGTGATTGTGTGTGTGTGTGTGTGCGTGTGTGTTGCAAGCATGCTGCAATTGTGCTGATTGATGTGCTAGTGTAGCTACATGCATATAGTAAATCAAGGAGAACGGCTATACTGCAGGCCCTGGACCGTCTTGGGTACTGCTGTGTTCGTGCGGTCGGATTTCTCTTGCTTCAACATGTAGTGATGTGTGTGTGTGCGCGCGTGTGTGTTCGTGTGTGTGTGTTCGTGTGTGTGTGTGCGCGCGCGTGTGCACCGCTGTTTGTAGATGCGCCATATTGGCTCACCATGGCGGGCGTCTGCATGGACGTACTGTGTTTTGTTGTGAATGCTTCCCTTGCCTTTGCCGCATTGTACACTTGCAACTATGCAGCTGTACTGGTGGAGGGCCTGTGGATGGATGTGCAGTTTGCGAATTGCTCCGCGCTATTCTTGGCTCCTTGCCTTCCGAAACAGTACAGAAATTTGATTATGTTGTTGCTGATGCGTCTGTTGCTGTTGCCATTGCAGGATGTGAACTACAACGAAGGCAAAGTGACGCGCTCAGCTAGTCCGTCCGTAGGTGGCAAGAAGCCCAAGTCCACCAAGAAGAGGTCAGTCACGTCGAGGAAAGCTGCCAAAGGCGAGGACAGCTCCGAAGAGTCCAGCAACAGCGATAGTGATGGCAAGCCAAAGGTGCGCGGCCGGCCTCGGGCCTCGAAGAAAGATGATGTGCCCGGGTTCACCAACAATGAAGTTCGGAAGTAAGAAAGCGAGCATGAGGATTTTTCTTTTTCTTGTTGTTGATCTTTTGTGTGAGTGGAGTGCCCGGTGGTCAATATGGTGCGATTTTTCTACTATTGTATGTCCTGGCTTATTTCGATTTGAGATGAGTCCACTGCAGTTGTTGGTGGGAACCGCATCAAGAATCCGCCACACCACCTGAGTGATCTCTGGGCGGTGTTTGATGTCATGTGCACTTCATGTATGTTAGCGTTGGGAGTTGTCTTGGATCTTTAGACCGGGGTGTTACCTGTGGACTTTCTTTCCCCGCCGCAGCCTGATTGATGTTTTTTCCCCCGGTGTTGTGCTATCTCTTGTGTGCTGTTGTGCAGTTTTGTCAAGAGCTATAAGAAGTTTGGCTTGCCGCTTACCAGGTAAGCAGGATTGTAGCCGCCTGCCGCCGCCAGCAGCCTCTGTTGATTGCACTCCAGGGCCCTGGTGTGTCTACGTAGGCCAGTGTGTGTGTGTGGAAGGCTGCAATCACCTGCAACTCTGTCCGAAAAGTGTCTCTGTTTTGGTTTCGGAGTATCCTCTACAATGGATGGTCAGCATTAATTTTATTCCTCTTCCCTGCCTTTGCCGACTGTTTGTCTTCGTTCGTTTCCTTGTCCGATTGTGCACCGGCTTGCTTGCTTGTGCGCCAGTGCAAATCACCTGTAACAACACCCTAATGCAAGTACACTCTCCATCTTGCTATTATCATTGTTTGTGTGTGCTTGTTCAGACTCGATGCTATTGCTGCCGATGCTCAGCTGACAGAGAAGTCCACTGCCGATCTTTGCCGCCTTGGTGAGCTAATACACGACGGTTGTGTCGACGAAGAGAAGAAGTACGATGAGCGACTGATAAGTGATCCCAACTTTGATGGTGAGTTGCTACCATATGCATACCGTAGTGTCTTGTATTAAAGCCTGTCTTGTATTAACGCCTGTCTCATATTGAAGCCTGTCTTGAAAAGAAGCCTGGTTTTCAAGATACATTGTCGGCACATACGCCTGGTTTTTGTGTTGACATACATAGAGATACCCGTCTTGTATAGAAGCCTTCAAAATTTCCCCAAAAAAGTCCTGTAAGCCGCGGCCTTTATACGCGACTTTACGGTACATGGAGCATGGGCTGAGTCCTAATGGCTGCCGCCCTGTGAGATAGACCCAGTGTAAGAGTCCAGATCCGAGCGGTTGGATCATGATTAGTTAATTACAAACTTTGTTCAGTAGCCACCTTTCTGCCACGGCAAGCACCCGTTACCTCCATGGTGCTTAGCAGTCATTGGATATGGCTAACAGTGACGCCAGACTAGGAAACGGATCGCTCTGTTTGCTCTGTGAGCGATTCGTGCTGACATCCTCGGCTACAGCTGTATATCTCAGTTGACCTCCGTGGTCTATTTTCTCTGGTATTCGTAGTGATCATAATTATGTTTAGTGCATTGCCTCTTTAGCACGGTGACCACATACATTGTACTATTGAAATGCTCTATCCAGAGACTGCATTTTTTCTGTATGCACTGCACGTGCGTATGTGTGGTGTGTATGCGTTATGTGTATGTGTGATGGCAGGTAAAAAGCGCGGTGCTACATTGAAGTTAGCCGGTATGACTATCAACACGTCGTCTGTGCTGAAGCGAGAGAAAGAACTCGAGCCCCTGGCTACTTGTATTCCCACCAATCCAGAGAAGAGGAAAAAGTAAGTGTCTTTTCTCCTCACATCTCTTTTAGCTCGGGTTTCGCAGTATTGTTTTGTGGATATTGACTCCCATAGCCACCTTTCTGCCACGGCAAGCACCCGTTACCTCCATGGTGCTTAGCAGTCATTGGATATGGCTAACAGTGACGCCAGTCTAGGAAACGGATCGTTCTGTTTGCTCTGTGAGCGATTCGTGCTGACATCCTCGGCTACATCTTGTGCATGTTCACATGTCAGTTATCTGAACTCAACCTGAGAAATCGATAGGTGAAAATGATAATTGTTTGGACCCTAATCTGAGCACTTGGGACGGGTCCGAGTCAGAAAAGTATTCTTTAAAGTAAGCTAGTGGACCTGCTTACATGGTTCTGGTATAGCCGTGTGGTGTACTTTCACTTGGTACAACTGCATCACTAGCCGGCTCAGGGCATGGAATCCTAACTTACTTGACACGGGCTTCCAGCATTACGAATGTCTGCTGCCATGTGTCGATGCTGTCACCTTTTAAAGTACACTTGTGTGTTTGTGTCTATCCTGTGTCAATGGTGTCCTTGGGTAACGTTATACATGTACTGTGTCTGTGCTTGTTTGTGTGCTGTAGCTTTCGTCTGACTAGTCGCGTATACATGGACTGTGTCTGTGCTTGTTTGTATGCTGTAGCTTTCGTCTGACTAGTCGCCTATACATGTAC
Organism: Sycon ciliatum; assembly: GCF_964019385.1. Classification (NCBI taxonomy): domain Eukaryota; kingdom Metazoa; phylum Porifera; class Calcarea; order Leucosolenida; family Sycettidae; genus Sycon; species Sycon ciliatum. Next base: position 9,483,336 of record NC_088648.1, on the reverse strand, counting down.
TGTGTCTGTGCTTGTTTGTATGCTGTAGCTTTCGTCTGACTAGTCGCAGTAAAGTGGTACACTGGGGTATTGAGTGGAGTGTCCTGGACGACGCCATGCTGCTCATTGGCATGTACGAGTATGGCGTGGGTAGCTGGCTAGCTATCAAGGAAGACCTCAAACTCGGCCTCGCTGACAAGGTCAGTACTGGCTGCTTGTCTGCCAGCGTGCCTGGCTTGCTGGCTGGCTGTCAATATGATTATAATTATTATGATACTATATTGCAGTCGTCACATGATCCTATTGATCGTTTTCACGGAACAAACAAGTTGTGTGGTAGTGCTGCTGCTGTTAGTGTTGCTGCTGCTGTTAGTGTTGCTGCTGCTGCTGGTGATGGTGGTGGTGGTGGTGGTACTGCTGCTGCTGCTGCTGTTGTTGTTAGTGTTGCTGCTGGTGGTGGTGATGGTGGTGGTGGTGGTGGTGGTACTGCTGCTGCTGCTGCTGTTAGTGTTGCTGCTGGTGGTGATGGTGGTGGTGGTGGTGGTGGTACTGCTGCTGCTGGTGCTGATGGTTGTGCTGGTGCTGCTGGTTCTGATGGTGGTGCTGGTGGTGGTGGTGGTGCTGCTGCTGCTGCTGGTTCTGGTTCTGGTGGTACTGTTGCTGGTGGTGGTTGGTGTTTAGTGGTCTGTCCTTACTCCTTGTCATTCTTTGCGTTAGCCACGTTGCATTTTGGCTGTTTCATGTCTAGATTTTCCTGCTCTGTCTGATATCATTGTGTCATGTCCTTCTGTTTCACACTGCGTCGATACAGATTCTTCCAGCTGACGAGACAAAGAAGCCGCAAGGAAAGCATTTGCAAACCCGAGCCGAGGCATTACTTAAACTTCTGCAGGAAGAAATCAAAATGGCTAGCTCACAGAAGACGGTAGGAATTGCAGTGATATAGACAACACACATACTATAGTGCTGGATTGTACTGGGCTCTTCCTATTCAATAGTCCTGTCGATCTTGAAAACCCGATATTGGCTGAATCTAGGCTGAAAAGACCACTTCTAATTTTGACACGTTGGGTTTCCGAACCTGCTCACCCATATAGTTTGTCATGATGTATTGTATTTGGCCTAATTTTTTGAAACCTTGCCACATGTCCAACTCCTTCTCTGCCTGTCACGCACTCAAATGTGGCAAGGAAGAATTGCACGGGCAGTAAATTGCGGGCGTACGATTGTTTTCACTGTATCTACCACCGTACCCCCCAAACTCCAACACGCTCAGGTGCCAGCTTTGGATGAAGATGTAGACCAACTTGTGTGAACTTGTTTGTGCTGCCTTTTCTTCAGGGCCTGTTGTTTTGTTTTGTTTTAGAGTTGTATTTTGTGATCCCTCTTGGAGGGGATTGATCAGCACGAGAAAGGAGAAAAAAAACCTCACTTACTGTGCCCAGCACTTAGAACATCCATCACAAATTGTAATCATTCATCTTCTGGAGCACAGTGGCTTGAAGAAAGAAACATCGTCATGCCATCCTCCAGCGTCAATTGAGTTTTGACTTCTTGTGTTCATGTGATCTCTGTGCAGTCTGTACTTCCTCGGCCAAAGATCCGGCAGCCCAAGAAGGAAATTCCCAGCGGCGACAAGGACATAGGGAAAATGCCACCCCTGGAGCCGATCAGCGCTTCTCTGGAGAAAGCGCCACATTCACTGCCTAACGGAGGACCCCTTCCCACTAGCAAAACCTCAGCCGAAGCTCCGACCAAGAAGCCCAAATCGACATCCAAGGCGAAACAATCGTCAACCAAGGAATCAGTCCACAATGGCTCAGCCTCTACGTCAGTAACCATGACCACAGCTTCTCTGCCGACAAATATGCCCGTTGGGAGCAAGACATCGGCACTCAGTACTGGCGAGAAGACGGATTCCTCTGCAGCGAAGGTATGTTCTTTGTGTGCCGTGCCCCCCCCCCTCTATATATATATCTCTCTTTCCGCTCTCTCTCCTGTATATTCAGTCGCTGCCACGTATCCTTAGTTTGTGCTGGTACCGTAAAGCTGGAGGCAAGTGCACATCCTTGCACGTTTGGGGGCTAACTCGCACCATCTGTGCACGGTATATGTAGACATCGGTGTGTCTTTATGGGTACACCGGCACTGTAATGCTTTTGAGCGTGTGTCGCATACAGATAGTTGGATAGCAATTAGCCCTCTGCAGTCTTGCCTTTCTGCCACCACTCATAGTCATAGTCACTTAGCTATAGCTGTCAGTGCGCTGTGCTAGGCTGTGTTGACCAGTAGCATGCTATTCGGCGGCAGTGTTGAGTTTTCAGAGGCTGGAATGAAAGCCGCTGACGGTGTGCCTGTTTCTGCGCCCCTGCGGCAATCCTCACAGAGAGCTGTGCATCGATCCCCGCAGAAGTCTTCACGCCCGTCGCCGCTTGCATTGTGCTCGACGTCATCGGCTTCATCGCGCCCTGAGACCAAGGTACACAGTGCTCTCTACTGTGATGGCTGTTGTGTGGGGTGCGGGGTACGGTGTGTAGCGTGGCTAGCGCTGGGCGTTGAGCTTTCCTAATCCCACATGCCGGTCCCAGGCCGATATTCTCCAGGTCCGGCAGTGGCAGCTTTCTCTTTGGGTGGGGATTGCACCCGTGTAGTCTATTGTCACGGCGTTACTGGTTCTAGAGTGCCACTGTCACTGCTTTGTCCGTTCTAGAGTGCCACTGCCACTGCTTCTACACTGCCATGTGTGTCCATTCAACCTTGCACATGAGTTGAGCATTATGTTCTCTAAATAAATGCGGTGCTAATCGTGTGTGTGTGTGTGTGTGTGTGTGTGTGTGTGTGTGTGTGTGTGTGTGTGTGTGTGTGTGTGTTTGCGGCTGACAGTCACAGCAGGAGTGCAAGAAGCTGCTCAAGCCTGTGCGTGGTGCCCTGCTCAAGCTACAGAGTCCGGACAGCGCGCTCAGTGACCAAGAGCGCATTGCGGCCAACAGCAAGGTGAGGTCATAGTTTTAAAACTGCTCTGCGCCTGTTCTGTTGAATACGATACCAGCAACTGGTCCTACATGTACAGAAACTGATGAGTTGGACAAGTCTGGAGTTTTTACTTTCCTCTTGTGAACATGCTTCAGTGTTGCTCGAATAATGCCTCCAGGAGCAAGGACTCTTTGCTGGACTTTTCTCTTCAAAGTGTGTTCTTATCTAGGGTATATCCACACTTCCAACTTGCTTGTTGTCATGATTGGTCAAGTAGAGAGTTTGGTAATTTCTTGTCTCAATCGTGTTTGCCCCCTCCGGTTCAAATCCCACTGTGCGACAGTAGAATTCTCTTGAAATTTGTTTAGAACAGCCACCTTTCTGCCACGGCAAGCACCCATTACCTCCATGGTGCTTAGCAGTCATTGGATATGGCTAACAGTGACGCCAGTCTAGGAAACGGATTGTTCTGTTTGCTCTGTGAATGATTCGTGCTGACATCCTCGGCTACAAACACTTTTTTTCTCCTTTTTCTTTTTCTTTTTTTCCCCAAGAGGCATGGTATGCATGATCATTGTGCAAAAATTCAACTTAGGATGGTGTTGGAACTTTTTGTCTTTTTGCATACACATTAATTGTACTGCTGCATCGGATGTGTTATTTTCCCTTGGTCTGGGCATACCTACTTTCTGTTCCCTTTTTGAGGTCAAAATTGCCGTAAGCCGTGTGTAGTTTACGAATGCACTGTGGTGTATGCCAGGTGCTGCGGGGAGTAGCTCAAATGTCCCGGCTTCCGGCCTCACATGGTTTATCTGTACTGGTGTGTTGTTGTGTATGTGTGTATGTGTGTATGTGTGTATGTGTGTATGTGTGTACTGGTGTGTTGGTGTGTATGTGTGTATGTGTGTACTGGTGTGTTGTTGTGTATGTGTGTATGTGTGTATGTGCGTTGTATGTACGTGTTCGTGCACAGAATCTTCTGGTTGTCGGCAATCACATCCACCACATGCTGGAGAGTATGTCAAGTGACGACGACAAGTGCAAATGGAGAGAGTAAGTAGTGTGCTTTGTACCCTCCCCCCCCCCCCCCCCCCCTCCTCCTCCTCCTCCCTGCCTCTTACTCCTTGTGCTCCTCCTTGCCCCCCCCCCTTTTAGTCTGTGTCTTCATTTTGCCTTCTTCTCTGAAACTTTTCTGTCGTGTTCGCAGGTTGTTCTGGGACTTCATTGCGCAAGGCTTGAAAACGGATGCCAGCAAGCTGCGCAATCTCTACAAGCTGGCCAGAAAGAAGCAACGGCAGCATGGTGGCTCCGACCCTTCTGAGGTTAGTTGTCAGAACCGTATCTCTAAAAACCGAACAGAACGGTTCCAGGCTGTCCAAAACACTGCTCAATGCGCAAAGGGTAGATTGACTTACTCTTGATGGCCTTGTGTGCGTGTAACACAGAGTGACTACGAACCTTTTCATCCTCTACTTCCTGTACTGTATCTCTACGTGGTATACTGCTGTCAGAGCAGCAGAAATAGCAGCGCAGGATTGAAGTTCTTTCTTTTCGTCAGGAGATAATTTAGATCGAATCTCCCCCTTCACCGCCATGGTAGAAATGTCATGTTTCTTGTCACTGTGGTCGCTAACAACCACGCTGTGTGCTGATGTTTTGTGTGATTTTCTGGCGTTTGGCATGTAAGGCTTCATGTTATGTTGTTCTGTGTGTTTGTGTGCATGTGTATGTGTGTATGTGTGTGTACGTACGTGTGTGTGTGTATATGTGTGTATGCGGGCACGCATGCATTCTGTGCTGTCACGTTGTGTTGCGTAGCGTTTGCCTCAGGACGTGAACACGCTTCGCACTGCTAGTCCGGATCTCCGCTCCTCCAGTCCTAACTCCATGCGTGCGCAGGACATTTCCGCCCTGTACAAACCGTCTCTACTAGCCAGTTCTCGCCGCAGTACCAAACCAGTATCCAGTGGAGCTGCCACCTCCACCGGTAGCTCTCGTGATCGTGATCGGGACCGTATGGGCTCCTCATCGTCAAGAGATCGAGACGGCCGTGAGCATTCCCGCCAGTCCTACGACAAGGACTCGGATCGTCACCGCGGCGGTGGCGGCGGCAGCGACGACTACCGCTCCTCGCACCATCGTCGTGACAACCACCGCGACCGGTACTATGACGACCCGAGGCATCGTGATGGCGACAGCTGGCATCATGGCCATCAGTCCAAACACGGCAGTAGCAAGTAAGTCTATTGTCTGTAATGCCGGTGAAGTTTCAGTGTATGTAGCCTGCCCACAACTTAAAGGTCATGCAGGTGTGGTCTGCTGGTCGTGCTTGGCAAGGTGTGCTCTCTCTCTCTCTCTCTCTCTCTCTCTCTCTCTCTCTCTCTCTCTCTCTCTCTCTCTCTCTCTCTCTCTCTCTCTCTCTCTCTCTCTCTCTCTCTCTCTCTCTCTCTCTCTCTCTCTCTCTCTCTCTCTCTCTCTCTCTCGCTCTCTCTCGCTATCTCTCGCTATCTCTCTCTCTCTCTCACACACACACACTCTCTCTCTCTCTCTCTCGCTCGTTGCGTTACCCCCCCCTCCCCCCCCCCCCCCCTGGCCAGACACCCTGGTGGCAGATGGCCCGTGCCCATGTTTTGCAGTCGTTTGTTAAGATTGCTTTGCTATCTGACGATGCGTTTGTGTGTTTTTCTTGCGTGCTGTGTTGCAGTAGCAGTGGGTCATCCCGGCAACCGTTCTCCTCCAGTCCGTCCAGATACTCGCAGTCCTCTTCTAGATCTCATCAGCAGCAGCAGTCGACAAGCAGTACCACCGCCAACAACAGCAGCAGCAGTAACAGCACAGGGGCCACGACAGCAGCAGCCGCCTCAACGTCAGTGTCATCCAGCCAATCGCAGCATTCAGCGCCATCTGCAGCTGCGGCATCATCATCATCCGCAAAGTCCGTAACTCCGCTGACATTGGGAGCTCCTCCGCCGCAGGTGCCCTACACCCCGCCCAAACCGGGTGAGTCGCAGAAGCGTCCCGGGATGCCGTATGGCGAACACAGTCCTCCGCTGAAGAAGAGTCGCTTTCACGATCCCCCACCGTGATGAGATTGGTTGTGCTAGCGTTTTATGCCACGGTGGACCACAGGTGGTTCCTTGTAGCAGAGTGGCATAGCACGTGACATACTCAATTTGACTGTATGATGGTGTGGTCGTTCAAAGTGAATTCTGGTGCGGTGGACGACCTACTCTCTAGTGACGCTCCTATGCGTGTTGCGCGCATGGCTAGTCGGCTACTTGATGAAAAGTCGCCTGGCACTTCTGCTGAATAAAGGCGACCTCGCATAGCTTTTTCACCGCTAGCTTGCGCAACTCCAAACTCGAGCTGTACCAGTAGATAACTGTGCGCATTGATCTCTTCCGCCGTTTTTATATCCTATTTGCCCGTAAATTGATCCTGCTGCTGTCACAAACACCATGTGCCACATCATAGCCATGTGCTCCAGTTTTTACAGTATTGCTATTTCCGTATTTCGTCTTGTTCACCTCTCTACTCTGGTCATCGCTTTTTCAGATTGTCTTATCTTCTCTGATTTTTAGTGTCCGCTTTTGGACCGAGCCGGCTGTGCTGTATTTTATCCAGGCACGCCTTCGATGCGCCTCGTATCCAGGGCGACCCTTTTACGATGCAAAGCTGTTGTAGAATTGCTTTGCGGCCCTTGATGTTCAGACACGCCTTGGCTGAGTCTAGTTTGTGCTATTCTAGTGTTGTAAGTTAGTAGCAGTCTTGTTTTTCTTGAACAGAGTTTAGTTTGTCACACGACAATGCACTCACTGAGTACCGCATCCTGTGCGGACTAAGAACGTCTGCTACAATGTGATGAATCATTTGTATGGATCATCGACAGCTGTTCTACGTGAAAACTGCACTATTGTGATAGCATGAAGCCGCTGCTGCGCTGGTCCCGCATGGCGTAATCCATTATGAACACATGGCTACTCGCTGGTATCAGCTACCTGTACTGACTGTGTACAGTGTCCGAGTACATGTACACTTGCCAGTACCGGTGGTAGCCGTGAACTTGCTGCTATAATCAAGACCGGTATAATATTTATGCATGTGCACTACTAGAACCAGGCATAATCACCAGTGTGTGCGGTGGCGGTCCAGCTTGAATTCCGGCTTCTACGATTATTATACGACGCTGGCTTTTATAACAGAGACAGTACATGTACTGCTTGATGACTGATTTTCCTATTGCCAACCGACATGCATGCCTGGGATTGAGATTGTTTACTTATGCAGCAGGAGTGGTGTGGCTACGACTCCTGAATGGTGCAGACCATATCCGAGCTATTGAGTATTCATGGTATTCTTGCAGCCCGTACCACAGCAGTATGTACAGAAGTGCTCAGCCTGCACCAGGCAGCTTTGCAAGGAAATGTCCAGACTGTAAAGTCGTTCATGATGTTTGCTCAAGACAGCACAAAGCAGAGTGAAACTTAAAGCCAGCACCCTGGCATGCAGGCTGGTCACTACCTCAGCATGACTGACATGCATCATGCAAGGACCATAACCGGCGGCGTCTGCATTACGCGACATACTGTCGAGGACATTGAAATCCGGTGGAATGAACGGGGTCGGCTCCCTTATTGCCCTGGCGCGTTCATGCACATGCACTGTAGTCCACGTTCACACTGCAAAAATGGACCAGCAGTGCTCACACGGCTGCAAGGCCAGCGCCCAGTGGCCGCTTGACTTCTCAACGGATGTCAATGTCCACAACAGTAGCCGACCAAGGAAAGCACAGGCGTATTCAGCAGAGGTGTTAAATATCTTATCAACAGGACTATGGCTACGCCGTCAAAAAAGAACTTGATGGCATAAAAGAAACATATCGGACCAAACTGAGCAATAGCGGGATGTGCACATGTGCAGAGGCCTGGTTCAAAGCACAGAATAAGCACTGGCATGCTCACCAGACCAGCCGTCACACACACACACAATGTACATAACACATGTAACAACACACGCACAAAGTCTTGACAAAAATGCACTCTTCACTGTGGCAGTGCCAGGAACAAAAGGAGAGGAAATGATAATTAATAATACCGTAAAAGAAACAGCGGACATGCATCTGAGCGGACTTGAACTTCTACCTGCACGAAAGGAAGAAAAAACCGCACACACACACAACATACACACAGTGAAACATAGCCAGTCATCAAACATGCCACAGCAAATAGGAATGTTTCACTCTACGGAAAACCACCCACCCACAACACACACACACACACATGAAAGCCGTGCATGAAAAAGTCAAAGAATGTTCACGTTGAGAGATTACATAGGAACATAATAGCCATCAGGACAGCACTAGGCAAAACCCAGGCGTTGCTACACTGGTAGCCGCAGCATTGACCTACACTACAGTCCTAGACAGAGAAATCAGACCCTATGAATAAAGCAGCGCCATGCTCAAGTGCTAGCTACAGCCCCATAGTGCCGCGGCGCTAATACTCATGAAGTTGGATTTCTCGGGCCAGGACTGTACCAATGGTTGCTTTCAAACCCTAGCATCTACTTATGCATACGGATTGGTATAGCACTGGGTTGCACTAAGTTGGGTGGAAACTAATCCTTAGGAATACTGTGCGCAGCGAATGCCCCCCCCCCACGCAATCTAAAGCTTGGCAGGTTTTTTTTGTACAATCATTATTCAGAATGAGCCAATAAGCAATGCGGAGCCGCAACGACCCAGTAGTGATATTTAAACCTGGCCATTGGCTTGCTAAACTCAGATTTGTTATATACCGTACGTGCTTGAATACAAGCCCTCTCTGTCAGAGGGAATCGAAATAATAAAGCCCCGTCTCGTATAAAAGCCCGGGGCTATAATCGAGCGCGCCAAGTCCGTACGATGCAGTGCAGTACATGAACCGTGTCCGGTATGCACGTGCAACATGTTGCACTTATTCAGTGCTGCTACATCAATAGCCAAATATCAGTAGGATAAAAACAAAATGCATCATCACCTCGATACAAACACATGCGGCACTGATAAGAAAAAAGTTTCACGTTTTACGTAAGACTCAGGCTGAGTTTGCCGATTTTTCTCGAGACTGTCAGATGATGATTTCGCTTAGCGCCTTAGGAGAGAGCTATGGAAACACGGGTAATGAACAGCAAAAGCCAAAAATCGGGATCATGACTTCTAAACCACGCATACGGTCAAACTTGGACACTTTCATGGCTGTTGTCGGCAGGTCGTGACATTCCTCAAAAAATCGGCAGGCTATTGACATGTCGGCAGGTGTGGCAACACAGCTTACTAAACCCAAACTGCAGTCATGGATACCTACCGTACAATGATCAAGTGCAGTCACTGCATGTACTGATCAGCAGGAAGAGGGTGAAACAATTGATGTTTCCATAAAAAAATAAAGCCCCCTTCAATGTGTCTTCTGGAAAAATAAAGCCCCGGGGCTTCTATTCGTGCCTATACGGTACATCAATGTGAGGACATTTTGCGATGAAAGCTTCTTGCGTGGTGTGCCCCCCCCCCCCCCCCCCGCAGTGAATATTATGAGAGAGATTTGGTAGACCACTTTCTACCTACAAATCACCAGTACAGACCCTGTGATTTGAAAATAGGTGGCGAGTGATCTATCGCTCTCCTCGCCTGTGTCAGGTGAGCTGTACGAGAGTGATTCAAAAATTCTCACTCCAACAACACAGCACATTATTGATATCGGTTTTTTCGAGAAAAAATTCTGGATGCACCAGTGACTAGTGCACCTCACCTCGAAAAGAATCGTCGATGGCTGTCTTCAAATTGTTCGCAGTCGCATCGCCGTAATCGTCTACATTCATCAGGGCTAGGGTGAAGAAAACCGGCTCGCCTTCCTTTACAAGATGAACAAGCACGAGTTCCTTCTCGCTTCTGGTTTTGCGGGCCTGCAATCCATCGCTCAACACAGAAAATGCAGTTGATGAAGAGATGATACTTGCGATCTTCTTCTGCATAGTGGCAGACAACAAACGGACGAATTCTCTTGCCTTATGCGATGAGTCACAGCCCTTGATGAGCTTCACCCCGTTTGCTTTCTGAATTTCCACCGCGGGCACAGTTCCTGCACATGGATCGATGAGTGCACTTGACACCATAGACTTATAGTAGAGTTGCGCTGCACTCCGAAAAGCGTACATGCGCATGCATGCAAGCCAAAAATAGTTTCAGGCGCGCGACAAAAAGTGCACCTTCCAAGAAAATAAGGCGCGCGAGAGCGATCGCTCGCCTCAAATCACAGGGTCTGCCAGTAGTACAGTACTGCTCAATGAATCCAGTCACAGCATCACTCAAGTACTCGCCGGGCGTTGTGCAGCCCTACACCTGCAAACACTGGGCTGCGATATGGTGCAAGGCGCACACTTGAGCGAAGCGACTGGATTTCACTGCAGTAGAACACTTGGCATACCAAACACAAATAGAAGCACGCTGCATCCCAGCACAGCTACTGTTGCGAGCAAGGACACAGCAGTCAGATATCCGAGAGATTATCCTCCCCTGCCCAACGCATACGCATCTCCGCACTACCCCACAGAGCTAAAATGGGGAAGTGGTTCTCGTGGAAAGCGTGACACTGACCTAGACAGTCAGGCTTAGTACAACACTGTGGTACACAGCATTGAACAAGAGTCAAGTATAGTTGAGCTCGACGAAGTCCCACCAAAAGTGCATATCTGGCACCCTCAAATCGCACGGCCCTTGACGCCCTGGAAGGTACACATGCGGCTGGATGCGCAAATAATGAATGCAGTGACGCAATAAGAACTGGTCCAGCGGGTCTGGTTTTGCACTTTCGGTCGGAGTTCAACGGGCGCAACTGTACACAACACACTGTTGCTGCTGTTAAGATGGCACAAAAAAATCGAAATGGCACCCCCCCCCCCACACACACACAGAGCAGTACGTACCTAGTTGTCTACCAGCAGATGACTCGGTCTGGGTCTGCCTTCTCAATGCCGAGCTCCTCCAGCGTAGGAATACCCAGCTTCTCGCAATACTCAGCAACCTCACCGTACAGGTAGGGCCAGTAGTCTTTGCCGTAGTGCTCGCACTTTGTCCTCCACACCTCCATGATTCGAACAGCCAGCGTGACATCGTCGTTGCGACGGCAGCAGTCCAGCATGGCCTTCAGGATCTCAGGCTCCGGGATGACGTCGCAGTCGAAGAACATGCGGATGCCTTTGCGGCACATGAACCGGTCGCAGTCCTCGTGCTGGAAGTAGGTGAGGAAGGCCTGGTCGAACTCCTCTGGAGTCATCTCGTTCAGCTCATTGGGGATGAGAATCCAGCTGGGCATGTAGTAGGCCTCCTCGGGACGCTCAAAGTCGGGCACTACGGGGTCGGTCTCGGTGACATCATCAGGATTGAACGGCTTGCCGTCGATGATGATCTCGCGCTTCTCACCGGCGGTGGTCGCTGCGGTGGTGTTGTGGCGCACCAGAGCGGTGGCTGTGCAGGCACATACACAAGCACACACACACGCACACACACACACAAGCACGCATACAGATGAATGATGAATGTACACGCAGTTCAAGCACAGGCATCACAAAAAAAGGCTACAGCCGCAACAAGTGGTGCTACACCGCCGAACACTAGTATACCAGCCCAGTGAACGTGCAGCACTACAGGCACTAGGCGAGGCACTGCGCAATGCCCTGCTTTATTACCCGGAGTCACAACAAAATATCTTGTTACATTTCTAGACAGTGTGCAAGAAAAGCTCACCGAGCACCAGTGCAGCAACAGTAGCTGCAGTACTTCATCCAAAAGAGAAAACCTAGCCCTGGCAAACTGCAAGAGCATAGCACAGACGTGCTCAATGGAATCCAGCCTGAAGAAAAAGCTGCCACTGTGAGTTCTACACATAACACAGGCTAGAGTACTGGCGCAGGGCACTGCCATAGTCATTTGGGCGCAATTTATCGAGTACATGTACCGTAAAGTACCGTTGATCCGCCCCCTCTCCAGTTGCGAGATAACACATACCATGTAACATGTGTGCGTACACGACCAGAGAGAGAGAGAGAGAGAGAGAGAGAGAGAGAGAGAGAGAGAGAGAGAGTGTGTGTGTGTGTGCCCATACGAGTATGCAAAAGAGAACTTGAGGAGGTGATTGTCAGTTACGCGCGCACGCGTGTGCGTGTGTGTGTGTGAGAGAGAGAGAGAGAGAGAGAGAGAGAGAGAGAGAGAGAGAGGGAGAGAGGGAGGGAGAGAGAGAGCACGCGCATGTGGAGGCACATGTGGAGAGACCTCACACTGTCCGCTACAGTGCGCAGTGTCACAGCACAGCACACACACCAATGGTGGCTTCGTGCTACTCCAGCCAGTTGATGTTGCAGTGAGTGTACACAGAACACTGAAGTTTGATCTGATTCAGGGCACTGCTGTTTTCATTTTTCATTTCAGCGCAAATGCTATGCAAGCTATCAGCATTAGCTCACTGCATTCGGACACCACTATAATTATGTACATGAAGATGTGTTTGCATGCGCTGCCAGTATGGCGATCATCACTGCCCACTGATCGATGTGTGTATAGATGTACAGAACAGTCTGCACTGGGCTGAATACAGAGGGTGCACAGCCAGTCTCTAGTGGCCAGTAGCACTACAGAGAGGTGCATGTTGATAATATTAATAGTGTGGCTGTGCTAGTGTGTGCATGCAGTGGTGACTCCATAACTTGAATGTGTCAGGCACACGTAAGCGCCAATCCAATAAATTCAGTGAGCAAATTCATGTGCAAGTACAGTGTGTAATACAATGTCATGTAATTTACTTTTGAATCTGCTGAACTGACATTCGTTTTCAACGTAACAAACCTGCCAAGCCTACATTTTCATGACATGGTATGCCCTAGATGTGGCAAATGCCACGCACGTTACATGAACGAACACGATCTTAGGGTAGTAATATGATTCGCTCAAGGACTAAACAGCACTCATACGACAATATTTCGAAAGTCTGCATTCATGGCATGATTTTTTTGACGGGGAATGACCAGATCCTAAGCACCAGTACTGAACACCCACGCACCCCAAGTCAGGATACAATAGCAACGACTAGGAAACTCACCAGAAGGAGCCCGACGAGCGGTCCTGGCCACAGCAGTGGTGGCTGCCGGGAACAAACGGTTTACAGCAAGACGCAGCATCTTTCTCCTCCGTCTACACACCGTTCAGTTCGGTGATCCCCAGATTTTCAGCCTCCAAACAGTTGGAAACCGTTCACGCAGAGCGCATGCGCAACATAAGTATGACGTAGACACAATCCAGATTTGAGGCGAGTTATCCTGCTATGTTTTGTTGAAGAACACGATTACACCCTGCTAACCCTTTCGATTTGAGTAAAATCTTTCCCAGCGGTGTTTTCCCATAACGCCTTCACGGCTTTATCCCGTTGTTGTACGCGCTTTTTCCTTTTTTCGTCGCATACACTTTTGTCGTCTCGAAACAAAAGTTTCATTCAAAAAGGGCAGAGAGTATTTTGTCGAGGGATTTCTTTGAAAGGCGTCCATACCAAGTTGGGGGAGGACTAGGATGGCAGGGAAGGGCATCACTTCCCCACTGGAGGATCTAGAAGAAACCTCGACGATGACGAGTAAGATGTTTTCCTTGGACCTCCTCTGTGACTATATTTTAGGGCAGTCCGTTTAGAATCGTGTACAATCATGCATCTGCAGTAACATGAACATAAGTGTCACTGTACATAATGTAATCATCAAAACCCCGGGTTCCTTAGCATTAGGCTTAGGTCTACACATAAGGTTGTGTTTTTGTGCCTGTGCAATGATGGACAGCGACACTTTAGTTACGTACACATAACTACTACATGACTGCAGAATTCCATGAGAGTACAGTCAATAAGTACAAGGCTTATACTTATTGACTAGTGACTGTACTCTCATAATTATTATTTGGGGACCCTGCATTAGTAATTGATTTTTCGGATTGCTCAAAGGCATGGGGGTAACCTATCGAGGGGCTCTTCTGCTCTGTGGAATGAAAGATGAGGGTTGTGCAGCATATGCTATCATTATGCAGGGTTCTAGCCAGGTCAAAATAGTAGGGGGGGGGGGGGGGGGGGGGTGGGCATGGGAAACAGTTACCCTAGATCCCATTTTTCCACTTTCCAATATTGTCTTGCCACGCCAAATGCAACGTATATGGGGCGAATCCCTGACTTCACCCCAGACAAATGTGCCTTTATGAACCATCTACGCATGAAAAACACAAAAATCGGAAAATGAGTAGGGAGGGCGGCAATTTTTCACAGGGGGGGGGGGGGGGGCGCAAACAGAGTAGGGGGCGCTGTGCCCCCCTACCCCCCTTTGGCTAGAACCCTGTTATGCCATCTACAAAAGTAACATGACCTCTTGGTACTCTTGGAACTAGCAATAGTACATGACGCCCAAGAGTGTGCAGCAGCAGCAGCTCCACTACAAGTATGAGCGGAATTTCATGTTGACGTCATGTTTATGATGTAATGCGCGCTGTTCACGTATTATCAGACGCACACTGGACCTATGGCAGGCAAACCCCTATCTGATCCTGTACAAACTAGTGCAAGGAAAAACATGCGAAACATTGACAGTGCCTTGACACCCAGTGCAAATGTCGTAAATCATTTGTGCGTGGAGCAATGCATCATAACATTGACGTCAACTTAAAATTTTGTCAGGACAGCAGGGTACTGTAAAACATGTTATTTTCACACCGAAATTTTAATGCACCTAAAATTACATGTTTTGCAGTACCGTATTTTTCGGAGTATAGTGCGCACCTTTGTATAACGCGCACCCCCAATCTTCATTGGAGGTGCGCACTTCAATCTTCATTGAAGTACATGCATTTCATATTCGGAGCATAGTGCGCACCTGCGATTTAAGGCCTAAAATAGCACATCTAAAGTGCGCACTATACTCCGGAAAATACGGTATGCTTGAATTGCACACTCTTCGGGGAGTTGTGTACTCTTGGTAGAATCTACTACTACAAGTAGTGCTGTGACCTCGACTTTAGTTTGTACTGTACGTGTATGATGTGTAGACTGTCACGTGAGGGACGCGAGGTGTTTCGCTTAGTATCAATTCTGGTTTTGTGTGTGTGTGTGTGTATGTGCTGTTGCTGTTGCTGCTGCTTCTGCCATGTTGCCGTATCGACATGCCTCTAGTTGACCCAGCTGTGAGTAAGGAACAAAAGGTCCTGGAGGTGTTCTTCAAGCATCTGGGAGGTTTGGACTTTGATGCAGCGAAAGTACACTTTGTGAGTAATACTCCCCCCCCCCCCCCCCCCCCCCCCCCCACCACCACCTTGTGCTGGGGAAGTGCAGACTCAATGGATAGAACAACACTAACAGGCCACAGTACTGTCGGTCGTCGACGAACTGTGGGGTTCAGCCTCCTAGCCAAGACCGTTTTTTCTTCATGTAGTACAGTCTATGCACAGTTGAGTCACCGTGTATGGCATTGGTATGCTGTGCTTGGTGAAATTCTAGCCTGGTCGTTCTTCGGCGCGCGACAGTACTGTGTGTACAATATACGCTAGCACTGCTTTTCAGGACCCTGCATTACAATATACTGGTCATTTGGCCATGGATACAGTATTTCCTCATCTACCGTATTATCTCTAATATAAGCACGGTCCTTTATTTTTTCAATGTACCTCCGCCCCGTGCTATTATTGGAGACGTTCCTTTATTGGAGACTGTTCCATTATTATTTCAACCTCATTTCAGAGGCTTGTTGCCATGCCAAATTCATGTCAGACACACACATTTCAGGGTTTTTTTTCGCTGGATCAGATAATGAATTTACACAGTGTTCTTATAATGGAGACTGAGCACTTCATTTTTTGAATGCCGCCCCAAGGTGTTCTATTATTGGAGACGTGCTATTATTGGAGACTGTGCTTATATTAGAGATAATACGGTATATAGTTCAGATTGTGGTATCCCCTGGGAGTACGTGATCCGCAAATGTCATTGTACTTCAAACTACATGTACTGGAGCTAGTAGACTATCATCTGAGAGGTGCAGAAGTCTCATGAGCAAGTGCCTTTTCACCGGTGCACATTCCTTCCCCTGAAGTCTTTTATGATGGACGCTTTGTTCATCTTCCACTGCACATGAAGAGCGCCTGCACCCCAGGAGACCCATCAAGGATTGGGTAACTTTTGGCTAGGAGATGAAGGTGATGGCGGAGAGGGTGGGAGAGAAGATAACTATGCGTGTTTTTTGCGAGCATGCAAGTGTGTGTGCGTGCGTGCGTGCGTGCGTGTGTGTGTGTGTGTGTGTGTGTGTGTGTGTGTGTGTGTGTGTATGTGTGCGTGCATGCGTTCATGCATGCATTTGCCTATATTGCGTGTATAGGACCGAGAAAAGGAGAGCTTGCGTACATCCGGTCCAGGCAATGTTTGGTCCAAGCTGATAGCCGAGCTGTCACGACTCGGTGCCACGGAGAAACAGTATCATCAGCTAGAGTTCTTGAAGGAAACTAGCTGGTTTACACGCCGAGAGGTTGGTACTGGGTCTTTGTATACACACCCCATTTTGTTGTTGTTGTTGTTGTTGTTGGTCTTGCTTTCTCTCAACCAACCAGTGTGTGTGGCATAGCCCACCGGATTAGCTACGAGTTTGACACACTGGTTTTCGCCTGGGAACGAGATGTTGTGGATAGAGTCTGTGAATACGGTAGTTTTCCGAGCTCGCATTCATGTCCAGTCAGACCTCGCCTAACCGCACACAACCGTTTCCCACAAAAGTATCCGGATAGGCGCGGGAACCGGGTAATCGAACACCGGTTTTGTTGGATGCATCACGTATGCTGTACATCTGTAACCAGCTATTTTCTTTCGGATGGCGAGGGATCCGGATAAAAGAGGACCGGATAAGTGAGGTCTGACTGTACTAGAGGTACACTGTGCATGCAGTGTTACATGAACAACACACACACACTGGTGCTGCTAAGTCTTTGCTTCCAGCCTAATTTAAAAAAATTCACTGTTCTCGTGAGCCGAATTTTCCGCATCCGTTTTCATGTCATGATTGGAAGCTGTGGCCTTAATAAATAAAATAAATAAAAAAATAAAAAAAACGCCTCCGCCCTCTAGGATCAAGGCGCAGATACAGCTCCAGCCTAGCACGTTCTTAAATCTTGGTGTTACAACAGTCGTTTTCTACTCTTGCTGTAAATCTATGCTTTGCAGCCGTGACGGGAATGGTCTTGGAGACTGTTTCTCCCGTTCCCTTTGGCTTTCGAATCTCATCTTGTCATAATAATTTACACTCTTTCAGCATGTATTGTGTGGTGATCCCGAAATGGATAAGTCATGTATCACAAACAGCTAGGCTACCTATGTACTCCACACACTGTCCACATTTAGGAACACACTTCAGTTCCCAGTCCTCATTTGTTCACAGTAGGCGACGTGATGTTCTGTACAGTACAGCTCTGTCTACATCTCATTCTGCATGGCCCTGTCACTGTAGTGTGTATTCGTACATCTCTGCTATGATCCAGGTTTTCGTGGTGATTGTGTAGCATTCCTGCAGTGACGCTTGTGTGTGTGTGTGTGTGTGTGTGTGTGTGCGTGTGTGTGTGTGTGTCTGTGTCTGTGTCTGTGCATGCGTATGTACGTGCGTGCATACCTATGTGTGTGTGTATGCCAGGGATTGAAAGATTCTTACACAACGCTGTTGACGGAGATAGGCAAACTTGGTGAGATCTACGGTGCGCAGAAAGGTGGAACTGCACCTGGCTGGGAGAGGAAAATGGCCAGTCTTTGCTCGGTTCTAGGTACGTGGAGTTATAGCACTGTGTGTGTGTGCGTGCGTGTGCGTGTAGGGGGGGGGGGGGGGGGGGGGGGCATTCACGTGTGTATGTTTGTCCAGCCATGATCAATGACATCCAGCTTCCCTAGTCCTGTGTTGCCACACCTGCCGACATGTCAGTAGCCTGCCGATTTTTGAGGCATGTCACGACCTGCCGACAATTGACCTTCTCCTGCCGACAACAGCCATGAAAGTGTTCAAGTTTGACCTTATGGATGGTTTAGGAGTCGTGATCCAGATTTTTGACTTTTACTGCGCAGCACGAGTGTTTCCATAGCTCTCTCCTGAGGCGCTAAGCGAAATCATCATCCGTCTCGGTGAAAATCGGCAAACTCAGCCCGAGTGTCACGCAAAACCGTGAAATGTTTTTTTCTTATCAGTGCCGCATGTGTGTATATCGAGGTCGCTATATAGGGGAGGGGGGGGGGGGGTCCGGGGGCAAAGCCCCCGGATGATGCATTTTATTTTTTCATGCTACTGATATTTGGCTAGAATGATGTGGCAACACTGCTAGTCTAAAGCCCTGCCGAGGCTTGTTACACTGTACATGCTGTGTATTCATGGATTGAGTACATGTCTCCGTTCCCGAGGAAACTTGCTACGGCTGCTAACACCCGGTAAACCCTAGCGGCAGATGCAGCGCCTAACGGCGGGGGTTAGGGGAAAAGTCTTACACCCACTGGCACAAGTGCCGAGAAGCCCCATTAGCCGTATTCATGTCCACCTTGTGCCTGGCCACAAGTGGCCAGGGACTGCGGGCAGTAGCACGGCTTGAGAAAACGCACCTTGGATGGTTTAACGTAGAAAATATACTTCTTAAGTACACAGCGCTGGTTTTGGCGCACAGTCGGATATCACTGACCATAGCCGTGTGGTGCATAGGTAGTAATGATTGACTCGTGTTGCTCGTTTAGATTCCTTTGCCACTTGCTTTGCATTTCTATGCCATGTGTTAACTCGGGGCCCTTCAGCGATCTGGAGTGTTTAGGGGCAAGGCAGTGGCTGGGGAGTTACACCTGCCCCCCCCCCCCCCCCTTGCAGGCCAGCCTAGTGAAATTTGTACAGTGTACATACAACACATCTGTTGCATGTGCATTGGAGGTTGTGTGGAGCGACACGTGTTTGAGAGATAGGAAACATGTCGCTGTTGTCTATATGCCACGTGACTCTATCTTTGAAAAAGGTCTTGCTGCATGACTTGGGCAGCAGGAATTAGCCGTGAAACTCAGTGTATTACTGTATAAGCAGAAATATTCGTCTGGAATTTAATTTCGTCTTTTTCGTCCAAGGAGCTTTTGGACTAAATAAAATGCCGGACTACTGTCGATTTGTCCAGCTTTTCAATACACTCTTATGATCCGTGGACGAAATTTACAACCGGACAAACTCCCTTTCTTTGGAGTTGGACGAAATTATTGACCGACGAAAGTTTCTGCCTGTACGGTATATACACAGTGGTCGTAGCTGATTCCCAGCGTATGTAATTCTTGTGCGTTTCTCAATGGGTTTGTTCTAGGTGTGTATGTGAAGGCTCGGAGAGATCTTCTCGAGGTCTACATTGACTTGCAGACACACAGCAGCGACATCACCACCATCGAAGCAAAGGCCGTGCAGATTCTGCCAAAGTAAGGTCTTGCTACGCGTACGGCTGACTAGTCGTATGTTTCGGTGAATACACTCTCATATTTCCCCAGTCCTAGTTGTGGCTCCTGGTCGCGTAAAATACATATAGTCCTGTCAACTGTTTGACAGCTCAGGTGCTGTCAACTTCTTTGATTGGCTTGGTTTTCCCATTCTGGAATGGAATGGGAATGAAACCGAGTCTGCGTCTAGATTGCGAATAGTGCTGCCAAACAAATTCACTCCGCTTCCAGTTCTGAGAACGATATTATTTTACCTTGGCACCGTTGACATGTTAGTATGTTCAATTTGTCCTGTATGGTGTTACGCTTCGGAGCTTCGGCTTCAAGTGTGACAGTGTGAGAGATATGTGGCCCTGGGCACAGCCCTGCCGGCCACACCTATAGTAACACTCCACATTCCGTGAGTCGTCAGTGAATCGGCGGCCCAGCTCTCTCAGACAACGGCTGCGACCAGCAGTGACTGGTTGTTGGCCAAGCCAGGCAGATGAACACACTGTCACATTCTTCGCCTTCAAACCTCGTGTAACCCCGATTCGATGTAGGACCCTGTTGTTGATCCTAGCGGAATCTGAGATTTTACCGTACTTCAGATGTACTGCTACCATCACACACACGCACGCACGAACGCACACACACATTTTGTTGTCGTCGGCGTTTTGGTTGTTGTCGTCGTTGTTGTTTCAAATCTTTTTTTAACAACTAAAAATGATGTTCATGCTGCTGCTGCTGTTGCTGTTGCTGTTGCTGTTGCTGCTGCTGCTGCTGCTGCTGCTGTTGTTGTTGTTGTTGTTGTTGTTGTTGTTGTTGTTGTTGTTGTTGTTCTTGTTGTTGTTGTTGTTGTTGTTGTTGTTGTTGTTGTTGTTGTTGTTGTTGTTTCTGCTGTTACATTTGTATCATGCCTGCAGGGTTAACATCTCCTCCACAGGACTGCTGGATCCCGTCAAGGACAATTTGATGTAAGTGAAATGATCTTCTTCCTTCCGAAACAAAAAAATTATAATACTTCATGACTTTTATTCACGTTCCAAGGAGTTGTTGCGCTCGATAAATTTGATTTAGTTGATCGAAGCGTTTCAAGACAATGAGTCGACATACTTCTTTGCTGCTTCTCTCCTTCGTACTGCTAACTGCCGACGTGGCGATGATGGCAACAAACAGACCCATCCTCTGCATCCCGGGTTTCGGCACCACGTTGTTACTAAACTGCCACTACAATCTCTACCCCATCCAGCCAGCACTCCAGCACACTCATACACCAGGCCACAACAAGGTGTCAAGAGAGTTAGAAAATAGGTAATGGTAGAAAGGTTTGGAGAAAAGCCTCTCTCCTTTTCCACACGATCCAAATCAATCGGGAAAAAGAACTTGCACTAAAATGGCAACCACGCCGTTCATCGACGTGGAATCATGCGAAACAAATGAGTGCAGCGACTGAAGAAAGGAAACGAGTGAAGAAGATGAAACAGCACGGAGAGCGGATCGCTGCAATCGCTAAATGCACTAGCTTAGTGTGTGTCGCGGCAGTGGCAGAATGCCTCGTTGCGCCCTTGAGCTTGCTGAGTAGCAATCCCTGCTCCAGAACGTTTGGAGATAACTAGGGGCACGTTTTAGGGGGGGGGGGGGGGGGGGGGGCAGTAACACGTGGTTGGGCTTACATGGTGAGTGGAAAGTGAGGTGGCCGGACACCTACCGGTATGTTCTACTTTGCATGTACATGTACTTCGAAGCACTTGTGCAAACGAGAGTTGATGTGTGTGTGTGTGTGTGTGTGTGTGTGTGTGTGTGTGTGTGTGTGTGTGTGTGTGTGTGTGTCCTCCAATTTCACTTCAAGGTACCAGTGCATCTAGTGTCTGCTTTTGTCAAAGCAGCGTGTTGACTATACTGGTTACCCCAGCAAGTGTAGGGTGTGCATAGCTAACTGTCTTGGTCGTTTTATGCCGATGTACTCCGTGTGGTGTAGACCAGGTGTGCATTGGTGGTCGATTCACATGGCTTCGCCAGTTGTGTGGATTAGACAATTATCTGGCGCAAGTCTTGACCTGTCTCATTCAGATCTTGTTCGCTATCGTTGCTATAAGAGAAAATCTGTGGGTGCACATCCAGTGCATTTGCAGATTTGCAACGGGCGTATACATGGTGGTACATGGTGTGTGTGTGTGTGTGTGTGTGTGTGTGTGTGTGTGTGTGCACGTGTGTGTATGTGTGTGTGTGTGTGTGTGTGTGTGTGTGTGTGCGTGCGTGCGTGCGTGTTGTTTTCAGTCGTGAAGTGCAGGTTCTCTCCTGTCTGCTTCAGGGCTCGGTACAGATCTCGACATTCCAGTACCTACCAGCTCTGTTCTCTCTACGCAACTGCAAAGAGAAGCTCAAAGAGTGGCATGGCTTTCCACAAGAAGATAAGGGATGGGTACGTTCACGGCGTTGTACTGAAGTAGCTACAGTGAAGGGTCACTACAAAGTATAAACTAGAAACTACACACGTTGACAATGCTAGTGAACACTATTGTTTGTTACAGTACTGTCAGTCGCCGAAGAACTGTGTGTGTGTGGAGGGGGGGGGGGGGGGAGGCAGCCTCCTAGCATAGACCGTTCTTATTTCCATGTATCACAGTCTGTGCACAGTCGAGTCAGCGTGTACATTGGTATGCTGTGCTTGGTGAAAATTCTAGCCTGGTCATTCTTCGGCGCTCCGTTCTTCGGCGCTCCGTTCTTCGGCGCTCCGTTCTTCGGCGCTCCGTTCTTCGGCGCTCCGTTCTTCGGCGCTCCGTTCTTCGCGCTCCGTTCTTCGGCGCTCCGTTCTTCGGCGCTCCGTTCTTCGGCGCTCCGTTCTTCGGCGCTCCGTTCTTCGGCGCTCCGTACTTCGGCGCTCCGTTCTTCGGCGCTCCGTTCTTCGGCGCTCCGTTCTTCGGCGCTCCGTTCTTCGGCGCTCCGTTCTTCGGCGCTCCGTTCTTCGGCGCTCCGTACTTCGGCGCTCCGTTCTTCGGCGCTCCGTTCTTCGGCGCTCCGTTCTTCGGCGCTCCGTTCTTCGGCGCTCCGTTCTTCGGCGCTCCGTTCTTCGGCGCTCCGTTCTTCGGCGCTCCGTTCTTCGGCGCTCCGTACTTCGGCGCTCCGTTCTTCGGCGCTCCGTTCTTCGGCGCTCCGTTCTTCGGCGCTCCGTTCTTCGGCGCTCCGTTCTTCGGCGCTCCGTTCTTCGGCGCTCCGTTCTTCGGCGCTCCGTTCTTCGGCGCTCCGTTCTTCGGCGCTCCGTTCTTCGGCGCTCCGTTCTTCGGCGCTCCGTTCTTCGGCGCTCCGTTCTTCGGCGCTCCGTTCTTCGGCGCTCCGTTCTTCGGCCCTCCGTTCTTCGGCGCTCCGTTCTTCGGCGCTCCGTTCTTCGGCGCTCCGTTCTTCGGCGCTCCGTTCTTCGGCCCTCCGTTCTTCGGCGCTCCGTTCTTCGGCGCTCCGTTCTTCGGCGCTCCGTACTTTGGTGCCCGTCAGTACTGTAGTCAGAGGTATTGCACTATTATTAGTTTTTGCACTATTATTAGTTTTTGCACTATTATTAGTTTTTGCACTATTATTAGTTTTTGCACTATTATTAGTTTTTGCACTATTATTAGTTTTTGCACTATTATTAGTTTTTGCACTATTATTAGTTTTTGCACTATTATTAGTTTTTGCACTATTATTAGTTTTTGCACTATTATTAGTTTTTGCACTATTATTAGTTTTTGCACTATTATTAGTTTTTGCACTATTATTAGTTTTTGCACTATTATTAGTTTTTGCACTATTATTAGTTTTTGCACTATTATTAGTTTTTGCACTATTATTAGTTTTTGCACTATTATTAGTTTTTGCACTATTATTAGTTTTTGCACTATTATTAGTTTTTGCACTATTATTAGTTTTTGCACTATTATTAGTTTTTGCACTATTATTAGTTTTTGCACTATTATTAGTTTTTGCACTATTATTAGTTTTTGCACTATTATTAGTTTTTGCACTATTATTAGTTTTTGCACTATTATTAGTTTTTGCACTATTATTAGTTTTTGCACTATTATTAGTTTTTGCACTATTATTAGTTTTTGCACTATTATTAGTTTTTGCACTATTATTAGTTTTTGCACTATTATTAGACTGGTTCACCACTGGTTCACCACGTCAGTGGGTGTCAGGCAGGGCTGTTTACTCTCGCCTTGTCTGTTCAACGTATTCCTGGAGTACATCATGTCTGACGCTTTGGAGGAGTTTGATGGGTCAGTATGTATCGGCGGCATGTGCGTGACCAACCTACGTTTTGCGGATGATATAGATCTAATCGCATCGTCTGTGGAGGAGCTGATGGACCTGACCGAGCACGTGGATACGAGTGCAACAAGACTAGGCATGCAGATCAATGCTTCCAAGACCAAGTCAATGGCAGCGCCGGAGGGCGGTGGTGATCTGGGGTGCATTCAAGTAGGCAATGAGCGAATAGAAGAGGTATCCCAGTTTAAATACTTAGGTGCCGTAATCACGTCGGATGGCAAGTCCGATGTGGAGATAAGAAGACGCTTAGCACTAGGGAAGCAAAAGATCATTGAGCTTCAATTCATTTGGAAATCGCCATCACTTTCTTTGCCTACTAAATTTCGTTTTGTTAGGTCTATTGTGCTAGCGACTGTTTTATACGGATGCCAATCTTGGACATTATCTGCCTCATCAATGAGAAGAATTTCATCCTTCGAGATGAAATGCTTCCGCCGACTCTTAGGAGTAACATACCACGACCGGCGTACCAACCAATCTATCCTGGAAGAAATCAATGACATCATCGGAGCAAGGATGCGGCTAGCGAACGAAGTCAAGAAATTTAAGTTGATGTGGTTTGGCCATGTTACGAGACATGACGTTTTCTCCAAGCCCTTCCTGCAAGGATCAACTCCTGGATCTCGACCGAGAGGAAGGCCCGCAACATCATGGATTTCTAACATTAAAAGTTGGACGGGTCTTCCCTTGCATGCTCTCTCTCATGCAGCACACGATAGAGTTGGATTCAGAGACATCATTCACAATTCTCTCGCTGATTAATGCCTCTACGATCACCTTGTGATTATGAGTTATACATACATACATACATACTATTATTAGTTTTTGCACTATTATTAGTTTTTGCACTATTATTAGTTTTTGCACTATTATTAGTTTTTGCACTATTATTAGTTTTTGCACTATTATTAGTTTTTGCACTATTATTAGTTTTTGCACTATTATTAGTTTTTGCACTATTATTAGTTTTTGCACTATTATTAGTTTTTGCACTATTATTAGTTTTTGCACTATTATTAGTTTTTGCACTATTATTAGTTTTTGCACTATTATTAGTTTTTGCACTATTATTAGTTTTTGCACTATTATTAGTTTTTGCACTATTATTAGTTTTTGCACTATTATTAGTTTTTGCACTATTATTAGTTTTTGCACTATTATTAGTTTTTGCACTATTATTAGTTTTTGCACTATTATTAGTTTTTGCACTATTATTAGTTTTTGCACTATTATTAGTTTTTGCACTATTATTAGTTTTTGCACTATTATTAGTTTTTGCACTATTATTAGTTTTTGCACTATTATTAGTTTTTGCACTATTATTAGTTTTTGCACTATTATTAGTTTTTGCACTATTATTAGTTTTTGCACTATTATTAGTTTTTGCACTATTATTAGTTTTTGCACTATTATTAGTTTTTGCACTATTATTAGTTTTTGCACTATTATTAGTTTTTGCACTATTATTAGTTTTTGCACTATTATTAGTTTTTGCACTATTATTAGTTTTTGCACTATTATTAGTTTTTGCACTATTATTAGTTTTTGCACTATTATTAGTTTTTGCACTATTATTAGTTTTTGCACTATTATTAGTTTTTGCACTATTATTAGTTTTTGCACTATTATTAGTTTTTGCACTATTATTAGTTTTTGCACTATTATTAGTTTTTGCACTATTATTAGTTTTTGCACTATTATTAGTTTTTGCACTATTATTAGTTTTTGCACTATTATTAGTTTTTGCACTATTATTAGTTTTTGCACTATTATTAGTTTTTGCACTATTATTAGTTTTTGCACTATTATTAGTTTTTGCACTATTATTAGTTTTTGCACTATTATTAGTTTTTGCACTATTATTAGTTTTTGCACTATTATTAGTTTTTGCACTATTATTAGTTTTTGCACTATTATTAGTTTTTGCACTATTATTAGTTTTTGCACTATTATTAGTTTTTGCACTATTATTAGTTTTTGCACTATTATTAGTTTTTGCACTATTATTAGTTTTTGCACTATTATTAGTTTTTGCACTATTATTAGTTTTTGCACTATTATTAGTTATTGCACTTGGCCAATTGCCAGACAATACCATAATATGATTGCCCAAGTGGCATGGAACTCCGAGTAACAAGTTCCATATTACGCTTCTTATCATTGCCGACTTTTGTTGCGCACTCCACTTCGTTTGCTGGGCATTCTCACAAGTCCAGAGTACAGTAGCTTTGTGAATTATTAACTTTGCAAGTGTTTAGGCGAGTGCGGGGAATTGTCTTGCACACCGGAAGACAGTTGGACAGCCTGGCTTTCAGCCTGGCTTTTCTACCACGGTTACAGTGAGTTTGTGGGGTCAGGACACATTCCTCTATAGGACAGCAAGCTTCCCCTGGGGGTGCCCTTCTCCTGGGGTGCCCTTCTCCTGGGGTACCCTTATCCTGGGGTGCCCTTCCCCAGGCAGTACCCTTCTCCTGGGGATGCACTTCCCCTGGTGGTACCCTTCTCCTCTTGGCGGTGTCCTTGTCCTGGCGATGCCCGCATTTGAGACTTTCTACTATGTGCGCTTGAGAGGCACTGACCACGAAGATTGCTTGGCAAAGCGCTGTTTGTCACAAGAATTAAAAAAAGTGTGACGAACACTGCGCTTGGTGGTGGTGCCTGGTGCAAAGTTGCCATCTTGCACTGCAAACGTATTGTGTGAAGTTCAAGCTGTACTGTGTGGACCTGCCTGTGCCTGTACTGTGTGCTGTCTGTACCGTGTCCCTATGTGTGTCCCTGTGTCTGTGTCCCTGTGTGCTCTGCCTGTGCTGTGTGACTGTTCAGACGAAGAGGTCACCACGCACCGGCTTCTCCCTGGCTTCTAAAGCGCCGCAGCTACCCGCGCTCTATCACTGGATATGCAAGTTCTACCACACACTGCTCTCCAAGGTACAGTTGATTTCTAGATTGCTAGGAACCCGCTCACTGCCACTGTTTACTGCAGTCCACAGCCCATTCATGCACTCTAAGTGCCAATGTCGACTACTGGCGACCGGAAAACTCGCACAGTTCACCGTGCTGCTGTTGACGTTCGTCGACAGGCAGACCTCACCTAGTCTGGACCTGTGAGTTTGAGTTTACAAGATGCATAGCCATGGTCTAGAATCATGTACAATCAACTTCGCTTATAACGACACTCGGCGGGGCATCAAAAAAGTGTCCTTATTCGCGAAGCTCATTATATTGTATTACAGTGGAATGGGACTTTGCTCTGGGCATGGAAATTCTGTCGTTATTCGCGAATTGTCGTTATATCCACAGTCGTTATTAGCGAAGTTGACTGTAGGTCCACTGCAGACGGGTAGATGTCCATTGTCCGTACCCATTGGAATGTATTGCCAGAAGCAGGGGTTGCGGTTTGAAAACAAAGCGAGCCAGCCGGCGATGACGACGGATTCGGCAGGGATGACGACGGGTCCGGCAGGGATGACGATGGGTCCGGCAGGGATGACGATGGGTCCGGCAGGGATGACGATGGGTCCGGCAGGGATGAATTCAGACGCAGCGACATACAGTGGTGGCCAAACGTCAGTTTTGGCCAAAATTGCACAGTTTAAAAATATGCAGCGGACTGTAGCATCAACAACTAGAACTTGTCATGGTAGCTGTTCTAATCCCGGCAAAAAGTAAGGACAGCTTCTTTGCTGTCAGCCTCTGGGCCTCCTTTGTTGCTTAAAAGCACAGCTTGTCATGCGGCAAGGCATCGGTTCCACGCGGCGGTGGCATATATCCGGTGAAATGGAATACCATGCCTGCTTGCACTCAGTGAACAGCTCACCATCATTCTTTGCCCTCCTGCTGCCCTGGTGGTGCTGCCTGAGGATCTCCTTTAGATCCTCGATTCACGTTGGCTTGCCTTTTGCAGAACTTGTAGCTGCACTTGTGGGTGGTGGGGAAGTGCTTAATTCGGTGACTGTGGTGGCCCCTCTATCACCACCGTCAAGTCCAGTATAGCCAGCCATGCTGTGGTAGCCTTGGCTGTGTGTGCTTTGGACGTGTTTGGGATCATTGTCCTGCTGGAAAATAGCCTGTTCATCAGCAAAGAGGTCAGTTATGGACGGCAGCATGACATTTTGCAGAATGCCGATGTATTGGTTGGCTTTCATGATGCCCTCGACCTTGAAAAGCCGCCCAACGCCTGTCGCCCACATGCATCCCCACACCATGATGCCTCCGCCTCCATGTTTTACAGTTCCACACAAACAATTCAGGCTGAGTCTTTCTCCAGGCCTCCTGCGAGCATACCCCACTCCCATCAGAGGCAGGGAAGTTGAATTTTGACTCATCAGTCCACAGCACACGACTCCAACCTGCCACTGTCCTGTGCCTGTGGGCCTTGGCAAGCTTTAGTCGTTTCTTCAAATTCTTGGCCGACATGAAAGGCTTCTTCACGGCGATGCAGCCCTTCAGTCCTGCGTTGTGCAGCATCCTGCGGACCGTTCGTCCAGATACCCGTGAATCCGTCCGCTCGGCCCTCTCAGCTCTCAGTTTGGGGCTGGTTTTGAATCTATCTGCCATAAAGAGTATCTTTAAAAGACCATGGTCGTATGCGGCGCTGGTCACCCTGGGTCCGGCTAGATTGCTTCTTGTTTTCAACATGTCCATCGGCACAATGTTTGGCGATACTAATTGGCTGTCCATGGCATTAGTGTTGAAGTGGTACTTACCGTTCGTGCGAATCACCCCGTTTCCCGGACACTCCGGCGCCTCTAGCTCGCAGGTAATTCTTCAACTGGTTGACCATCCATTTTTCAAAAGACTCGTTGTTCGAAGGCATCAAAACCGAGCATTGGGATCTTCAACTTGATTTTCGCTCGCAGGACTAGTATCAACATTCCCTTCATCGCCAAGGTGCCACGTAAACAATGAGTAAATCGAACCGCAAATAATTCAAACTAGTCACACTGAGTGGCTGCCTGCCTGACCAAGTCCTTGAGTTATCATACGGCAGTACTCGTTACACAACAGTACTGCCGCAAGAGATGAAGGGCTCGGCTCGGTGACCGCTTCATCAGCCATGTATCAAACACATCACAAAGGTTCGGCAAGAAGGACGATGTGGCACGTTGCAGTGTGAGCAGCTGCCTGGCAGATGTTGACTGTCACCCATGGGGAGTGGAACGGCACATGGACTCGGAAGGTGACCAATTTTCTGGCAGCCGTTTCACGCCTTGTCCTTTGCCGTGCAAGGTGGTGACTTCAGGTGAAGTGAACGTGTTTCTTCGAATGTGTATTTCGTCAACTCTAGGACCCGTGCCCTGTGTTTGCACCCAGTTGTGTTATGCACAGCCAGCTCAGCGCTGGTGAAGAAGTTATCTTATTGCTGGTGTGTGTGTGTGTTTCTGTTGTGCCGTGCGACTTCAACTCTGGCACTTCCCAACAGACTGTGCTGCTGACTCGCCAAGAAGCCTTGGTGGACCGTTTACTGCTGGAGCTGAGGCGGTCTGTTCAGCGCCAGAACTTGCCACGATGCCTGACAATCCCACCTGCTACTGAGCTGGGCTGTGTAGAGTTTGTTGAAGCATCGCAGCCATTTGCTACTCTCCGGTTTTTTCAGACGCCTTTGCCGGTGCTGCCCAACAACTTCATCAGTGCGGGAATGTGGCTGCCGACGGAGGGAGTGGGAGCAGCTTGGTCATCCGCAGTCCACGGTCCATTTCGTGTGTCTTGTTACAAACAGGCAACTACGACGAACTAAACCCGACCTGCAATAAGATAACTTCTCCACCAGCTATGAGCTGACTGTGCATCACACAACTGGGGGCAAACACGGGGCACTGATCCTAGAGTTGACGAAATACACATTCGAAGGAACAAGTTCACTTCGCTATGTTGGGTTTCGATACAGTATCTTAACAAGAACTATTGGAAGAGACTCCGACACCAGAGAATCAGTGCGCATGCTATAAACTGTAGTCTGTGTGAGCATGGGTGCAGGAAGTGAGTAACAAAGTAAGATAGAATGTGTGTGTGGGTGGGAGGGGGTGCAAGGTCAGGAGGATTATATGCGTGTTCTGTTCAACCAGAAATCTCATACCCCTTTTGTGTGTGTGTGTGTGTGTGTGTGTGTGTGTGTGTGTGTGTGTGTGTGCACGCGTGCACGTTTGCGTGTGCTGGCATGCCGCTTTTGCCTGTGGTCTTTGGCGGGTCTTGTTTGTTTGTTGTCCAGTTCTCGTTCTATTTCTACAAGACGCTGTCCGAGCAAAGTTCCTCTGAGATGAAGAATGCCATGGCCAAGGCTGATCTTGATGTGGTGGCCAAGTAAGATTGCTGTCACAGTACATGTTTGAAGGGGTTCTCTGCTTATTGCTGCTTACTGCTACTGCTGCGGTTGCCTGTGAAAGTGATCGGCGTAGTTGCTGTACAGTCTGTATCGGCTTGGTTGTTGTGTTGTCGTTGGTATTGTCATCACAGTTCGTGCTGCTGCTGTTGCTGCTGCTGCCGTTGCTCCTGTTGCTGCTGCTGCCACAATTGCTCAGTCCTGATGATGGTGGCTTTGATACAGTTGCTGTTGCTGTTGCTGTTGCTGTTGGTGTTGATGTTGGTGTTGCTGTTGGTGTTGGATGTTGGATGTTCTGCTGTTCTGCTGTTCTGCTGTTCTGCTGTGTGCACTGAACTACAGCTAGAGTTAGCATAGCAGATATTTACTCTTCGTACTATATTGCTATCTTCCTTTGTTCTTTGTTGACTCCGTTCCTCCTGCACCCGGAAAGTGGCAAGGATTTTCAAGCGTTTGTCTTTAGCTACTGTCCGTGTGGATGTCGTCCATCTTTGTATTGTCCCCATGTGTGTGTGTGTGTGTGTGTGTGTGTGTTTGTTTGTGTGCATGTGTGTGTGTGTGCGCACGCATGTGTGTGCATGCGTGTGTGCATGCATGTGTGTATGCATGTGTGTGTTTGTTCGTCCAGGCTGGGTAGTGTTCGGCGTCGTTCAGACTTGCTCGTCCTTGCCCTGGTCTATGATAGCCGTAACGCCGTACCACCCTACTCTGGACATGGCTATAAGTTACCTATGAACATCAGTGAGCCGCCCGTTGGTCTAGCTTCCTACCCAGCTGTTCTGGCTTTCCCAGCGGTACGTTGCTGGTATCCTGTCTGCATACGTACTCTGTGATGTGTGTGTGTGTGTGTGTGTGTGTGTGTGTGTGTGTGTGTGCGTGTGTGTGTGTGTGGTGGTGGTGGTGTTTGTGTGTGTGTACGCAAAGAGTTTTCAGTGCATGCGTGGACGAACATTTCGCCGGGCAGGTGACTTGAAGCGTCACTCCCCTTATTGCTCAGCTCGCACGCTATCATCGCACTAGCGATGGGCGTCCAAGGTCCAATGTGTGTGCGTGTGTGCGTGTGTGCGTGTGCGTGCATGTGCAAACGTGTGCGCATGTGTGTGCACTTGCTGTGAATGATGCGAAGCCGCTTGCCGCTTGTGACATATAGACACGTGTCATGAGTTAGCTCAGCGTGCCCGTTATTATCCCTCTGTGCACCCACCCATCAGCTCTAGCGATCAAACAAGGTGACAACACAAGTGCCCACCTACGAGTGATCAGGGAGTCGTAATGGCAAATTCAGGCCGGCTGGAACCGGTCCGGTTGGTCAGGTTATCACCGGACCAACGCTTTGGCCACCAACAAATGTTTAGTACTGTGGCGGACGTGTGTACCTGCCATATTATACAGACATACACAAACTGCATGAAAGGCCGTGATACTACCGAACCGATGACAAACTGCTTTCGGCGGTCCTGGTGATCTACCCGTGAGCTAAGAAGTCGTTAGCTATCCCCGCTGTATCGCAAGGGACAGCCTGTTCCAATGCAAGACATGCACACCGACATCATCAGTCGAGATGTTTCGTGTATATCCGATTATGCAAATGTAAAATAATGTTAATGTAGTAGCCACCTACCGTATCTTGTGCATGGCACTGCACTCTGTTGCAGCACGAGGTGTGCTCTCTCGTGCCGAGGTGGTCTGACATGGCACAAATGTGGTCATGCTGCGGTCGGAGCAGCACCAACCAAGAGCTGTTCTTGTCAGCGCGTTTGTTAGTTTGGCCTGCATGTCAGGAGATCACGTGATGTGTCCCGGCATCATCTGTACTGCTCCAAACCTGCTTAACTCCCTTGGGGTCGGTGTTGCCAGATCATGCCAGTGTGTCCCCGTTGCAGGGTACATGGGTTGGGGTGGGGATGTGTGGCTATGTATGAACGTATAGCTGAGTAGCTGTGTCTCCTTTGTTCTCTCTCTCTCTCTCTCTCTCTCTCTCTCTCTCTCTCTCTCTCTCTCTCTCTCTCTCTTTCTCTTGTCTCTCTGCAGGATTACCCAAAGGCACTGTGGCCAGCAGTGGTGAGCCTAATACAGGAACACCACGGGCGATTGTCGGGAAAGGAGCCGCAGCTGGTCAAGTTTTTCGACCCAGTAAGTCCCCATGTCACTCCGTAGTGGATTGTCGATAGCTTGTCACTCCACAGACATTGGTTTTAGCTGGGGGGGGGGGGGGGCACGATGAAGAGCTAGTGGGTGACTATGGCTTGGTGTGTAGGCTGTGTGTGGATGTGTCTTGTTGAACTGTGTTCGCAGAGGTAATGTTTGTAGTTATCATCATTTCATATGCTATGTGTGGAGTGGCAGCGGCGTGGATGCAGCGTGTAGTACATGTACTACACCAGTACATGCACTGGTTTTGCCTTGCACAACTGACTGCAGTTAGCCACATTGTTTGTGTGGATTGACACTCAGTAAGAATGTGCCATTCAAATCAAGTCTTCACTGGTTAGAGGGAAAGATGCAAACGGGAAAAGTCTGAAGAAAAAATTGACTGTCACCACTAGGACTCGAATCAGGGACCCTCACTTGTAGCCAGCGATGCTCTAACCACTGAGCTAAGGTGTAGTCGTCATCCCAGCAGAGACCGTTCGACACTTTCTTCAGACTTCAAATCAAGTCCGTGTGTATTTCTCTCGCGTGTGTATCAGCGTAAAGTTTTGGCTGTAGTGTCACAGTGTGGTGTTCTGTGATGTTCTGTTGTGTTTGCTCTGCTTATCCGTCTAGTCACAAACCGGCCGGTTCTACCTCCTGGGCAAGATTGACGCTCGCTTCTACCTTGTTGCCGTGTTTGCGGGCCGTAAAGCGGAGAAGGACTCCTCCGTCAACGCCACCCTCACCGAAGTACTGAACTACACGCGGCTGACGGAGCTTTTCGGCTTGATGAAGGCCAGCTGAGCTACTCCATCACAGCGAAGGCACCTGCTACTCAGCCGTGCTTCAGCTAACGTTACACCCCAGTGGCAGCCGCTTGTCGTTACATCTTGATGTCAGCTCCTGAGTCGGGCTAGTATGCGTGCGTACTCATCGTTTGTGATTGTTCTGTTGTACATAGTACTTCGGCAGCCATCATGTAGTGAGTGAACATTTCACACTGCCAGTGAACGTCTTGAAACTGCCACGGACTCTGCTACGCATTGAAGGTGATCAACAACTGTACGATAGCTGTTTCATGCAAGTCTTGTTGTACCACAGCTCACCCCAGCTTCTGGCACCCAAGTAACAAGCGAGCGAGAGAGAGAGAGAGATGATGGAAGTGTGTCCATGACTCGCCCAGTGCTGTCGGTCACAGCCGTTGGGTTAGGAATCAAGAACTTGGGAGTCTTGTCCTGCACCTACTCAGGCTGGGAGTCCCCGGTGTTTCATGTCTGGTATCTTACTCGTACATGCAGAAACCACGTAGAACGTGAATGCACATTGAGACTTGAGTACTGCCGGCAGATGATATTCCCTCTGCTTCGTAATGCCCCCGTCTCAACCTGCATCGCCTCAGCACAAGGTTGTTGTGTCACCCACCTGGCTGTTTGTGATCAGGATGTCCGCCACTGCTGCTGCTGCTGCTGCTGCTGCTGTCTGATTCAGTGTCGTGATGCTGTGCACATGACCCAGTGACATCATAATCCAGTGATGTCATAGCCCAGTGATGTCATAGCCCAGTGATGTCATGGCCCAGTGATGGCATAGCCCAGTGATGTCATAGCCCGGTGATGCCATAGCGCAGTGATGTCATGACCCACAGACCCAGTGATGTCATGACCCAGTGATATCATGTCCAGTGATGTCGTGTGGTCCATGTACTACCTGGTAAGGAGTAGAGCAGTGTTAGCTCTGATTGAGTGAGTGCGTACCCAGTGGAGCATGTCGTGCTGCACGGACATTATTAATTTATGGTCATGGTGGTGCTGTACACTGTAGTACATTGCCACGATGGCAACTGCACTACAGCTATACAGGGGTTGTGTGATGACGTCATGAATTGAAATGCTTGGCATGACGGCTATGCAATGGCAAAACAAGCATTGGTTGCTGCTCCATACAAAGCATACACGTCATTACATGACGATGTCATTCCCATGTACTATGATGTCATTTGCAAACTTGTTAGAGTGACTGCTAGTGCTGGTATCGTCTGGCCAGGCATCTGCTATTGGCTTCCATTCACAAACTGTGTACATGCTCCTCCGCGTCACTGGCACATGGGTGACCACTGTGAGCAGGGCGATCATTGACTGTTATTTTGCCAATGCCTATGCTATGTTAGTAAGTTATGAATGGCAGGGCTGGCTTCCTGCTCTTCTGGTTCATCAACCCATGTAAAACAAAGTACTTGTAAAGCAAATTATCGTGTTCCCGAAGGGAATTCACGACGGCCGCTAGCACCCAGTAAACCCTAGCGGCAGATGCAGCGCCTAACGGTGGGGGTGAGGGGATAAGTCTCACAACCACTGGCACAAGTGCCGAGAAACCCCATCAGCCGCATCCATGTACACCTTGTGCCTGGCCACAAGCTCCCAGGCAAAACATGAACCAGGTACCTCTCGTATCTCAACCATTGTCTTTGACCAACCCATTGTGCCTGCCTGGTCAACCGATGTGGCACGGCCTTTGCTGTGCCATCCGAGTCTCTGCACGTGTGCGTGTGTGTGTGTGTGTCTGCACGCGCGTGCGTGTGTGTGTCTCTCTCTGCTGTGCCCGGTCCGGTATAAGTGAGGTTCTGTGCTAGATGACGGGAATTCAACGCGAAGATTTGCCTCTTGGGCTTTACGTATTGCAAAGAAGATGTTACTAAAATAAAAAAATAAATTTTATTTGTTTTAGACCCATTTTCCAGGCACGTGCCACAATGCAGAGATTTTCATCACTGCTTAGAAATCTGGGCCCGAAACGCGCAAAGCAGTAGACTCCAGGGAGTCGTAAAGTTACAACTCCCTGATAGACTCTAAACCAAATAACAGGAGTTTCCAGTTTTTCTTCTAAAAATTTGTTCTGGGCTCAGCATCTATATCCTGTGCTTGGTTTACGTGTATTAGTTAAAAGTAATTCACGGAATCACGGTTTGCGTGTGACTAGGCTGGAGGCCGAGTTTTCCTCATGCGTAGGAGCCCTCTATGGATCAAGCCTTCAAGGCGCAGATGCGGCTCCTAAAGCGGTGGGAGGTGAGAAGATCATACCCATCGCAAAGTGGTCAAAGATCTAAAATCCCACTTGCTGCATTCCTGCTTTCCTTGTGTATTTAAAAGAGATGAACAGAACATCTCGGTATGTGCATGAGAAATGGATCTGTTCACCGATGTAGAACTCAGTAGTCAGTGGGTGCTTTCGAATACACATTTGGGCCCAGGTTTTATAATTCTAGAATGAACGGGTTGCGGCCATGTAAACAAACGACTACACGTAAATATCGTAGGATCCCGTGCACCCCCGCTTGCACGTGGACCTAGCACGGCGTTTACTTTGAGTGCGTCGTTTCTGGCGGGAGAATTAGCAATTCCACCCTCTCTTCAGAATCGACGGAATTGGATTACGTCGATTCTGACAACGGAGTTTGTGTAGTTGAACAGTGCAACAACCATGATTAATTCTAGAATTGACCGAAATGTGTGTAATCGAACGCGCCCATTGAATGAAACAATAGCAAAACCAAATTTGATGGAGAAATTGATATGCTATGAGCGGGAGAATACTCTTCCCCAATTACAGTCAGTGGTAGAAATGACGCAAAGAAAGATAATACAAGGGGTGTAGTACATCTATCGATAGCCTCTGCTTGGTTGAGCACGTTTTCTGATTGTATTAGCTTGGAAGTTCTCTGCCCCGTGCAAAGCTCGTTCACGGTGTTTTTCCCTATGTTATGGCACTCTGACTGTTTCATGCTTACAGCCCATTTAGAATGTTCTGTTGTTCACCTACACTGTGACAGACAGTGCTGGCAACTGAAATCCGACCCCTGAGCGGTGCACTCACATCGCAAAGACCCAACACGGGATGGTAAAACTACGAAATAGAGACCGCTAGAATGTGAACCCGCCGATCAGGGGGTCGGATTTCAGTTGCCAGCACTGTACAATGTAACTGTAACTCTGTTGCCATCCTGTGTGTCCAGTGACTGGTCACGCTGAGTGACGCTGATGACACCTACACTACAGTGCTGGCAACTGAAATCCGACCCCCTGAGCTGAGCGGTGCACTCACATCGCAAAGAATGTGAACCCACCGCTAAGGGGGTCGGATTTCAGTTGCCAGCACTGTACACCTACAACTATACAGTGCAGTTAACCTGTAACTAAAGTCCACCGTGACTAGCGACCAGGCTGGTACTACAGTCCACCGTGACTAGCAACCAGCCTGGTACT
Source organism: Sycon ciliatum (assembly GCF_964019385.1). Taxonomy (NCBI): domain Eukaryota; kingdom Metazoa; phylum Porifera; class Calcarea; order Leucosolenida; family Sycettidae; genus Sycon; species Sycon ciliatum. The sequence continues at coordinate 9,446,860 of NC_088648.1, read as the reverse complement.
ACAGACCACCGTGACTAGCGACCAGCCTGGTACTACAGACCACCTTGACTAGCGACCAGCCTGGTACTACAGACGACTGTGACTAGCGATCAGCCTGGTACTACAGACCACCGTGACTAGCGACCAGCCTGGTACTACAGACCACCGTGACTAGCGACCAGCCTGGTACTACAGACCACTGTGACTAGCGACCAGCCTGGTACTACAGACCACTGTGACTAGCGACCAGCCTGGTACTACAGACCACCGTGACTAGCGACCAGCCTGGTACTACAGACCACCGTGACTAGCGACCAGCCTGGTACTACAGACCACCGTGACTAGCGACCAGCCTGGTACTACAGACCACCGTGACTAGCGACCAGCCTGGTACTACAGACCACCGTGACTAGCGACCAGCCTGGTACTACAGACCACCGTGACTAGCGACCAGCCTGGTACTACAGACCACCGTGACTAGCGACCAGCCTGGTACTACAGACCACCGTGACTAGCGACCAGCCTGGTACTACAGACCACCGTGACTAGCGATCAGCCTGGTACTACAGACCACCGTGACTAGCGACCAGCCTGGTACTACAGACCACCGTGACTAGCGACCAGCCTGGTACTACAGACCACCGTGACTAGCGACCAGCCTGGTACTACAGACCACCGTGACTAGCGACCAGCCTGGTACTGCAGACCACCGTGACTAGCGACCAGCCTGGTACTACAGACCACCGTGACTAGCGACCAGCCTGGTACTACAGACCACCGTGACTAGTGACCAACCTGGTACTACAGACCACCGTGACTAGCGACCAGCCTGGTACTACAGACCACTTCGCCAGGCACGGACGGTCTCACTTTCATTATTACGGTTGTGCGGTGCAAACCTCTAACTAAAGACCGCTTTCTCTGGCCCCAAGGGGTGGTCGTTAGTAGGCTTTCCCCAAATTGGGCGGCCGAAAAATTCGCCGAAAACGAGACTTGTAGAAAACTCGCTAAGCTTGTCGCCGATTTTGGAGGGTTCCTTTGAGAATCGCCGAGAATCTAGCAAATGTTGTTGCAAAGTGCGTTTACGAACGAATGATGTTGCTGCAAACCTGACTGCACGAGCTCTCTACTTCAGACTTGTAGTACCGGTACTTGTGCGGTGAGGTCGTGTGACTGGTGTCCTTTGACCTCCTCTCAAACAAACATTAGCCATTAGGAAGATCGTTACATGTACATGTACTAGTAAAATACCACACTACAACGTATAGTTGTGGCCAATTCCATCTAGCAGAGCTGTATCTCCAGTTTTGATGCCAATATGCCAACAATTCTTTTAGCCGATTTTCCAATACATTCCAATTTTGCAGCCGATTTTCGTACAATCAGCTGATTTTGCAGCCGAATCTGATGTATTTTCGAGCTTAGCGAAAAGCCGAATAGGCGAAAAAACGGGCCGATTTGGGGAAAGCCTAGTCGTTAGTTACAGGTTTTACAATACATGTAACAAGGTTCAAGCAGCTTACTGTCCCCAGGCTGAGAGTATTATACAAGTGGATGTATATATTTTTTAAAGAACTCGGAGCCAAGGAAAAAATTGTATCACGGAACTTGTGCCCACATTTTTGGGTGTACATGTACATGTACATGTATATCTGAAAAGTATTCTTAGACGCGATGCTTCTTAGACTGAAGCCGGCTGTAGTTGCCATGCAAACTGCGATCACTTGGCTGTCATGCCAACGTTGACAATACCGCTGTTGTCGCACCAGATGACAAAGACGTGCCCTCACAATACCAATATCGCAGCCAAGATCAGAGCCGGGGCCAGGGCAGTGGCCTGGGTGGCTGCAAGTCCTGGGACGCCACCTGTAGCGAGGACAAAAGGGGAAAAAAGAAAAAAAGTAATGTATGGTTAGAGAAATAATAAGTAGAGTAAAAGGCTATAACCAAAGATGCCGTAATTTTTCGCACCTTATGCTTTTCGTTAGGCTTTCCCCAAATCGGCCGGCCGAAATATTCGCCGAAAACTAGACTAATCGAAAATCGCTAAGCTTTTCTTAGCCTTTTCGCCCATTTTGGAGATTTTTTTGAGAATCGCAGAAAATCTGCCAAATCTTCCAATATTTCACCAATTTTGAAACCAATATGCCAACAATTCTTTTAGCCGATTTTCCAATATATTCCAATTTTGCAGCCGACTCTCGAACAATCAGCTGAATTTGCAGCCGAATCTGATGTATGTTTGAGCCGAGCGAAAAGCCGGATAGGCAAAAAAAAAACGGGCCAATTTGGGGAATGCCTACAGTAGAGTCGTGCGCCCAAGACCGTTGTTTGCCAGGGGTTAACCTGGGACGTTCTTATTTTTCAGCAATCTGGCTGCTTTCAATATAGCACGCTCTTAGAAACAATCCGTACTGGATCATATGTATCCCACAAGCTGCCAGAAAACCAACACCGCCGTTCTTAGCTTTAGGCTGTGACGTTCTTAGAATTTCAGGCTGGACGTTCTTGGGCTCCACGTTCTCAGCGCGTGACTCTACTGTACTTTTCGCAACCATGGCAACCGTGCCAAAACAAGTGCAAGTATTAGTTGCTTTAAAAGTAAGTTGCATCCATATTTTCAGAAAACGCTCAAAAAGTTGCAACACCACAACCTAAATTTATTGGAGAGAAGTGAGACCCCTTCCTGCTGTGAACCACAACTTTACACAGTGCCAGTAGCCTGTTCCATGTATCCTACATCATTCCAGTGCACGGAAAAGAGAATGCACATTATCGTAACTACCGTTAACCTACTGTTTCTCTGCCTAAATGAGTCTGAAGGCAGGCGAGAAATGAGCGAGTATGCATTTGTCCGACATGCAGTCTGTGACTTGACCCTGTGACCCCATGCCATGGGGTAGGCACCGGCGGATAATGCTAGTTATATGAGGAAATTGTGCTACTAGCACTGCTAGTTATTTGGAGCGATTATGCTAGTTATAATGCTAGCAGTGCCGATAGTGCTACAAAAATGTCAATCCATGCGGTGGGAAATAATGACTTCCCTATGTAGTCACTCGGAATATGGCAGTATCACAGTGCAAACACGGTGGAAACATAACACTAAAGCGGGATTGACATTGAACTTCAAGACAAGCATTGCAAATTTGGAAATCAAATTTGCAAAAAGTGTGCACAATGCTATATTTAGCTCCAAGTACAAGTCAGTGCAGTTTGAACAACTCCGTAAACGCAGCAAACAGACTGTCAGTGCCAAACACGCTTCTGGCAACGGTGGCATCCAGCATACACTTTCTTCTGGACGTAGTGCTAGTTTCACACATCGATTGTGCTAGACAAGGTCACATTTGGAGGCTTTATGCTAGGGCAGTGCCGGTCTTCCCCACATGGGTCATTATGCTAGTTATTATGCTAGCATTATCCGCCGGTGCCTACCATGGGGCCAATGTTGCGGAGAAGTTGCGAAATAGTTCACGAAAATGAAGGAAGTTGCAAGAGTTACGATTTTTTTTCTACACAACGAAAAGTTGCGAAAAAAGTGGCGAGCATCTTTGGGAAAGGGCTATACATAACTAAGAGTCTAAGACGGTTCTACCAAAGACCACCATGCGCATGAAACAACACAGAATGTTTCCACTGTTTTGCTGTATGATTGTTTACCCGTGGTATGTACACGAACGCAGGTACATGTGCTGCAATGGGGTAAAGGGAAAATTGGCCGGAAATAGGTATTTCAAATTATTACATGCTATTCCAGGCCAGAGCATAGAAAATGGAATGCATGCGCCAGCAGTCCAGTTCAGTAGTGTTATCAAGTGTTCAGAAGGCGTATGATTACACGTCCTGTTTACAGAATAGTAGCTTGATTTTGGGGACAGGTCGTGAATATAACGAATAGGTATAGACGAATCTCGCCAGTAATATTGGTCTTCGTGTCCACTGCTCCGGTACGTTCATGACGAGCGACTAACGTGTGATTGTCACAATCCAATGACATGTGGATCACATCACCGGGTTGCCACGGCTGACCCAAAGAGCCGCGAGTAGTACTATAACTGGTCCAAGAGAGGTTTGGATAGACGCCTGTAAGCTTTGGCTCCTTCTCATTGCACATGCCTAGCGTGTAGTTGTTGTACGAAGGCCACGGCGTAGGACCAAACTTATCAAGACGGACAGATATTTCGTGTTTGCCCGTGCTCCATGGTGTTGTGCCGTACACAGCGTTTTCTCTCCGTTGTGCAGCAGCATGTGTGACCGTTCTGCCATTGTTAGACAGGACCAGATCTGCTTGACATCGGTCGAGGTCAAACCTCAATACATCAGCGACAGTCGTGACTGCGGGACTTCCCCGGATGTGGCCAGTGTCAGTTGTGACAGACACTTTGACTTGTCCTTTCTTTCCGCCGCCTGTCTTGAATACAGCGAATACTGGGCTGGAGCAGGTGTCTGTGTCTGTTGCCTTGACAACCGGACAGATTGTGATGTCATTCTCCCCCGTCGTCACTTCCACTTTCACACTGTTCAGATGTTTGTCTGTTGCAGTCAGCGCGTGACCATGTTGGTTTCTCAGGTCAATGGAGATACGGAGATCTTGTCCTTCGTCCACGCTAGCCGGAATTGTGACAGTGCTCTTTTCAGAGGACACAGTGTCGATGAGTCTGACGGAACCGGCCTTGGAAATAGCTGTGTTGGAGTCGTCGTTGCCATCGGCCGTGAATTGTAGAGTAACTGGCTGGAATGGCTTCACTTCCGCTTCAGCTGCATCCATGACGTCATGTGTTGCGTCTTCCAGCCAGCCGCACATCTTCAAGAAGTTACTGTCAGACTGGCAATACTCGGTCAGATGTTTGACTCGCTGGCCAGTTGATACGTTGGATAGGATGCGTTGCCTTCGCTTTTGCAACTGTACGCACTGCGGTAATTGCAGTTGGTCAAGCTTATCCAGCAATTGCTGCTCTCGCTGATCAATGACTTTCTTCAACTGAGTGAAGAAGTCATTGACTTGCAAGGACACAGCTTCAGTTTGGTCATGCAGCTGCGAGAGTGCCTTGTCTGTTGCAGCCAATGCATCCTCCAGTTGACTTTCTTCACCAGAGAAGGAGGCGGTCATCTTTGCAAGGAGAGTGTCTCTAAGTGTGGAAACAGCTTGCTGAATAGGTAGCAAATCCTTGCGATGCTGGTCATGGCGACTAGACGCTGCAAGGCATTTGTCACAGAGGATCTTTCGACAAACCATGCAGAAGTGTGATTGGTCAGAAGATGGATGCAGCGGACACTTTGCACCCGCAGTGGGCCTTAGTACGTCGGGAGTAGATGAATCGATCGGTCCAACCTTGTGTTTGTAAGTCCGGCGAGATGCAGGATGTGCTTCGGCATGCACGGCACAGAGACTGTCGCTGCAATCCATACAAATAGCCACTGCTGCAGTATCCTCAGCACATTTATTACACAGTTTCTTTTGCACTGCGGAAGTAGCCTCACCTGCATCGCTGGACAACACATCACTGTCTGGAAGGTACTGCAACAAAGGAACACCAGCCAACGGTGGTGGAGTGATCGCGCCACAGTCAGGACATCCTACTGAACTATCATCGCCGGTATGCTTCTCCAAGCATTCCACGCACATCGAGTGAAGACATTTCAACAGTTTTCCTCGCGTACCGCTACTCTCACAACAAACACAGTCTGACCCGGGCATGGCAAACTTTGCAGCGGATTCAACAAGTTACTTGCAGTATTCAACTATCAAGTGGTCTCTCACCATCAAGTATTCTCATGAACACGCGAATAACAGACCAGGATCGGGGAAGCAGTGCAGTATCTGCGCGATTTGCTAACGCTACTGCCGTAGATCTACTGGTTGCCTTTTCGCCTTTCGGAGTTTTTCCAGCGAAGTCACAGACAGTGAGCCTACGTGTACGTGCGCGATGATAATTATTGATAGTGCGCGTGGCGTTCCACTGCACTGTCACTGGTTGTACATAATCGTTGTGTTATCAACTACTTATCATGCATGTGTGAATGATTATGTGCAGCACTGAGACTCTGAGCCGGCGCGGCCTACTGTAGTACTGACGTCATAACGCTGACGGCCAGTATTAAATTTTAGAGTTGGACTCTTGACCTCTTGTACTCCACCCTCACGGTTTGGCACTGGATGAAGCCGCTCTTGTTCTTAGTTAGATCGTTGCCCCCCGTCAGCTCTATCACCTAAAGGTCCTTTTCCCGTTTGGAGTTTGGTGCCTGGCCAGCAGGGAGTCGTACTCAAACTAGTTTGAGTACGACTCCCTGCTGGCCAGCATACACACACACACACGGCGACGCACGCACGCACACACTTTGTCGGCCACGAAGACACGTAGTCTGTGACTTGATCCTGTTACCCCCTCCCCCACGGGCACGGGGGCAAGGTTGCGGAAAGGTTGCGAAATAGTTCACGAAAATGAACTCCGCGGGATCCGGGAAGTTTAAGTTAGTTGAGAAAGTTAGTTGCGATTTCTTCCTAAACAACGAAAAGTTGTGAAAAAAAGTGGCGAGCGTCTTTGGGAAAGGGCTACAATGTCTTATCACTCCCTTAGTATTGACTCCCATTGATTTTCGCTATACCTAAGCAGTCAAATATTCCTGCATATTTCACTCCTTACACACAACAAGCCCAAAGTGGCTTGTTTCGGTGTGACCGGGGCCTATATTGACTGCTTATATTTGACTGCTTACATATTTTGTAGTAGGGGTTGCGCAGTTGAACGGTGCCTAGTGCAGCATTGTCACTGCATGAGTAGGTGGTGGTGCAACGGTTGTGCAATCATAAAACCGGGATTCATGAGGTTATCGTTCTGGAATTTGAAAAACGGACTGTTTGTCGTGATAAATCTAATATCCGTACTTAATTACTTGGTCAATAGGAAATAAAAACCTCGTACAAGACCTCGGCAGTTCCAGCGGTCGGCGGCTAGATAAGAAAGAGAGGAATAAACCAAATCAAGAGGAGGCTCGTGGCAGTACAAGTCCAAGCGAGACTTGAGACCTTGTGTAGGTGCGGCTACGTGCCTCAGAATTGGCACGAAGGCAGAAAAGGCGGCACAGAAGTGAACTGGTAGAAGAATGACATACCGTATTTTTCCGGTTGTAAGTCGATCTTTTACGACTAAAAATAGAAGGAGAAAGGGTGGGGGTCGACTTACAACCGGGATTCGACTTATAACCGGGAACTATCAGAATCTTACACAAAATGATCTGCCCTGCATGCATGAGTGCACCATGTGTACACATGTTTGCCAGTTTATTGGCCTTTTCAAGGATTGGGACGTTATACCCTCCAATAAGGAATGTTTACATGATTTGTTGATGTGTTAGTAGCAGGGAGTGATTGGTAGTGCTTCGTTGAGTGAAAGCTTTAAAACGCAGAAATGAGACCTCGGATACGGGGGTCGACCTATAACCGGGGTCGACTTACAACCGGTAAAATATGGTAGCTAAGACTAAGATTCTAAGACGGTTCTACCATGCGCAAAACAACACAGCATGTTTCCACTATTTTGCTGTATGATTGTTTACCACCGGTATGTACACGAACGCTGGTAATATTCAACATGTACCTCAACAGGGGAAGGAAAAATTAGCGAAAAAGAGGAATTTCAAAATATTACGAGAGAGCTTGGAAGCTCAGGGCCCTACGCTATGCTTTTTTTGCCTTGATGACCTAGTCAAAAAAAGCATAGGGATGGTATAAATTTTTCATTTCTCCTATTTTTTCAAGACATACCCTGGGATTCAAACCCGCACTATCATCCTGCATGCATCCCCCGATACACTTCGCATACATACTAATTCTTCCAAGTTGCTTCACGTTATGATCTTGCATTTGAAAGCCCTATTGGAGTATTATATTGTGGCCAGCTCTTTGTGGCCAGCTGTCTTTGATGGTAAGGTACGGTACGGGACAGATACGGGATAGCGCCAGGCATGACACACACAAACAAACAAACACGGAATTAAAGCTGTGTGGACCCTGGCTAGCGCCAGACGTTACTGAAGTAATGTCTTCTGCATAGCTACAGGAATAATTAATGCTATTCCAGGCCAGTGCATAGAAAATGGAATGCATGCGCCAGCAGTCCAGTTCAACAGTGTCATCAAGTGTTCAGAAGGCAATATGTATGATTACACGTCCTGTTTACAGAATAGAAGCTTGATTTTGGGGACAGGTCATGAGAAGGTAGAGATAAATCTCGCCAGTAACATTGGTCTTTGTGTCCACTGCTCCAGTACGCTCATGACGAGCAACTAACGTGTGATTGTCACAATCCAATGACATGTGAATCACATCACCAGGTTGCCACGGCTGACCCAAATAGCCATGAGAAGTACTATAACTGGTCCAAGTGAGGTTTGGATAGAAGCCTGTAATCTGCAGCTCTTTCTTACTGCACATGCCTAGCCTGTAGTTGTTGTACGGAGGCCACGGTGTAGGACCAAACATATCAAGACAGACAGATATTTCGTGTTTGCCCGTGCTCCATAGTGTTGTGCCGTACACAGCGTGTTCGCTCCATTGTGCAGCATTATGTCTGATCGTTCTGCCATTGTTAGACAGGATCAGATCTGCATGCCATGGGTCGCAGTCAAACCTCAATACATCAGCGACAGTCGTGACTGCAGGACTTCCCCGGATATGGCCAGTGTCAGTTGTGACAGACACTTTGACTTGTCCCTTCTTTCCGCCGCCTGTCTTGAATACAGCGAATACTGGGCTGGACCAGGTTTCCGCGTCTGTTGCCTTGACTACTACCGGACAGATTGTGACGTCATTCTCCCCCGTCGTCACTTCCACTTTCACTCTGTTCAGATGTTTGTCTGCTCCAGTCAGCGCGTGACCATGTTGGTTTCTCAGATCTATGGAGATACGGAGATCTTGTCCTTCTTCCACGCTAGCCGGAATTGTGACAGTGCTCTTTTCAGAGGACACAGTGTCGATGAGTCTGACGGAACCGGCCGTGGAAATAGCTGTGTTGGAGTCGTCGTTGCCATCGGCCGTGAATTGTAGAGTAACTGGCTGGAATAGCTTCACTTCCGCTTCAGCTGCGTCCATGACATCATGTGTTGCGTCTTCCAGCCAGCCGCACATCTTCAAGAAGTTACTGTCAGACTGGCAATACTCGGTCAGATGTTTGACTCGCTGGCCAGTTGATACGTTGGATAGGATGCGTTGCCTTCGCTTTTGCAACTGTACGCACTGCGGTAATTGCAGTTGGTCAAGCTTATCCAGCAATTGCTGCTCTCGCTGATCAATGACTTTCTTCAACTGAGTGAAGAAGTCATTGACTTGCAAGGATACAGCTTCAGTTTGGTCATGCAGCTGCGAGAGTGCCTTGTCTGTTGCAGCCAATGCATCCTCCAGTTGACTTTCTTCACCAGAGAAGGAGGCGGTCATCTTTGCAAGGAGAGTGTCTCTGATTGTGGAAACAGCTGGCTGAATAGGTAGCAAATCCTTGCGATGCTGGTCATGGCGACTAGACGCTGCAAGGCATTTGTCACAGAGGATCTTTCGACAAACAATGCAGAAGTGTGATTGGTCAGAAGATGGATGCAGCGGACACTTTGCACCCGCAGTGGACCTTAGTACGTCGGGAGTAGACGAACCGAGTGGTACAACCTTGTGTTTGTAAGTCCGGCGAGATGCAGGATGTGCTTCGGCATGCACGGCACAGAGACTGTCGCTGCAATCCATACAAATAGCCACTGCTGCAGTATCCTCAGCACATTCATCACACAGTTTCTTTTGCACTGCGGAAGTAGCCTCACCTGCATCGCTGGACAACACATCACTGTCTGGAAGGTACTGCAACAAAGGAACACCAGCCAACGGTGGTGGAGTGATCGCGCCACAGTCAGGACATCCTACTGAACTATCATCGCCGGTATGCTTCTCCAAGCATTCCACACACATCGAGTGAAGACATTTCAACAGTTTTCTTCGCGTACCGCTACTCCCACAACAAACACAGTCTGACCCGGGCATGGCAAACTTTGCAGCGGATTCAACAACTTACTTGCAGTATTCAAGTTTCAACTATCACTAAAAGTCTTGGTCTCTCACCATCAACTCATGAACACGCGAATAACAGACCAGGATCGGGGAAGCAGTGCAGCATCTGCGCGATTTGCTAACGCTACTGCCGTAGATCTACTGCCAGTACTGGTTGCCTTTTCGGAGTTTTCCAGCGAAGTCACAGTCAGCAGGTCAGTGATCACGTGAGTAGATCTACGTATTATGTGCGCGATGATAGTGCGCTTGGCGTACTTCCATGCACTGTGTCATTGGCAGTGTGGTTGTACGCATGTCACGGTGAATGTGTTGCACTGAGACTCTGAGCCTACTGACGTCATGACGCTGTGACGGCCAGTATTATTAGACTCTTGACTCTTGTACTCCACCCTCCCGGTTTGGCACTACCACTAGTACTCGGTACTACCGTACTGGCAATATATGTTGCCGCGTTAGGCCTCGGTCACACTACGGCAGTTTGAAGCTGGACGCAGCGTCAAGCCGCAGCACTTGCCGGAGACGCGGGGTCACACAGTGTTTTGTTCTGTTTTGCAGCTCATGACTGCCGCGGCTTGACGCGTTTGTCTACGTCACAAAACCACCAGGAAAACTCAATGACGACACGGATTCCCACGGAAACCGGCCTTTTGCTTATTATACAAAAAAATTGTCCGACAAAGTTTTCGAATTTTTCATTGATTTTTGATTACAAGAAGACGAAAGGTACTAGGTCCACGCGTGCACGATCGTTGTTGTTTCTTTCCGAATTTGAAGCCATTTTCAGTTGTAGTGTCATTGATCAGGCAAGAAAAGTCCGCATCGCAGCTGTGTTTCTCCTGACTTCGTCATACTGGTTGTCCTTTTTGGGGCTCTTGACGACAACACAACACTCACAAGTCAACAGGCTCCAGTTGGCCGATGACCCACTCAAACAACTGGTCCTTTCTCGACATCATTTTCTTCTCAGAAAACGCCTCGCTCTTCCGCCAGGTTCGGAGCAGAGCAGCCTCGGCCTCGTAGGTCCACGGACTTATCTCGAACAAAAAGAGGGAACAAAACAAACCTTGAACAGACGAATGTCGAATAACTGCTCAACTCAAGCAAAGTGTCTTGAAACTAATTTTACTTGAAAGACACTGTTTTTCCGCCAAGCGTCACTCCCATCAGCGGCAACGCAGCCGATTTCCCCACGTCAGACGCAGCAGCGTCTGACGCTCAAACTTCCCGCGTTGCGTCAGTTGCCATGGAAAAGCTTATGATTCTGACGCTGACGCAGCATTTTTGCCGTAGTGTGACCGAGGCCTAACGCGTAACGCAGGGGGGGTGCGGCGTAACGCGCGACCAGGCTAGTGCGACAAATTTTCGTTGAGTTCGTAACGCGCGTCCGGCGGGGTGAGGCGATCTTTTCATTGCATGCAGTTTGCAAAAAATGATGCGGCAATAGCAAAAAAATGATGCGGCAATAGCAAAAAAGTGATGCGGCAATAGCAAAAAAAGGACTGCGGCAATATAGAAACCTGTGTAACGGCTCCTGTGCGACTTTGCATGTAACGCCCTGCGTGCGGCAAACATGTGCCAATGTAACGCTTCATGGCCTCCCTGCGGCAACATATACCAGTACGGTAGTACTGAGTAGTAGATGGACCCGCTCACAACCCGCTCACACACGCACGCACGCACTTGGTCGTATGTAGTCGTACACGAAGACATGTAGTCTCTGACTTGATCCTTTGACCCCATGCCATGGCCTGTATGGGGCCAAGCTGCCCAAATTAATAATTGCAAAGGTGGCGGAAAAGTAATTATTTGCGAAATAGTTCACGAAAATGAACTCCGGATCCGCGGGATCAGGGGCGTTTTGAAAGTTGCGATTTCTTCCTAAACAACGAAAAGTTGCGAAAAAAGTGGCAATCGTCTTTGGGAAAGGGCTATCATCATGTCAGTCAACTACAGTCCATTCATAAAAAGATGGGTCCTGGCTCTGGCGAGCTCCCGTATTTGGCGATTTTTCGTGATTTCATCGTACACAGTGCAGTGCTGCGAACTTTGAAATTTGAAAAAGGGTCCAAAAAGGGTGCCTGAACTGGGGTTCGAACCGCAGAATGCACTGTTGCAGGCGGGGTCAAACGGCCTGGATTTTGATGGTTTTTCCCAATTCAGTGCTTTTGGGGCAAAACCCGGCCGAAATCCTATTCTTGCTATGGCTTGCTTTTTGGACAAAAAAACTTCAGAAACATAATTGGAAGAGGATTCCATATGGGATTGCAGAAAAAAATTCTAAAAAAACTCAACGTTTGACCCATTTATGGCCAAAAGCTAGAAGTTCATTTTTTCTGAATGGACTGTAACTTACGACACTCGGCGGGGCATCAAAAAGTGTCCTTATTCGTGAAGTGTCGTTATACCTGAAGTCTCATTATAATGTACTAGCAGCACCCGCGGCCAGCGTTGCCTGGCCGAACGTGGCATGCGGGTGAAGCAAGTATTAGTTAGTACATGAACAGCACACGTGCTCAGCACGTGGTGGTGGCTACACGATTCGCACGCTTCGCGTGCTCAGTGCTACATATGTGGCTGCTTAGCGCTTCCGCTAGCTACACGATTCGCACGCTTCGCGTGCTCAGTGCTTCTGAGGCCGCTAGCTACACTGTTCGCACGCTTCGCGCGCTCAGGGCAGCGCTGCTCCGCACCATGGCCTGAGCGTGACACACACACACACACACACACACACACACACACACACACACACACACACACACACACACACACACACACACACACACACACACACACACACACACACACACACACACACACACACACACACACACACACACACACACACACACACACACACACACACACACACACACACACACACACACACACACACACACACACACACACACACACACACACACACACACACACACACACACACACACACACACACACACACACACACACACACACACACACACACACACACACACACACACACACACACACACACACACACACACACACACACACACACACACACACACACACACACACACACACACACACACACACACACACACACACACACACACACACACACACACACACACACACACACACACACACACACACACACACACACACACACACACACACACACACACACACACACACACACACACACACACACACACACACACACACACACACACACACACACACACACACACACACACACACACACACACACACACACACACACACACACACACACACACACACACACACACACACACACACACACACACACACACACACACACACACACACACACACACACACACACACACACACACACACACACACACACACACACACACACACACACACACACACACACACACACACACACACACACACACACACACACACACACACACACACACACACACACACACACACACACACACACACACACACACACACACACACACACACACACACACACACACACACACACACACACACACACACACACACACACACACACACACACACACACACACACACACACACACACACACACACACACACACACACACACACACACACACACACACACACACACACACACACACACACACACACACACACACACACACACACACACACACACACACACACACACACACACACACACACACACACACACACGTCACAGGTGCCTCTTCTTTATAACTTACTTATAAGTAATAATAGCAATGAAAAGTATGAATGCCGCAGACATCACCACGCAACATGACAATTTGTTCAAGGTTTGGTTTTGTGTGTTTCCAAAATCGATTTTCACGTTCCGATCATCAGTGGAAATACGGAACTAAAGAGATCAAGGGAAAAACAAAGGTTAAAAATCCAAAGAAGTGTGACACATGACGGGTAACTTGTGGTAAGTTTTACAAAAAGTGAGAACTAAAATAAAGAGTAAGTGTGACAAACGGGCATGAACAGTGCAGAAACAACTCATGAACACGGGGTGCAAACTCACGAAAATAACCTAAGTGCTAAAACATGTTCTTTTTGCTTACACAAATCGGGCTTATGCGTACGAATACAAACAGCTTCAAGGACCTTCAACTGCTGGACATAACGGGCACGACACAGTACAGAGAAGTGGGAATCATCATACACACTCAAACAATCGTTACCCGTCATGTGTCACACTTCTTTGGATTTTTAACCTTTGTTTTTCCCTTGATCTCTTTAGTTCCGTATTTCCACTGATGATCGGAACGTGAAAATCGATTTTGGAAACACACAAAACCAAACCTTGAACAAATTGTCATGTTGCGTGGTGATGTCTGCGGCATTCATACTTTTCATTGCTATTATTAAACTTTTATCTCCACGTAGATTATTTGTATACTTATAAGTAAAGATTACATTTACAGTTGGATGGAACTTTGCTCTGGGCGCGCATGGGCATGGACATTCTGTCGTTACTCGCGAATTCTCGTTATATCCACAGTCGTTATTAGCGAAATTGACTGTACATAGTAGTAGTATTTATTCATATTTCTCTTGGGCAGTCCCCACAGACCTATGGTCTCCTTACGGGGTAGATCTACCCTAGCCAATCTAGGATTGCGATACGAAATTGACTTGGTGAAGCAGCAAGGCGGACCCATGCCGGAACTGAGTTCCAGCGGTCGGCGGCTAGATAAGAAAGAGAGGAATAACCAAATCGAGAGGAGGCTCGTGGCAGTACAAGTCCAAGCGAGACTTGAGACCTTGTGCAGGTGCGGCTACGTGCCTCAGAATTGGCACGAAGGCAGCACAGAAGGGAACTGGTAGAAGAATGACATACATGTAGCTAAGACTAAGAGTCTAAGACGGTTCTACCATGCGCATGAAACAACACAGAATGTTTCCACTGTTTTGCTGTATGATTGTTTACCATTGCGGTATGTACACGAACCGTGCAGGTAATAAATTCACAGTCATGTCTTCAATAGGGTAAGGGAAAAATTAGCGGTAAAGAGGAATTTCAAATTATTGTATTGTAATGTATGCTATTCCAGGCCAGTGCATAGAACATGGAATGCATGCGCTAGCAGTCCAGTTATCAAGTGTTCAGAAGGCAATACGTACATGTACATGTACGGATGTATGATTACACGTCCTGTTTACAGAATACTGAGAATAGTAGCTTGGTTTTGGGAATAAGTCGTGAGAAGATAGACGAATCTCGCCAGTAACATAGTCATTGGTCTTCGTGTCCACTGCTCCGGTACGCGGTACGCTCATGACGAGCGACTAACGTGTGATTGTCACAATCCAATGACATGTGGATCACATCACAGGGTTGCCACGGTTGCCCCAAAGAGCCGGAATATGTACTATTGTAAAGCTGCGCCATGCGAGGTTTGAATAGCAGCCTGTGCCGCTGTGGCTCCTTCTCATTTACGCTTGCTGTACTACTAGTACTAGTAGTACTAGTTCCACTGCACTGTCACTGGTACTACTGGTAGATCATCTAGTACAGTACAGTAGTATTATCGTGCATGTGTGAATGCGCTGCATGCACTGAGACTCTGAGCCTACTGACGTCATGACGCTGTGACGGCCAGTATTTTAGACTCTTAAGTTGAGGCCCCGGCTAGGCTTGTCAGTACACGGGAAAAGGTGACAGAGCTGGCGGAGGGGGGGGGGCAACAATCTACCAGAGCCGCTTCATCCAGTGTGCCAAGTAGTATTAGTTGGCACTGGATGAAGCGGCTCTTGACTCGTACTGTTGTAGATTGTTGCCCCCCCCCCCCCCCTCCCGCCAGCTCTGTCACCTTTTCCCGTTTGGAGTTTGGAGCCTGGCCAGCATACACACACGCACGCACTTTGTCGTACACGAAGTCAGTCACTGACACGAAGACACGTAGTCTAGTCTGTGACTTCAGCTTTTGATGGGGCCAAGGTTGCGGAGAAGTTGCGAAATAGTTCACAAAATTAAATATGAAGGAAGTTGCGAAAGTTACGAGTTCTTCCTAAACAACGAAAAGTTGCGAAAAAAGTGGCGAATGTCTTTGGGAAAGGGCTATACTAGTACATAGCTAAGAGTCTAGACGGTTCTACCATGCGCATGAAACAACACAGAATGTTTCCACTATTTTGCTGTATGATTGTTTACCACCGGTATGTACACGAACGCTGGTAATATTCAACATGTACCTCAATAGGGTAAAGGAAAAATTAGCGAAAAAGAGGAATTTCAAACTGTTATAATTTTATGCTATTCCAGGCCAGTGCAAAGAAAATGGAATCCATGCGCCAGCAGTCCAGTTCAGTAGTGTTATCAAGTGTTCAGAAGGCGTATGATTACACGTCCTGTTTACAGAATAGTAGCTTGATTTTGGGGACAGGTCGTGCGAAGGTATAGACGAATCTCGCCAGTAACTTTGGTCTTCACGTCCACTGCTCCAGTACGCTCATGACGAGCGACTAACGTGTGATTATCACAATCCAATAACATATGGATCACATCACCGGGTTGCCACGGCTGACCCAAAGAGCCGCGAGTAGTACTATAACTGGTCCAAGAGAGGTTTGGATAGTTGCCCGCAAGCTGCGGCTCCTTCTCATTGCACATGCCTAGCATGTAGTTGTTGCACGAAGGCCACGGCGTAGGACCAAACTTATCAAGACGGACAGATATTTCGTGTTTGCCCGTGCTCCATGATGTTGTGCCGTACACCGCTCTGTCGCATGATTGTACAGCAGCATGTGTGACCGTTCTGCCATTGCTACACAGAACCAGATCTGCATGACATCGGTCAGGGTCAAACCTCAATACATCAGCGAAAGTCGTGACTGCAGGACTTCCCCGGATATGGCCAGTGTCAGTTGTGACAGACACTTTGACTTGTCCCTTCTTTCCGCCGCCTGTCTTGAATACAGCGAATACTGGGCCCGACCAGGTTTCCGCGTCTGTTGCCTTGACTACCACCGGACAGATTGTGACGTCATTCTCCCCCGTCGTCACTTCCACTTTCACACTGTTCAGATGTTTGTCTGTTCCAGTCAGCGCGTGACCACGTTGGTTTCTCAGGTCAATGGAGATATGGAGATCTTGTCCTTCGTCCACGCTAGCCGGAATTGTGACAGTGCTCTTTTCAGAGGACACTGTGTCGATGAGTCTGACGGAGCCGGCCTTGGAGATAGCTGTGTTGGACTCGTCGTTGCCATCAGCCGTGAATTGTAGAGTAGCTGGCTGGAATGGCTTCACTTCCGCTTCAGCTGCATCCATGACGTCATGTGTTGCGTCCTCCAGCCAGCCCCACATCTTCAAGAAGTTACTGTCAGACTGGCAATACTCGGTCAGATGTTTGACTCGCTGGCCAGTTGATGAGCTGGATAGGATGCGTTGCTTTCGCTTTTGCAACTGTACGCACTGCGGTAATTGCAGTTGGTCAAGCTTATCCAGCAATTGTCGCTCTCGCTGATCAATGACTTTCTTCAACTGAGTGAAGAAGTCATTGACTTGCGAGGATACAGCTTCAGTTTGGTCATGCAGCTGCGAGAGTGCCTTGTCTGTTACAGCCAATGCATTCTCCAGTTGACTTTCTTCGCCAGAGAAAGATGCGGTCATCTTTGCAAGGAGAGAGTCTCTGATTGTGGAAACAGCTTGCTCAACGGGTAGCAAATCCTGGCGATGCTGTTCATGGCGACTAGACGCGGCAAGGCATTTTTCACAGAGAATCTTTCGACAAACCATGCAGAAGTGTGATTGGTCAGAAGATGGATGCAGCGGACACTTTGCACACGCAGTGTACCTTAGTGCGTCGGGAGTAGATGAACCAGACTCACTGAGTGGCACAACCTTGTGTTTGTAAGTCCGGCGAGATGCAGGATGTGCTTCGGCATGCATGGCACAGAGACTGTCACTGCAATCCATACAAACAGCCACTGCTCCAGTATCCTCAGCACATTCATCACACAGTTTCTTTTGCACTGTGGAAGTAGCCTCACCTGCATCGCTGGGCAACACATCACTGTCTGGAAGGTACTGCAACAAAGGAACACCAGCAAACGGTGGTGGAGTGATCGCGCCACAGTCAGGACATCCTACTGAACTATCATCGCTGGTATGCTTCTCCAGGCATTCCACACACATCGAGTGAAGACATTTCAACAGTTTCCCTCGTGCACCGCTACTCCCACAACAAACACAGTCTGACCTAGGCATGGCAAACTTTACAACGGATTCTACAGCTTACGTAATTCAACTAACACTTGATCTCTTACCATGATCAAGTATTCTCATGAACACAGGAATAAACAGTCATTGGGAAACAGCTCAGCATCTGCGCGATTTGCTAATTCTACTGCCGTACTGGTTGCCTTTGCCAGCGCAGTCTTATGTGTAGTACGAGCGCCATGGTAATGCCATAGCATAATAGTAGCGAGGTCAGGCGAAAATTAAATTTTGGAAAACCCTATCGAATTGGGTATCTACGGAAAGCTTAGAGCTTCAGGCGTTCAAATCTAAAATTTGGGCTGGGTTAGAGCAACTGGAAGAGAGTTATGCCTTATGGGTGTTGAAAGGAGCCCGACTACGCGTATACGTGATTTTTTTGTCGCGACGAATGTACGCGTGGGAGCTCGAAAAATGGCACCCGGCACTCGGGTCCCAAGTCGCGACCGAGAGTGCATGATGTAATCTCGCGTGTCATGTGCGTGTACTTCGCTATGCTAGCGGCTAGCGGCACCGCTGCGTGCAGCACTCGAGCCGAAAACTATTACTTTCTGAAGAGAAAATGTTTGTTCCTCTGCAGAGAAGGGAAATGTGCAATTGTCTTCAAGGATCGCCAGTGCATGTACTATTTGCTGTGAACCGGTGATGGTAAGATATTTGGGATCCAATGACGAGTTTGTGGCAACGGGAGCGGTGGCTGCTGTTGATGGATGATGTCGGAAGAAGCGCTTTCTCAAGACAAGTTTCTGCAGACGATCAGGAATTTGAAAACATAATTGTGCTCGAACGTATTGTTTGTTCTGGAGTAGTACAGTAGAGAGACTTTGTTAGAGACATGGTCTGTGTGAAAGTGAACGTTCCTCACTTTCTCTCTCACACAGGTTATGTTTGGCTGACAACTATTTGTAGTGTTGCCTTGATTGAGTAACACTGACAGCATTGGAAATTTGGAAATAGTTTCCATTTCTGAAATGATGCATACAATTGGACAAAACTTTGCAAGAAAGACATAGCTTTCCGAAACAGTACCTGGGACCGGGACTGAAGTAGCCATCTCCTTGCCTTCATCACCAACAAGCTTCTGAATACATACAAAATGCTGCACACCAGACGCAAGCGAAGTTTAATCGGATTGATGGCGATTCGCTCGCTCCTGTTGCTTTTTAGATTGGTGCACATGCCTTCCCAAAGCAATCCTCCTTGCTGGACAGTGACACCAGTCGGGAGCCATAACGTCGGTGCGCCTCTTGTTACGCCAATGAAACTAACTTGGTAGTCCGAAGGATTAGGGGGCGCTGAACACGATGCAGCAACAACCTAAGGCGTAACAAGAGGCGCAAGGACCGAAACCCGCCCTCGAATATTGGCAAAAAGCGAGAGACAGCGCGTCGACAGAGAAACGTCTGGACGCCGCGCGAACGGGTGGAAGCATTGCTCCATATCCTTACCAAAGGACTAGAAACTTGAAATCGCCCAAAAAGAGCAAGGAGACTGCACAAGCGAAGTTCAAACGCAGGTCAGTTTTGATGCCTCCCGTAAAAATCGAAAAATCGAGTAAAAACCTATGTGCCATTACATCATCGATTTTCAATGGGCCGGGGCCGGGGATGGGCCAAGCGCGACAAGCGAAGTCCGTGAACTGGTCACGCGTCTGACCTCGCTAATTAGGGCTTGAAAGTGATGACGTCAAAACGGCCAGGGAGTAGTAAGTTGACATCAGATTTCTACTTTTGGATCCACTAAGGTGTGACTTTGCTATTGCCTAAGTATGTGGGTGCATAGCAACCCACTCATGTCGCATGCAGGTGTGACTTTTATTTCGCCACCAGTTGTAACCCCGCCCCCAGTAGCCAAATCAGTCAGTTTCACTGGTTACATCACCTTGCTGAGAGTAAGACGGCTTGAAATGTGCTTGGATCCATACAAAAACTGGATCCAAGTGGATCCAATTTTTGAATTTTTGAAATTGTTGCTATGCTGTGACGTAGCACTTTCAAGCCCTTATGGCGCTAGGCGTGGTACATGCACTGGTAGTGTTAGCAGCATCATGCATGACAGCATGTGTGAATGCCCTGCTCACGGCTGTCCCATGCATGCGACGGGCGTTCATTCAATATTATGGCGGCCAAATTTCAATCTTTTTCATTTTTTACGCGACCTGGCCTATGTAGTCGTATGTTTGCAATTTCGCTCGACTTCCATCTCAAACGGGCAATGTCAACCGAAACCACGGGTGTTTGCCAGGTCATTCGATAGAGTTTAGAGCTTGGACTGGCCTTGCGGCTTGCCTTCGACTGTGCCGCCGCTCGAGCGATCTTTTCGGGTTACCCACGCGCTACGCATGGTTTCTTTCTCGACGTGGGTGCAATTATTTTTGGATCGTCGCTCGATTTCAAGGGCTCACCAACCTCGTCAGCGAATTTTCTCCGCCTCGCAGACAATTTTCTAGTATACCTCGATGTCCTAGCCTTTCGATTTCGTGTATTCCTAAGCTTGACGTGCATAACTGTAGCTTTTCGTGGCCATGTTAGAGACGTTATTTTGTTCAGAAATGGAGGCTCATGTTAGCTTCCTGTCGTCGTATTGTCGTATTGGAGGGGAGAAATTCGCGTCAAGGAGTGGACGGACGAAGTATCGTGTGGCAGATCATACTCAATCCATTTTGGCAGTGTTTCATCTCAATGTGGATGAAACCAAATACACCCTGAACTTTTTTGCCACACTTGCAAATTGGGCATGGAATGCACTGCTACTGCCAGGGGCCCAACATTCTCTGGAGCTCCAGAGGTGGATGTACACCGTTCAAAGACTGGGCATGGGAGCCACACAGTGGGACAAACTGTTTGAAATGCAAGTCTTCCAAGCCTGGCAGGAAGTCCAAATGCAAAACACAAACGCAAGACAAACTTGCGGCATAGGAGAAAACGCGGGTCATCGCCCGCAAGCACGAGCACATGCACGCCGCCACCACTGACAGCAGCATCACCAACAAAACCTTGCCCACCACACCAGTACCTGATCACTGGATAGTTTAGTCTGTTTGGTTTACGAATTCAAAAAAGGAAGACAAAATAACAAAACTAAAAACACGAGCGTCGCATGGACCGAATCTGATGAGCAGCAGCACGTCACACCCGCATACCAAGTTTAGTAATAGTAGTATAGTATTTATTCATATTTCTCTAGGGCTTAGTGGGTAATCTCTGCATCCAGAACAGTTCATATAGGAATGCAATAACACACGCACAATGTCCACTATGTCACAGTGTCACAGGTAGGGAGAGAAGTGTTTGCAGCTTGCTGGTAGACGTTCAGCCGTGCATGCATTGGCAAATGGCTAGAGCAGACGGCCCGCTGCCCTTAATGTAAGGCACACACGCAAGCATCAGAGCTACAGCAGCCAAACAGCATAGTTTATGGATTCATGAAAGACTGCACCATACACTGCGCCAGCTCTGGTAGGGTGCCCTATTTGAGCATCGTCACTGGTCGGTGACGTTTTGCAGGCCTCACCATCAAAGATGCGAGGTGATGCTGCTGATCGACTTGCTGGCATGATAGTCACAAGCATAACTAACGGAGGATGGCTGGAAGTCGAAACCAGCTGTAGATGTAGATTCCAGGTATACAAGAGAATTACTGACGCCAGCACTTTATCCGATGCCCCATCAGTGTCAACTGTACGCCGATGGTCACAGGACCGTGACAGCCTTTCGATCGGTCTACGGTCGGGAGACGGGGCTGCAAGCCCAAAGCAGCGGGTATAGTGTTCGTCACCAGCTGAGCAAGAGAGCTTGCTGAGAGATTTAGGTGTGCACTGTTCAGCAACCAGTCCCAATATAGGTTTGTCCATGAAGGCTGGTGATCCTCAGCTATCATACAACAAATTCCTACTCACTGCGCATATGGCTTGTGAAACAGCAGCAGAAACTGCACTGCCTTGACAAGCGCACCAGTTACCATGATGGAGCAGATATGCCAACACCAAATCTCCAATCGCTAGTACAAGTAGCTCTTCACTAAATCATGCCTAGTGCATGCTTGCAGTGATATTTTCAGCAAGAGCGCTGCAGTTACTGCTGAGGAGATATAATATTGCGTCCTTGAAGTCGAAGGCGCTCATCAAAGATTTCTTGCCATCAATTCTTGGCCTTATGCAGGCACGAGGTGGTCTCCCGTGGCATTGGCCATATTACCCCGAGCTGCACTTGCTCGAGGAGCACGTTGTTTCGCTCATGGAAGTCCTTCGTGTTGGACTGAGTAGGCTTGCTGAGAGAACAGAGCGCTGAATCCATCCACGTCCACAACTACGAAAAATTACAAAAACATTCCTACTGCAGATCAGTGCTTGAAAACGGCGATGCAAATCAGCGACGTTGGGCTTCTCCATTCAAAAGGAGAGCCTTCCTAACGAAGCAATTCTCATGTAGTAGTAGTAGTAGTAGTATTTATTATTTTACTAGGGCAATCCCCACAGACTGTGAGTCTTTTTACAGGGTACCCTAGGTAAGTGCGTGAAATAGAGCTGAATTAAAGGGGAAGTTAAGGCAAAAATTAAAATTTCACCAGTTGTAGTCTTCGGGGTGCTGAGTCGAATGGTCGTGGTCCGAGGAAGCTGAGACGCTCCCTTCCTACTTGAATCCCAATCGAACTCGCGCACTTCCACCGAAACTGGGTGACTGCGCCCTACTAGATGGGGATTTGTATGCAAAATGTCACTAAAAGCGCCATTTCGTTCTTATAAAAGCACGGATGACCGCGATTGGCCCATATGTTGTAGTCTTTTGGACGCTGAGTCGACTGGCTTTGGTCCGAAAAGGCTGCGATGCAGCGTTCCTCCCTTATTCCCAATCGAACATGGTTGAACAAGCGGTCACGTGCTCCTGGGTGCCCAAATCACCTGGTCACCACGCCAGCAGGCGACAACTTTCACACCAAGGTTCAACTCGAGTTCAACTCGAGTGACAGGACTGCACCCAAAAAAGGTCAAACAGGCTAGTAAGTTGTACCCTGCAGGCACGGTGACCAGGTGACTGGTGTACGCAGGAGCACGTGACCGATTCTTCAACCATGTTCGATTGGGAATAAAGGAGGAACGCTGCATCGCAGCCTTTTCGGACCAAAACCAGTCGACTCAGCGTCCAAAAGACTACAACATATGGGCTAATCGCGGTCATCCATGCTTTTATAAGAACGAAATGGCGCTTTTAGTGAGATTTTGCATACAAATCCCCATCTCGTAGGGCGCAGTCACCCAGTTTCGGTGGAAGTGCGCGAGTTCGATTGGGATTCAAGTAGGAAGGGAGCGTCTCAGCTTCCTCGGACCACGACCATTCGACTCAGCACCCCGAAGACTACAACTGGTGTAATTTTAATTTTTGCCTTAACCCTTTGAGAGCCAATTGAAAATTTCAAAATTCTGCATATTTTCTTAACTTCCCCTTTAAGAAAGCCGTAAGTGCGTGAAATAGAGTAAAGAAAAAAGAATACGATGGCTGCATACTGTGCCATTATGTGTTGCAAAAGAGGCTGCGAAGAGTACTGTTGAACATTGCAAAGGAGGCTGCCTGGCGGCATGCTGCTGGAAGCGAATTCCACCTGTCAGCAGCCAGGTAAGGCAAAGCATAGAAACCGTACCGTGACGAAGCATTAGGCAGGGCTAAAGCCAGGGCGGACTGTCCCCTGGTCAAGGCATTGGTTTGGTTGCTATTTTGATCTAAGTACAAAAAGCTCGGCAAGTAGAGGGCTGCGGCGGCCATGCACACATTTATAGACAAGGCAAAATATCTTTAGGTTATAACGGATGGCGACAGGAATAATTTTGTGGCGTTGACAAATGGTGGCGGTTGGGTGGCATGGTGGGTAGCCAAATGTTATCCTGAGGCTACGTTTGAAGCATCGAATGAGTGTGTTGTATAGGGTTGCTGATATCGTGTGAACGTAGCAGTTGCTGGCGTACTCCATGGTGGATTGGATAATGCTTAGGTAAAAGGAACGTTGTGCCTGGGTGGTGATGTGATGTCGTATTCTGCGGAATGCGGCCAGCTTACGGTTGACGTCAGCAACAACTTTCCCGACCTGCTCCTTGAAGGCAAGGTGCTGGTCGACTAGCACTCCAAGGTAACGGACACACTGGGAAGGGGATACTGGGAAGTTACCACAGATGACAGTGAAGGTAGGTGGAAATGGGGTTGTCTTCCGGCGGACGATTAATAGTTGAGTTTTGTCAGGGTTCAGTAGGAGGCCCAGTTCCGTGAGGTGTGATTTAACCGCATCGAAGCTCTCTGATAGTCGGTCCTGTATCGTGTTGATGCAGCTGCTCGATGTGTAGAGTCCTATATCGTCGGCGTAGAGTATGTTAGATGTGTGAGTTGGTGTGACGTCTGTTACGTGTCTTGTGTAGATTGTGAAAAGAACGGGGCCCAGGACAGAGCCTTGAGGTACCCCTCGACTACAGGTCACGGAGTCGCCGGATGTTTTTGTGGAGGGGTTCGTCACTGTCTGTCGACGAGCGCTTAGATAGGAGGCGAACCAAGACAGTGCTGTGCCACAAATACCGCAGGAGTAGAGCTCGTTGATGAGTGGCTGGTGCTTGACCCGGTCGAACGCCTTGCTCATATCCAAGAATAACACTCCGGTGTTCTGACCGTCATCCAAGCGTTGTTGCCACTTTGATATAGCCAGTGAAAGTGCATCCTCTGTGGAATGATCAGAGCGGTAGGCGAACTGTTGGGGAGGAAGAATGTTGAGCTCTGGGTGGGTGTTGATATAGCGCTGCAGTTGATGAAGGACGATCTTTTCTAGAAGCTTGGATACGATGGGGAGTAGAGATATGGGGCGATAGTTAGAGGGACATTCTGGATTGCCTTTCTTGAAGAGGGGGAATACAGACGCTACTTTATATATGTCTGGAAAGGAACCGAGGGAGAGTGATTCGTTGAAAATGAGACAGAGGGGACCGGCTAGTTCTTCTGCACAGATCTTCAGAGGAAGGGGTGGGAGTTCGTCGGATCCGGTGGATTTGAAAGGGGAGATCTTCTTGAGGAGCTTGCAGACTTCAGTGGTAGTGACAGGGGTGAAATTTGCGAAACTGGTGAGCTGTCGGGGGCCTTGGGGGATTTGCAGGGAAGGGGGTCGCTCTGGGTCAGAGACGACCGATCCAAAGAAGTTGGTGAGGCTGGAAACGTCGGCTTTGAGAGGTGTTGGAGTGGTGTTCCGACCAAGGAGTTTGTTGAGCAGTTTCCATTGGCGGCGAGGATCATTTCGGCAGTCTGAGAACTCCCTTACTAAATATTGATTCTTTAGGCGTTTGTTAAGCAGCGTGCCTTCTCTTCTTGCTGCACGGTACAGTTGCAAGAGCTCATGTGACACTACATAGTCTCTCAAGCACTCTAGTTCAGGTCTTCTTCTCTCCACTCCATTATCATTTCGATCTTCACTCGGTCGACGTGATGGTACATGGTAGTAGCTATGTAAAATAATTATGATGGATTTCTCCCGATCCTCGTCGCGGCTAAAATTTGTTCGATGTTTGTCTAAATTCTCAAACTGACAGGGTTTACAAGAGAAATGTACCTAATTTTGTGCGATTGATGCAAATAAATCGGAATATGTCCGACTTCATAAATCTGTGCGGTAAACCGCATGAAAGGACGCCATGTCATTAGTTGGTGCACATGAAGTCACCGTGCATGCATGCATGCACTGGTCTGAATCTGAGCCTACTGTCTAGTCTGTCCTGAGCATGGGGGCCAGCATTTTGACTCATGTACAATGTCATGTACTTTGTAGATCCACCTAAGCGGCTCTTGGACTTGGTCTTAGTCTTAGATCGTTGTCCCCCGCCAGCTCTGTCATTTTTCCTGTTTGGATTTTGGTGCCTGCGCATCACACACACACACACATAATATACATGTCATGTGTACAATAATGTAGCTATGTTCCAGCCAGAGTCCAGGGTTCTGACGAGTGTAAATCACACAAGTGTCATTCGTTGACATGTGGCACATGTACATATGTATGACACTATGACAGCATGAGGATCTCACACACTGTGACACAGCTACTGCGCTCATTGCTGCGTCCTAGATAGGTTAGAACAGCCTGTGTGCAGTGTAGGTTCACTGGTATAGCGTG